>NC_133009.1:32908313-33213965 GCF_048564905.1 Vicugna pacos
CCCAGATGATCCCTAGAAATGCTTTGAGGAATGGGGTGAGGTTCTGTGTTCCGGAGGTTGCACGTTTGCAACTTCATCAGCTGTAGCCACCACTTCCTGTGGCCACTTTCAACTAATCTCTCTGAAGTATTTTTGACTAAATACACTGAGTGACTTCAAGCTGCAAACCCTTGTGAAGACCAGTAAACTCAGGGAGATTGATGTTCCTTTTACTCAATGAAAAAGCAGATTTCTGTGATCAGCTGGGTAATAGCCCTCAGGTGTCCATGCCTTCATCCCTGGGAACTATGAATGTTAGCTTATACAGCAGATGGGACTTTGTAGATGTGATCTTGTTAAGGATATTGAGGTGCAAGATCATCCTAGATTATTACGGTAGTATGATGTAAACACACGGGTCTTTATAAGAGGGAGATGGAGGAGTCAGAGCTAGGAAGCAGGAAGTCAGAGTGATGGGAAGAAGGGACCAGCAGCCAACAAACACAGTGGGGCTCCAGAGGTTGGAAAACGCAAGGAAACAAGTTCTTTCTTGAAAACTTCAGGTGGATTTCAGCCCTGGCAACACCTTAATTTTAGATTTCTGACCTCCAGTGTCGGAAAATAATAATTTTGTGTGGCAAGCAACTAAGTTTGTGCTAACTTGTTACAGCAGCTGCAGGAAACTGTTACTGCACCTCTCTTTATATATGTTTTGTGACCTTACAGTGAGGGATGAGTGAGCTCTGAGATTTCACCTTTCCCAGAGAAACTCGGCAGTCTTCTGTGAAGCTGCCACTTTGCGCGAGCCCTGGCCTTGCGTGTCCCTCATGGAGCCCTGTGCAGTCGTTGGAGGGACGCTCTCGGTGCACAGCTCGGCGGAGTTTTTATGGTTGAAAGTTGCTTTGATGTTTACCACCAAGTTGCATTTTACTTTTGGCACCTCAAGGTTTTCTCCCTTTCTTCCAGCTCAGCAACAGTGTTTGCAAAGCGTGTTCTATATATTCTGTGCAGCGTTTCAGCTGTTTTAGTGAGGTGGGTTTTTCAGGGTGTTTTCAGCAGTCTGTTACGATGCTGGAAATGGAAATCCTAAGGAGCCTTTCACAGTTTCTTTGAAAGTCTTCTTCCCCCTTTAAGGCACAGGATTCATCACTTTAGACCTTCTCACTGGCCCTCGGGAGCCTGAAGTTCTAACATCAGAATTTCTCAGGCAGCCTCTTACCCTGGAAGAGAGACCCCAAGTATCTGAGACTTACATCATGCGCTCGTTAGACTGTGTTTCTCCAAACAGTTCATTATCTGCTATTCATACAGCACTTCCTGGGAGGGAAGAACTCGGCAGCTCTGCTGTGCTTGAGCGAATGGCTATTGAGACAGGCCCTGTTTACACACTTGTATCATGATTGTCTGGTGGGTGGTTCTTACAGCTTCTAGCAGTTTCTTTTCATCTTCTCAACGTGAGAGCGTCTGGAGTAGAGACGGGAGTTGTACCTCTTGTCGAACCTCTCAGCCTTTCTTTTCTCTCTCTCTTGGTGTGTGAGTTCTCACCTGACTTACTGGGACTTCTCTGTGTCTAAATCTGTCAGAAAAAAAAAAAAGGCAAACCTGGATGTCACTGAAGGAAATGACAGTGATGGGGATGAGAGGCAGCAAATGAATCAGCTAGATGATTTTTTTTTTGATGCTACCTTTAATTATCTCCATTAATGAGCATAACTTGGTTTCTTTTCATATTTAGCATACCTTAAAGCCAAGGACAGTCCTGCTAAGAGTTGCATTTTAAGCATTTTTCCTTCTTGCTCACTGTAGTGTTGGTCTGGTAGTGGCTTTAATAAGGAAGTTACTGTGGTTGAGTCTCAGATAATATGTTTTTTCAAAGTACCTTTTTTTGGTAGGAATGTCGAGACAAGCCATTAAAATCCTTGAGAAATAGGAGGAGAGGAAAACCTATTAATACTTGAGTAGAGTCAGAATGTTCCCATTTTTAGTACAAGTGGCAAAAACCAAATAATGTGTAGTGTTCTTTGACTTTAGAAAGTGTTGAGTGACTTCGACTGGGAACACGGAGACAATGTAAATGAATAATACACTTTTAATTATTTTGGTGAACTCTAAGGGAGTTTGTCTATGAATCAAGGTAATCAGAAGGTAGGCTGTAATTAAAATGTGTATCTGTCAATGAAAATTGAGGAACACAAAATTGAGGTTACAGCTGATGCTTCATGACCATCAAACAAGTGACGATATATTCTGAATTATATGTTGGTGAAGCATTTTGAAAAACCTGTTGCTGTAGCAACTATTGCTCTTGAAAAACACTATATGGTATAATTACTGGCTTTTAATTGTGTTCTGCAGTGAATATGAAAAATTATTTATATAAGAACTTTTGTTTTCAAAAATACTATTTTATGATTTAAGTTCACTGATAGAGAACCCTTTCTTGTTAACTGGAAGAAATTAGTTTTCTTTGTTCTTAACTATTCACTATTTTCTATGAATTTAATAATGCTAAACACAAAAATACTTACACAGGTTTTACTGTCTGTTTGGAAAAGCTTTATTTGTCATGTCTTTTATGATCTGAGGTACTCAAAACTGAAAGGCACCAGTCAGGAAAAGGCTTTAGATATTTTCAGTATAATTTTAAAAACTATTTTAAAAATTTCATTCTTAATATAATTGAAATTTCACTTATCCTTGAATTGCTCTTGTACGTTGCGAACACATCTTTACCTGGAGCTGATGCAGCCAATTTAGAACCATAAGCTGAATTAGAGTTGAGTTGTTCCTTCCAGTGTGCATTGTCACGCACTTCTGTTTGGTAAATATCAGATAGAAAGAACTTCCTGAGGATAGTGCTTATTCCAGCTCTCACCATCTCAGGGAATCTGAGTAATTGTTAGAATGGGTGCTTCCTAACCAGACTCTTCTTACCCGGTCCTCTGGCCTTGCCAGGGTCTCCATCCTTCACGATCGCACTGTTTGGTGCCTTCAGATGATAAACTCCAGTGGCTTGCACAGTGCGTACCAGTGTTTGCAGTTCTGCTCTCACCCGTGGGTTTGTATTTAACAAAAGAGTCCACTTGTTCTAAGTGAAATTTCTGAATTCCAAGAAAATGGTTACAATCTTTCCAAGAGAAAACAGATGATAGGCACATTCACAGGTAAGTAAGATAAAAGAAGATAAAATAGGCTAATTATAATAGCAGTTGAGAAGTGGGGGTAGCTACCCGAGAATGGATGCTCAGAGAATGCCTCTTTAAAGGCAGTGACTTCTCATCTGAGACCTGAATCACGAGGAAGAAAGCTGAAAACACTGAAAAAAGGATGATCCTCCTTTGGTTCTGATCCCCTTACCTGCCAACTCTAAGCTTGGTACCTGCCTTAAGCCTGATGGCTGCTGTGACCTGTGGGCAGCTGGGTTCAGGCATGAGTTGGACTCTTAGAAAATGCTTGTGCCGAGTTCTCTTTCCAGTGGACTAGGCTTATTCCTGGAGCTGCAAAGCCGTTGTGTAGGGAGAATTCTGGAACCCCATGGTTTTCCTGACCATTGAGAGGCCAAGGAGGATTATGGATGGACTGAGGCTCTCCTACCTCTGAGACTTGAGTACAGGGGACCAGAGCACAAGAGAGATTCTTCAACAGAGGACTGAGCCTGCTTTTTTATTAAAGGTTCGATGGGTGGAGATTCTTTCATTTTCTTCTGCTTGCAAGTTTCCCGCTTTGTAGGATACTTGAAGGAAACATTGTCAGTGAGCCACTGAAGAAACATAATCATGCATCTCAGGGAGATTCAGAAGCCAGAGAAATAAAGCAGAGCAAGCACATGGCCAGTGTAATAGCGTAATTGGAGATGATTAAAACTTGCGTTAATAACCTTCAAGGAGGTTTAAATACAGTGGAGACAAAAACTTTTCGGATCTAAAGCCGTGGGTTTTCCATCTATGTAATTAGAAGACTTTTACTGTAGAGGCTGCAATTAATGACCTGAAAGATAAATTTCAAAGAACACGTCAAAGCACAGTATCAACATAGAGAGTGAGGACCAAATGATGTAAAAAAGAGATAAAGGAGTTGTAACATGGATTAGGAATTCTAGAAGATAAAAATAGAACATATAGAGAAGAGGCAGTCATTAAAACTGAAAACAAAACTTTCTCAGATATTTAGAACAGATATCTTAAGAAGAAGCACACAGATCAAATGTTTCAAGTTTAATAGCAGAATTCACAAAAGAATGGAATAACATTCACAAATGACAGAAGACTGTATCAACAGACTTACACTCAGCCTAAGAATCACTCACCTGTTAAGGAAAAAGGGCTATGGGAGGCTGTGAAAGATTTCAGAGTACATATGCCCATCAGGACAGCCTGTGCTGTGCCAACAATCTCCGAATCTCTCAACCTAACAAGGAAAGTTTATTTCATATCCTTGGTACACACTTTACAAGGGTGAGCATGAGCCTCTGCTCAGGGATTCAGGTTAACGGAAGATCTACCTTAATGCTTTCATGATCACTGGAGTAGTGAATGGGAATAAGCCTGGAAGTAACACGTCACCACCATTTACATTTCTTTGGCCAAAGCAAGTTATGTGGCCATGACTCATTTCAAAGGGAGCAGAGTAGTGTAATTCTAGGATGTGTGTGGGAGGAAGAGAACCTGGATATTTATGGGGGAGCCTTAATGGCTTCCATAATACATCACCAGGAAAATAATTAAGACTTTTATCAAACAATGGATGTACTCAAAGACCTTAAGTTGAGGAAAGATAAGGAAAGAATAGTAAACAATGTGTCACATTTCGTGTGTGTGTCTGCATGCATGTGTGTGTAGTTGTGTTTATATAGTAAATACAAACGAATGAGGAAAAAGTCAAGAGCTAAGGAATAATACTGAAACAAAAGAGATACTCTAAGGGAAATTTTGAAAAGTATAAGCTATCTCTGCAAAGCCTAGTGTGCAGGAGTGAAATAAAAGAACTTCAGAATACTTATTTAGGAGAAGGGAAAGGTAGAGGAGAGAAGGATTTATGAAAGTGGGGAAGGAAGGAGAGGAAAAGTAGACATTGTGGGACACGGTTCTGGATACACTGCATCATGGTGGAGAAGGGAGTTGGTATCTTATTTCCAGTAACTGTGGAGTTACGTGTTTCTGGTCAGGCACACAGGCAGTCAACAATTAGTAAAGTAAGGTTTGTCAGGATTTCCAGAGAAAAAGGATTGAACAATGAGCAGTTTGATCAAACCAGGAAAAAAAAAATGAAGGGAAGGAAAAAGATGAAGTTATAATTTAAAAAATCAGTATAAAAATAAAAAGCATAAAACAAGTACTTCACATGTGAATGGATTAAATTTTCCAGTGTAAGTTTCAATTGTAAGACATAACTTAAATCTGTGCTGTTTACAAAAAAACACAAAACTATTTAAGTTTAACAATAAAGGAAAAGAATGCCAGGTGTTTTCAAACCAAAAGAAATTGGGATTCGTATGTTAATAGTTGTAAATGTAAAATTTATGGTTAAAAACATTAAACAGAATGACATTATAGAATCTGAAAGGCGAAACAGAGAAAGAAATTTATACACTGCTAGAAAAGTAAAGAAAATCCTTAAAGGCCATAAGTTATGAGAAAGCAAGAACCAGAGAGGGGAGGAAGCTACAGAAGATGGTTGTTCCAGGGGTATCTGCTGATACTCGATCATTCAGAAATTGCATTTTAATGTGTGACATACAGGAGACAAGAGCATATTTGCCGTTCCTACAGGTGAGAAGTCCGTTAGGATCAAGGTGGACTCCCCCAAAAAGTGACATTCTTTGTTAAGCAGGAATTAAAAAAATCTGATCCACAGAGGGAGACAGTAAAGGATTTTTTTTTTCTTCAGCCTTGGTTCTGGGTTGCAGGTGGGGACCAACTCTTCTGCAGATTCCTAACCATGAACTAGCCCTTCCAAGAGTCAGGGTGAATTTTGACTCCAATCTCTGTTCAAAAAACTCTGAACCTGGAAATTCAGCTTTAAGTGGTTCTGGGCTATATTAAGTGTGAAATTGTGAAGGACCTGAGATTCTCCTCTACTTGTAAGTGGGTAAGTTAGATGACCACAGGATTTTATAGATTTTCTGGTAGGAAATAGGACTCTGAACCAGAGAGTAGATTTTTATAAATGAAGCATCTTAGCAATGGTCCTTAAGCCAAGATCCCCAAAGGGTGGCCCATGGAATGTGGTTGCACTACTGGAGAGAAACCTCAAATTTAGGGGACTTGGAGTTTATACAGGATGGCTGGTACATTGGCCCACCCTTCCCTCGGGGTCAGGGGAAATCTTTATCTCAGTTGTAAGCAATGAATGTGGAGGAGACAAGTCTTTAGATCTCTCTGGAGCAATACACTATCTGTATCTTCCAAAGAATTCACTATTATTCTTCACTAGAGTTACCAGTGTTCTTATTTCAGAAAGCCCGGACTGTGCAGAAAAGCGAGGACATTCATGGAGAATCGTCTCCCAAATACCTAGGGGAAGCTACCATGAAACACTTCTTGAGGGATGCATTTTAAACCCAGACCTCAAGAATACTCAGTGATAACTTTCCGAATCAGGTGATCTTATAATTAATTAGGAAGCTAAGGAAGCTACAAACTATCATGAATGAACCAAAACAGTAAACTATGAATGAGAACCACAAAGTATGCAGACATAACAGAATTCACTGTAAACATGTAATATGTTTAAAAAAAAAGATATATCTAAGATCAAAGAATAAGAGCTGTTAAAAAAAAATGACCAGTCAGACCATAAAATAGCCATATAGAGCTTTACAGAGAAAAAACGTCAGTAATTGAAATGAAAAATTTACTGGCTAGTTTAAACAGGACTTTAGACACAGCTGAAAAACAGTTAACTACAAAAAATTAATAGTAATGAGAAGTACAATTTTTTAAAAATGTTAAATGAAGTTTATTATTAGAATTCCAGAAGGAAGGAGTGGGGAGAAGAAACAAAATATGAGATAATGCCTAGGAATTTTCTAGAATTGCTGGGAGATACCATTTCTCAAATGGAGGAAATCTACCCTGGGAAGAATAAACAAGTAGATAATTAAACCTAGATGTTATGTAGAAAAGCTACAGCGCAGCCAAAGCGAGAAACAAAAGATGGTAGACTGCTTACAGACTTTGTAAAAGCGATACAGATCACAGCAGAAGATAAGATTATCTTCACAGGGCCAAGAGAAGAGGGGAAAAAGGACATACCAGTAACTAAAACTATTTTTCAAGAAAAAGGGCAAAACATATTTTTTGGAAAAACAAAATAAGGTGTCTGTACCAACTTTTAGCATATCTAAAACGTGTTCTTCAGGAAGAAATACTATTCCAGAAACAAGGATTAGAAGTGCAAATCAGGAATGGCTGGGAAAGAAACCTGTACACAAACAGGAAACACTGATTATATACAACAAAAATGCCTCATCTGTGAGTGTTAAAAGCAAGACAGAACCGTAACACGGACAGAAACATATTGGGGAAGAGGCAGATTAGAGCTAAAGGTTAAAACATTTAAACACTGTCATACCGTGAAGAAGAGGGATAAAAATTGATTCTAAACTTGTGAAAGTTACATACGCTTATTGAAATATTTTAGGGCAGCTCTGAGAGAATAAAAATAGAATAAAAATTAATAGAAGAAAATGAAATGAAGGGTAGAATGCAAAGTAAAAGATGACAGGTGAAAAAAAATACACTGCAGAAGCAGAGCAAATAAAAAGCATAATGTTAGGAATGATTTTGTACAGTAGTGAGAAACGTAAGTGTTAATAACTCCTCATTTAAGGGACAGAAATTAGCAGACTGGATTTCACAAAAGCCAGAATTGCTCTTGTTTACAGAAGACACAACTAAAACATGGGGATACAGCTATTGAAATACAACAAAATGCAATCTTTAAAACAAAAAATCATTAGAGGATCATACTCTGTATTGATAAAAGATTCAAATCCTTAGAATGTAGAACAACTCTAACCGGACATACACCTAATCATCTTCAAAATGCGGAAAGCAAAATCTGCCCGAAGCCCCCTCAGAAATGGCTTTCACTGTGATAGTGGGAGACTGTAATCAACACAGCTGTCCCTGAAATTGCTAAATAAAGCAGACCGTCTATCAGGACATAAAAGACATGAACAAGGCAGTTAACAGCATTGGTCTAGTAGGCGTATGCGGAGGACACTGCGCAGAACGATTGCGAACACAGGCACACAGGAAACATTTACATGAACTGACCATTTAGGAGGACATGTGCCCTCAGTGTCTTTCACATGATTGAGATTCTGCAGACCACACTCTTACCACGATGTAGTTAAGTTGAAGTGGTTTAACATAAAGATAACTGAAAACTCCCTCGGTGGAAGTACTTGCTACAATTTCCTGGGGACACGTTTTAAGAAGGAGATAGCTGTGAAGTCATTTTTCTCTCTGATTTGCCTGTGGACTGGGAGGCAGCTTCCCCTGCAAAGGAGGGCCACGCCCCAGGGCTGGGAGAGCAGCGAAGAGGGCAGGCTGGCGGATGGGAGCAGTCCTCACCCTCTGCCCTGCCCGCCTGCCTCTGGAAGGGGGTAAACTCCATCCTCCTCTTGAGTCATTTTATTTTTAGGTTATAGCCGCTTGGCTTGCATCATGATTCATGCAAGTACCCACATACGTAGAAAATAAAAAGCACACGGTTTAAAATAATTCACAAATTGAAGGAATGGTAATGGATACAGGATGACAAATGGAAATGCAAAGTAAGGAAAAAACAAACCTCCGTGTGTGTGTGTGGGATGCCACTGGAGCAGTATTTAGGTGGAAGTTTCTAGTCTGAAGTGCTTGTCTGAAAGGCTGAAATTGAGTAGTAAACTCTCCTACTCGGATTGCCTCTGCTCGGTTTGACACCTTGTGCTGGAATCCCAACTATGTGGGTGCTCGTCACACCCTGCCGGGGCTCTGACATCCGTCTTTGAGCTGCCGAGGGATGCTTTCCTTGCTCGGCCTCACCTAAACGGAATTGTTTAGAAGGGTGAGGGACAGAAAAGGCAAAGGAGAAAACCCGACTCCTCACCCCCGCCCCCCCACACCCCGAGGGCTAAATAAGATCTTATCAAAACCGGACAAAGATACTAGGAAACAAGAAAACTACAGGCCAACCCCTCATAAACATAGATGCAAAAATCCTAGGTGAACTATCAGAACTTGAATCAAAACAATTTTTCAATTCGGACACGGAAGTAGCCCAGGACCAATTTGGATTTATTTCAGGAATTCAATATTAACTTGATAGGAGAAATGGAATCAATGTGATGCGTCGTGTTCAAAGAACAAATGAGAAAAATCATATAACTTAATAGATGCAGCCATAGCATTTGCCATAGTTCAATATCCATTCAGAGGATAAAGTTTCCAAACTTAGCAACAGAAGTCAACTTCCTTAATCTGATAAAAGAGAATTGAGAAAAATCCTGCAGAAGCCGTGATGCCTGGAAGTACAATGTTGAATACATTTTCTCAGAAATGAAGTGTGAGACCAGAACTCTTGGCATCACCACCTGTGCGCATCCCTGTGTGGGAAGTCCTAATCAGTGACACAGACAAGAGAAGTCAAAAAGGGTAGGTAGGGGCCGGAACATATTTTCCAAGGACCTGCTGTTTAAAAATGTTAAAAATATTTCTGTCAATTTTTTGAAAACAGTAAGTTATCTCAAATCCCTTAGAGGAACAAGGCAGGTGTGGGAAACTAAAGACGGATACAGAATCTTTAATTTGACTCTGAGTCAGATTCCTCTCTCTGAGATCTGTGCTGGCATTAGTGACTTGCTTGACCAGAATGTGGCAGAAGTGATGGGGTGAGACTTCCGAGGTTAAATCATAAAAAAAAAAATCTTAGATTTCCGCTTGGGTCTCTGGGAGCCCTTAGCCACAACATGAGAAGGTCCTTGAGACCTTTAGGACTGGAGAGGATACGTGCGGGTGCTCAGGTGAACAGTTCAAACTGAGCCCAGTCTTCTAACTATTGGTGTCAAGGTGCCAGGCGTGTGAGGCAGCCCACCTACTCAGCCCCTCAACCTCACTGAATCCTCCTCGGTAGCCTCTGTCAGTTGCACGTGGGGTGGAACTGCAGGACTGAGCTCTGCAGAAATCCCTGACCCCCAGGACAATGAGCTGTAACTCAAAGACGGAGTGACACTAAGTTTTGTAATTTATTTCACAACACGGGATAACCAGAATATAGGTGTCACAAATAGTAATTGCAAAAGTATAGCTTCTGAATAAAGAGATACCTGGATACTTTCTCTTTAAATTTTATTTAGCCTTTTCTCTCCCCTTAGTTATGTCTTTGTGGATTCCTATACTATTTTTTTAAATACAGTTTTACTCAGCTGGACTAAATTTTATTGTATCACTGTGGCAGACTTAAAAGAATTCCCCCAGAATGACAGAGTGTGTTTTTATTCAAATGTTTTCCCCGAAAAAGGCTTCCACCTAGATTTTAATGTGTTCCTTGATTAAACTCACTCAGTGTTCATTTCCTGAAATGCAAGGTTAGACTGAGCTGAAAGAAGACATAAGTCTGATAATGACTTCTCATGTTAGAGATGATGTAAATTAGTTCATTTGTAGGATCCAATAAGGTTGGGCTTGTCGAAGGAAACATTTCTAATTAAGTGTTTAGAGTCCTAGGCAGGGTGTGTTGACTTCTCTGTCAGACGATTTATCTGAGTACATTATTCAGACATTTCCCTTAAAATATGGAGTGCCCAAGAAAAGACATCATGCATGATGGATTTTGAAGCCTGAGGAAATAAACTGTGTCTATTTCTTTAAAATCTTCAGCTAAAATAGACTAGCTGAAACAAACAAACAAAAAAAGCAGACTTCCTATGATAATTCTGAGACATAGAATGAGATGGACATACTCAGAAAGTTGGCCCTGGATTCAAGTCTGGCTTAGTTATTATAATTATAGTTGGATTTGGGTGGCCAGCTCCTTAGAGGTTTTGTATTTACAATCTATCAAAGCAAAAATTGAGTCTGAAGGTCCGGGTGCTGCTTGAGCTTTAGTTCCTTCCATATTACTTGGCTTTAGGAAGATTCTTTCTGATCTGAGCTTCCGTTCCCTCATCCAGTGAAGTGGTTATGTCAACATCAAAGAAAATTTAAAAAGTGAGACCTGAAAGGAAGCTGAAAAGCCTTCTAATTTAGCTTCTTCATTGTCCAGATGAGGAAACACCCACTCTCTATACAATTATTAACCAAACTGAGGTATTTTGAGAGGGAAATGGGACCCTAAAGTAATTAAACTCATGTGATCTAAACATTTTACTCTATTGATTAAAAATTGTATAGGTGGACCTAAAATATAGTTCTATTCAAAAACCATTCCAAAAGCAAGATTCTTTCTAGAAATGTATATTTGTGTACATCAAAATGCTAAGAGACTTTGTATTTAAAACCTAAATATTAAACTAACTGGTGGCTGTTGGCAGTATTGGACATTCCTTGACTTGTGGCAGCATCTCTGCTCCATCTCTGCCTCTGGTGTCATAGGGTGTTTCCCTGTGTGTCCGTCTCTGCGTCTCTGGGTCTTTGTCAAATTTCCTTCTTAGAAGAACACCAGCCATTAGATTCAAGCCCTCCCCATTGAGCATGACCTCATCTAAACTTGACCATATCTGCAAAGATCTCATTTCCAAATAAGGTCACATTCATAGGTACTTGGAGTTAGGACCTGAACATACCTCTTTTGGGGACACAATTCTATTCATGACAGTGTATTCCAATAAAATTTTGCTTACAGTAACGTGGAGGACAGTTGCGGCCTGTGGGCTCTAATTGGCCCTGCTCTAACTGAGCTTTAACTGTATTAAAACATTTGTGAATTTTTGCTACTACAGATTTTATCTTGATTGATAGAATATTTTAGTTTATTAGATGCAGTTAGAAATCACGTAGGCAGTGCAGCCAATTCCATTCTGCTCTTAAGTTTCTTAATTTAGTAAGAATGGTGTTTAACTATAATGCTATGTCCACTAAAATTTATATTCACATGAGTATAACAAATACTTTTAAATGTATTAACTTTTAGCTGAATATCAATAGTATTCATAGTTTCAAAAGTTGTTTTATCTTTTATAGAATGAATCTCTGAAAGCTTTACCTTGACTTCTTAAATTGGATAAAGAACTTGAATCATTATTAGAATTAACTAATTTTTTTATTAATATTTTGCATTAGTGTGGTGCATTTGTTACAACTGATGTACCAGTATTGATACATGGTTGTAAACTGAAGTGTGTGGTTGACGTTAAGGCTCACTCCGTGAGGTGTTCTGTTCTGTGGGTGTTGACAATTGTGTAATGACATGTATCCACCATTACAGTTTCATACAGAATAGTTTCACCACCCAAAGTCTCCTGTTCTTCACTTGTTAATTTTTATCCTCCTTCTTTTAAAAACCATCTAATGATACAGATATAAACAGGCATCTTTGAATTTTTTTTTCTGTTAGATTTAATCGCTTGATGGCAGAAACTGTCTTTCTTTTCTTCATAACACCCAGTATATTTGTACCTGCTAAGTGCTAAGGAAGTTAGAATTAACTCTTGCCCTCAAGGAACTCCCAGATAGATAGCAAGACATATGAGACATACACATGGGCAGATAAGTACAGTGTGGTATTACAGGCACCGTCATAGAAATGTGCTTAATGGGCTGTGGTGGGAAGAGAAGTCGTGATTCACTCTGCGGGTGGAAGAGAAGGCAGGAGACAAGCCCTTCAGCTTCCTTTAAAGATGACTAGGAACTTGACAAATAGTGTAGCAGGGAAAAGGTTTTTTAGGAACGAGAAACATTTATACGGACACAGGTCAAAATAGAGGTGGTTTTCTGTTTTATCTCAGTTTTTATTGTTTTGCAAAGAGAATGGAAGCATAAATTAGTGAGATGACAGTACTTCCTATTTGACCTTAAATTGTGGGGTGGTGGTGAGACTCAGAGGAAGTGATGTTTGTAAAACTCATCAGGAAAAAGACAAATGTGCGGTTGTGTGTTATTATTTAGTGAAATACTTAGTAAATAAAGATCAGCAACCCACCTGCCCTTTAGATCTTTGTGCTTTGTTACCTTTCTGCCCCCCCCTCCTTTATTTAAAAAAAAAAGCCTCCTTTGGAATCTTAAATTTTCCCTAGTTGGTCTACCCCTGAAATGAAATTGTCCTGCCATTTACAAAATTTGTAATAGTTTCCAAGGTTGATAGAAAGGAAAACACTCCTTGATTTCTGTTAATAGCCTAGATGCATAAAACCATCTTCTCAGAGCTTTTGAAATGGGTTCCGGAGAATTTCAAATTGCATACAGTTAACTGTGTTCTTTGCAGGTTTAACACTGGAAGGTGAGTAGCAGTCTGAACGTTAAACTTCAAACATTGTAATAAACCTGTAATGGCCAAGTCAATAGCAGTACTTCACAAAACAGAGGACCTAAGATGATTCCAGTTAATAACACTTGAAGAAGAATGAGTATTAATGAATTATTTTGAAAGAGGAATTTAGTCTGTGTTTCAAAACTAGCTTAAAACAGTTAGGGCTTACCACTTTCTTTGGTGTGTCATCTTATTTGGTTTCTTAAGAAGACTTGAAAATGACTGCCTACTTGCTGTTCTATCACGTGTGTTTCTGTTTGTTCGATCACATTTGTCTGAATTGATAAAACTGAAAAGGGAGAAGTTACAAGGACCAAAAATTTAAGGTGAACACGGGCAATAAACCTATAACTCAATTAGAAGAAGAGTTTACCTTTTCCTTTTAATTTTTTAAAGTTAGATTTTCGCAAGTAGAGCTTAAACTTCACACTTCAGAACTAGAGATTTTCAAAATCCTGGCTTTCAGTGAACAAGGATAAAAACAGAATGGACTGCCTATAAGAATTTGGGAAAATCTAGAGTGATTTACATGATCCAAAGTTGGGTAGCAAATATGTATCTTTTTTACATAATCCCAAGAGAAAAATGTCGAATATTTATAGATGCACTAGAAATATTACATCATAAAAGCAGGTTTGCTGATATAAACTTTAACATTTAACATTTCTAATTTTATTAGAAACCTTTGAGAGATACTGGGTTCTTCTTACAAGGAAAACTGGCAGATTTATAACTCTTAAGATACATTTCGTGTTGGGCTCTTTTAACTCTTGAAGATCTCCTTACTATTGGGGAACATTCATCTTTGGCATAACTTTGGGAATTAAGGTAGATTTTGCTTCTTTATCTACTCATAAACTTTTTCAACCTTCAGCGATGGATATTGAACATAGAGCCTTCATGTAAGGGTTTGCACAGCTCACTCCCAGTGGCAGCAATGAAGAGGATGGGCTTGGAGGCAGAGGGACACATGTTTGCAGTCCCAGCTCTGCTACTTAACATCTGTATGACCTAATAAGTGGTACTGGTGTCTCTAAGCTGCTTTTTCTCTGCCTGTGAAATGGGGAGAGTAATAGTGCCTGCCTTATATGGCTGTAAAAATGAAATGAGGACACTGACTTGTATTCAGAAAGCTAGAGCTGGAATTTCACTGAGGTCACTTACACTTGTGTGCATATCAGTTTTTTTGTTTTTTTGGTACTAAAATGGGTTAACAGAACTATCTTACCTACCTCCTTGTTGTAAAGACAGGAGATATACCGTATTAATTCCCTTGTGACCCCTACAGCGCTGGAGTGAGAGGTCCTGCTGCACTATGTGCACAGTCCAGCTCTCTGATGCTGCACGGACCTGGGCCGGACGAGGTGATCAATAAGGATTTGTTGAGCAGTATAGTCACTCATTTACGAACAGAATCTACTTCTTCAGAAGCTTGTTGCCAGGATTAAATAAAAACGCATTTAAAGGGTTAGCATGGTGCTAGATCCTTGGCCAACTATTCAGCCATGGGGGCGCTGCTATATTATGGCTGTTATGCAACGTAAATGAAAAGTAACAGTAGTGTTGGCAAGAATTCTTTTCATCTTAAAAAGGCCCCAGATAGGCAACAACAGATGGGGGCATTTTAGTTTCAGCATTGGAGAGCGCATCGTATCCCTTTAGTGGGCTTGCATCCTGGCTTAACATTTTTCTTGGGTGCATGTGACATCCGCTCCCCTTCCCCCCAGCCTCTGGTTTTAAGCTTTGGTGCATCTAATTTGAATGCTTGGAGGACCCACTGTCATTGTCCGCAGCCTATACTTTCATCCCCAGGGTCAAAGCACCCAACTTTTTTCTAGAAGTTCCCAGGCACTGAGTTGGCATAAAGAGTTGCACTGAGGTTTAAATTCTCCCCTAAACTTGGGTTTGTTTAGTATAGCAAATGTCCTTTAAGAGCATCCACCCCTGGGATTTTAATGAGAATGTAAATGCAAGCCCCCCACAACCCCAGGACAGGACCTCTGTGAGGGCAGGAGGATGGGTCTCATCTGAAATACTCATTATTATTTGGAAAGAAGGTCAAGTATTAATGGCACAGTGTCATGTAAACCTGGAATTCTGCATACATTCCTTTAATTCTTGTTCATCTTTTAATGGCATCTATCCCAGTCATTCAAAACCTTTTATGTTCTTAAGTTTCCAGTACTATTCTCATATTTCTCACTTTCAGAAAAAGAGAGTGGGTTGAGAAAGTAAGTTCTAGACTATGAAGAGCCTTGTCTTCTGAATCAGAGCAGCACGTGGACTCTTCCCTTAGTGCCGTCTGGTGCCACTGTTAGCTTCTTACCTGGGTAGTGGAATCCATTGGCTCCACATTCCTGGATGACAGAATTTAAGAACTAAGAGGGCGGTTTGAAGGCAGAATGAGTCATTTTGTGCAGATAGGAGTTGAGATCAGCTAAGGAAGGAGATCCCTGTAGCTGAGGATGCCTTCAGGTTGTCACAGCTCATCTGATTCCAGGTCAGCGGACTCAACGTGTCCCAAGTTCCTAGTTGTCAGGCTGACAAAACTCTATCCTTCAGGGATTGACAGCAGAAGGGCAGAACAACATCTATTTTAAGGCCCAGAGAAGGAAGATGAAGACAATCATGTGGTTCACAGGAGCCAAGATCCTTGAAGATAAGGTGGTGAAGAAGAGGATGATAGGAATTGAGTCTTAGGAGCTTTCCTTAGTAAATGTGTGGGATAAAGGAGAGTTACCAGCAAAGATTCAGAGGAATTACAGAAAAATTGGAGAAATACATAGTTTCATGTACGTTAATGGTAAATATTTGTAGAAGGGTGCGGTGAATTGTGTTGAGTTTTGAAAGAGTGGCCACGACGTTAGTCAGAGAGCGTCCTTGCAGAAGGGAAGAGTGAAGACTTGAAAGGCAGGGGTTACTGCAGTGAGGGAATGGATGCAGCAAAGGTGGATCTAATGCTGAGAAGAGTTGAACCTAAGAAAAGAGGAGTGAAATAGACCAATAGTTGAAAAGGTAAAAGGCCCAAGTGAAGACTTTTTTTTAAGTTAGTAGTCAGTTTGAACTTAATGATCTTTTAAAGTTTTTGAAGAGCGAAACCAAGCCCTTGAACTTCCTGAAATTACTTAGCTGTGTTTGCTGGCAGCTAACATGCCCACACAGCTCATTAGAGTTTTCACTGGCAGAAGTGGTTGTTGATACTGTTAATGTGAGAGGTAAGTGGGGCCTGTTGGCCTTTGACTTTGGATGTGACCTTCAGGCAAGTCTCTAACTACTGTTGATGCCTGATTTCTTAGAAATTGCTACCTGTTTGATAGCATCAGGGCAGTGAGTAACTGGATCTTCAGTCAATCAACAATAAACAGAACAAGTTACTAAGTAGTAAGAACTGGGATTGTACGTTTGAGTCCCTGTGCGATACTGAGAAAGATTTTGGGAGGAGTAATTGAACCCACTGAGAGGATGATAGGAACTCTCCATGAGGACACACCATCTCTAATGGCTCATATTGTTACAAAGGAAGGACCGCCCCAGAGTCTGAGCCGGTGAGGTCAAAAAGCATCTCTAGACTGCTGAGTGGTGGAATTATCTACTGTTTGTCCAGTGACAGGCGAGGACTCTTCTCGAATACAATTTCATGCTGTGCTGAATGTTTACAACTCAGAAATAGGGCTACTGCCGTCTAGAAGCACTTCTTATTTTTTGAGGCAATGGCAGTAAAAGGCAGGGACCAGGTGATTCTTCAGGTTGAGGGTGGTTTTGGTTTGATACAGTTTTTGAGGATAGTTTGAGTATTTTCTTCCTCAATTGTTGTTTTATAAAAGAAAGCGCTGGTTGTTTTAAAAATCTAGGTTTTTCAGGTGCTTAGGAGGCTCTAAGGCATATCAGGGCTTCCTCAGAGTCTTCTCAGCGTCCGTCAGCCTAATGGAAATTGGACGTTTCCACTGGATGATGCTGTGCGTCTCGGTAAAATGATACTGTTTTGCTGTTGTTTTCTGTTTTCTGATTTCTACTTTAGTCTTGTGATCCCTTGTTAATCAGAACTCTGGTGGTTAAACCTGGAGTATTAAAATACAAATAGATGAATGTTTACTTAATAAATGAATTTATGAGGAAATATTTTAGAACTTGAGAGTTATAAAGAGTTAACAAAATTTTACTTAATGAAATATTTAGGAGCTGTTGCCACAGTTCCTTTGCGAGTGTCATAGTTTTCTGTCTCTCCTGGAAATTAGTGCTTTTTCTGAATTCAAATGCTTCTATAAAAACCTAGTCAATTTACTTCACAATAAACCAAAGAGCCTGATATACAGAGTGGTCTAAGTTGCCAGATGGTCTGTATTTTGTAGACACATGATGGGTGTGGGAAGCCTGCCTTTTCCAGGCATTTTTGAAAGCTGCCCCTCCCAGCTGTACCTGCAGCCTCGATGTGTGAACTCACGTGGAAGCTACGGTGGGGGGACGATTGGTTTCCCGAGGGAGATGGACTTTAGACAGTGTGAATAACTGGGGTTTTATTTACTGCTGGGGAACAAACACATGCTGGCATTTTTATTTCTATTCAGGGACTTCTGCACATCATCTTCCATGATTGCTGTGGCCCAGCCGGGTTGCTACTGGGGCAATCTGGCGGAGAGAGAAAATATTATCTCCTTTGCAAATTCTCTTTTTAATTATCAGGGATTTGGAATTCCAATCCAAGAGATTAAAGTTGTGCAAATAAATTGCCAAAAAAAAATTCCATAACACTAATAACATACCCCCACCCCCGCCCTGGTCAGTTCCTTGTTTTATTTTTAAAAGAGTTTCCAAAATCCAGATCACTTCAAGGTCACTCCTATAATACAGCAATGATAATAGTTTATCACATTGTGGAAAAATCTATGCACTTGATGTAATTTCTCCCCTTTTTAAAATTCTAAGGTTATTAAGATGAAAAAGTTAATCTGTTTTTGCATTCTGATTATCATTGAAACCAGAAAAATTTGGGAACAGAATGCCCAGTAGTGCTTTTACCCAAGGGTGTTCAGATTTTTCACATCTTGCTAATTATCAGAGAGGTAAAAATGCACACCACATTTGTTAAAAAGACCATGCACTACATCTCTTTAAAAATATAACACTTTATTAACTCTTTCGAGATTTCACATAATTTTTGCCATATGGAATGGCAGAAAATTGAAGTGGAAATGATCTAATTATGAAAGTTACGTGTTACTTGTAATAGCTCCAGGTCAGACTTTCTTTATGCAGTTTAAAATACTGGTAAACACTGAGTTTTAAAATTCTAATTATAATCTTCTTTCATTTTTGTTCTGTAGATAGTCCCTCTTTCCCTTTATTAATTGTATTTGAAAAAAAAGGACTCAATAGAAATTTCCCAGAGTCGTGCTGACTTCTGAAGCCTCATACCTCTCCAGGTACATGTCAGCAATAATCAAATTTTTTGGATACCTAGAGTTGTCAAAAATCAGAAGAAAAGTATTGGCATTTGATATCCTGTATCGTTTGTTAAAATACTCGTACTCATTCCCTGGGTTTTATTTATCAATGATGTAAGCCGAGGTAGGTCACGTAACTGCCCAGAATCTCACTTTCTCCATATCCACAATGAAGAGACTGGACTAAATGGTGTCCAGGGTTCTTTGCAGTGTCACCTCTATGTGATTTTATTTTTCTGTAATTAATAGTTGGATTATAAATTGTGAGAAATGGTTAAGAGCGTTGCCATTGGAACCAAACTTGCCTGTGTTTGACTGCTCCTCTGCCACTTAGTAGCTCTTCAGTTTGGGGGAAAATTGTTTTTAACTCTTCGTTCTTCAGTTTCTTTACTTAAAAAAACCAGGATAGTAATAGGATCCAGATCACAGGGTTGTGAGAGAATTAAACGAGTTGGTGTACCCAAAGACGGAACATAGACGCTCTCCGTGAGTATTACTTTTTGTGGTTGTGATTAAACGTATATCAATTAGATTTCAGTGCAGGATCCAGGAACCACACTAGGCTTTTCAGACAGAAAGGAGTCTAACACAAGATGAGGTGCTCATGAAATGGGGAAAAAGCTGGGGTGGGGAGGATCAGGACTGGAACACCGGTTCATGACACACAGTCAGAGCTGCGGGCCGAGATCCGGGGATCTGCCCGGTGTGACATGGACACCGCCTCTCCGCAGGCACACCGCCTTTGGAAGGACTCCACGCCTCCAGCACAGGCAGCAGCAGGAGGATCATCTCTGACTCACTCAGGCATCGGAATTTCACAGTGCATCACATTGGTGGAGTTTAATTTGCATCCAGAACTCTGGCAACAGAGGTGTCTGGGGGCTGCAGCGTTACTGGTGAGCCCCTGCAGCAGAGGAATGCCGACAGACGGCAGGGGTGGCTGCCGAGGGCCAGCCAGCTGCGTCCTGCTCTCGCTGCCTCTTCCCGACGGCCCCTTGCAACATACGTTATCTCATTAATCCTGACAGCAACCCTGTAAGCTACGTGACTATTCTCATCCCCAATTTTGAGAAGACAGCAGGCTTACAGCAATTAAGTGACGTGTCCAAGTGAAGAGAGTAGAACCTGGGCAGGCGGACTCTGGGTTCTGGGCTCGTCTACTGGGCTGGGAGTTTTATGGTTTGGTTATGCCTTTGTGCCCTCTAAGGACTTAAAGGAATGAACCCCACTGAGTCCAGCTTTACATACCACACCCAGTGACTTGAAAGCTAGAAATCTTATTAACGAAAATGTTGACATTCTTGAGGATTTTAATCAAACAACCTGATCACAAACCATACTGTTAGGTAAGATGGTTTTGGGTGGGTGCAGGGAGAGAAAGAACAGCATTAAAAAAGGCATAAATAACATTCAGATCTAGTGCCCATGGTCAATTAAACCGTTCTGATTTTGTCCCAAATAAACAAAGGCTAATTATTTGAACATGTGACTGCTAACAATTGAAAATGATTACTCATTCCTGGGCATTCTGGTCCATTTTCTCATAGAAAACAGATGCTGCTTCTGGGTTTTCCCAATGTTCTAACATAATTCTGCTTGTTAGGGTTCCAGAAGATACTATAACTTGGTAGTATTCTACTCATGAAATAAATTGAGCATGGGTTCTTAGAAAACATTTTTGGATGTTTCTTCATTAATTTGTTACTTTTGTTGAGCACATACTATGTGTTGGATACTGTTCTATGAGCTGGTGTTACGTTTAATAAAAAAAATGTAAGGTGCTGTTAATGATAGGTCCATTCCACGGGGGAGGACAGGCAACACATATGTGAACAGTTAACAAGCAGCATACTCTGAGGTTCTGAAAATTAGTAAGTAGGAAAAAAAAAGGGTAAAAACTGAAGGTTTATGTTAGCTAGGCTGTTGCTGGAAGACTTCTCTTGGAAGCGACGTTTGGATGAAGATCGAAATGATAAGACAGAAATGTGGGACATGCTAATACTAGCAGAGGAAGAGGAAAATACAGAGGCCAGAGATGGGGAGGCCCCTGGCATGTTGGAAGGAGAGAGAAATATTCACTGTGGCCAGAGGGTAGTGAACAAAGTTGGGGGTGACAGAGGTTGAAGTTAGTGAGCTGGGTTCAGACCATGTAGGACCTGCTGAGCAAACTAATACATTTGACTTTGACTTCCTTCGCTCGGGAAGCTGGGTTAGAGTGTTATTAGTAGGGGAATGGTACAACCTTAGTTTTGCTTTATAAGGATCATTGGGCTATGGTGTGAGAAATAGACCCTTGGAAGGTGAGTGTGAAACAGAGATCACCAGGAGGCTCTTCGCTTAAGTGAGAAATAATGATGTCTTGAATTAAGATTGTAGCAGAGGAGATAGTGAGAATTGGTCAGATTCTGTGGAGCTGACACAGTATCCTGGTGGTTGGGTTTTGAAGCATGAAAAAAAAAAATAGGAACTAAGAATGATTCCAAGATTTTAATTCCAAGGTCAGAAGAGTAGTGGTTCTAGCTTTTGTCCCCAAGGCTGTGTGTGCATGGTTTGAGGCTACTCCTATGTAACCTTCCTGCATCTTGAATTAGAGACTGAGGACTAGAGCTTCTATCAGCAAACCTGTCGTTATTCAGAAGAATAGTGAAAAAGCCTCAAACCAGTACCTGATGGTATGTTTCAGCTCATTTGATGAGCTAAAAACCATGTTATTGTTAGCCTAATTGAACACTGTGTCTGGGGTGAGTTCAGGGGAGATTGAGGAGGCAGTGAATGCCCTGCTTTGTAGGTGGATGATGGAAAATTTGAGTGATTTACAAAAATGAAGCTCTTCAGTTATGAAGCAGTTCACTGAATTATGTTGGCATTCCTAGCCCCTGATGCACATGTGAGCGAGTGTGCTTCCTTGTATGGGACATCTGGACAGGGAACAAAAACAGAATGTCAGCAGGCATAGTAAAGGTTATGATAATGGTCGTGGCCAATCTGGCTGGCAATGCTGTGTGTTCTTTTGGCTGCCTGTGGGTGAGCAAGATGATCCTTGAAGAGCAAATAAACAGAAACACAGGACGAGCTCAGTTTTGAGAGTGGGCCAACTTGCAGATGTCCGGTACCCATTTCTCTCGGAGGCTGGGGATTTGGGGAAGGTACGTGTAGGGGAATGTCACTGGGTGCACTGAGATCTGGGGCTTTCTTGGCTCCCCCCTGCAGAGAGAAGCGCGAAGTGCTGTTGGAGGGCTAGCCGCTCGTGCTGAGATGTGGACGTTGCCGTCCGCGTTGTTTCCTGACTCCCCCTCCGAGAGCATATGTTCAGCTTGGCTCCTCAGCCTTGTCTGGAGGCGGCTTCCAGAGCAGTTCCGGGCAGAGCCAGGCGCTTGCTGAAGAGCACCTGATCCCGCTTCATCCCCTGCAGCCCGGCGTGCTGAGCCAGCCACCAGTGGGAGGCTGGCGGCGTGAGTCGTGGCCATCTCTGGGGAGAGAGGCACCCCAGCTACTGCACGTGTGAGGTGGTGCTTGAGGATTGCTAAAGAAGATTCCTTGACTTATTTTGCTAATAATCGGGCAATGAGGGGCTGCCTTAGATTCCCCATAATCCAAATGATCCCCGGGAAGCCTGTCACAGATGACACGGTGCACGTGAAACCAGTTTGTCAGCTGCAAGTCACACGCTAAAGAACTAGTTACTGTGGTAAGTGTGAGTGCCTCTCAGTGGATGACAGTACTTACTGGGGAACAGGGATTAAAAACTCAAATGTTTCAAGTCCAGGAAGAGAACATGAATGTTTTGGGGTCAGGATCTAATGGCTAGAGATACTGTGTCCTATAGGAAACTAGGAGTTGCACACCCATCTCTAGACATCTGACTCGAGTGGAGGAAACACATAATAAAGCACCCCCGCCCCCAAATAAAAAGACCTTTGTGGGATGGACAGAGCCTGCTAACTGCCAGCTAGTCACACAGTGTCATAGAACTGAGGATTTTCCAGGTGGGAGGGACTTGTGAGATTATTTTGTTAATTCTTTATTTCACCAATAAAAAAAAAATTAAGGTCAAGTTTCTTGCCCTTTCCTAAAGTCACACAGGTTCTTAGAGGCAGAGTTGGGAAGAGAACGCAAATGCAGGGTGTCTTCTGTGTTCAGCTGGGTCAGACGTGTGGGCTGATGAAGCCAAGGAAGCAAGGGCTGAGGCAGGTATTATTATTTAAACCATGACAATCGTGTGGTGCAATAGTGTATGTTTTTCTTTGTCTCAGAAGGTAACGATCATTGATTACAACACCTGTTTTTCCTTGGCCATAAAATTTTTTGAACTAGACAAATTCACATCTTAAATAATGTCACGGGAGAATATATTTCTGGTAATCACGACTTGTAGAATCAGTGGAATATGTGAGAATTGGGAAAATCTGTACATGCAGGAGATGGAGTACATAGACAGTAGGGCTATTTATAAATGAAAATTCAATGTCAAACAGTAAAAGAATAAACCAGAATGAATGATTTGTAGCCATACAGCTAAACCTCCCACACTGTAGGGAAAATATGACCAGTTTTTAGACAATATAATTTAAGCTGAAATATTCCTTTAAAAGATGAGAACCTTCATATTGCTCTTTGTGTCAGTCGGTAAAACCCCTTTGGAGAATAGTTTTGCATTTCCTAAAAATATTAAGAAAATGCACACCATAAGATGCAGCTCTGCAGCTTGGGGAAACTTACATATGTGTATCAAGAGACGCTTACATCAATTGTTTGTAGCAACATATCCAGAAGAACAAACGAAGTGGAAACAAGCCAAATGCACATCTACGTTGACAATGAATAAGTTGTGTTGTACTCATGCAATGTAATAACACATAGCGTGAAAATGTTTCAGGTGAAGTGCAGCTACATATATCAGTGAGGATGGAACAAAAAAGACAACTGCAGAAAAAATATATACAGAATTTCATTCTTATAAAATTCAAAAAAGTTAAAAAACTAGATAACATGCTGTTGATTAAAAAATTTGTATGAGTTTATAAAAAAATTAAGACAGTAGTTAAAATAAAAATAAAGATACTGGCTACCTTGGGGGGAGGAAGTGGGTAAGGGAACGGGGGCTTCAGAATTATTGATGGTATTCTGTTAAGGTAGTGGTGGGTTCATCAGTGTTCTTATAACTTATATATATTCGTCTTTTGTGTCAATTTTAAGCATATATAGGTATATATTTAACCTTATTAAAAATCTTTATTAAAAAAGTTTAACAAAGTTTACCAACTTAACCATTTCTAAATGTACACTTAAGTAGTATTTAGTGTATATTCACGTTGTTGTGCAGCCAGTCTCTGGAATTTTTTCATCTTGCAAAACTAAAACTTTACGTCCATTAAACAGCATCTTCCAGTTTCTCCCTTCTCTGGCCTCTGGCAGCCACCTTCTACTTTCTGTCTCTGAATTCAACTTTCCGTCTCTGAATTCAACTACTCTAGGTACCTCACAGAAGTAGAATCATATCGTGTTTGTCTTTTTGTGACTGATTTATTTCACACAGCGTAATAGCCCCATGGTTTATCCATGTTGTAGTATCTCTGAGAACTTCCTTATTTAAGGCTGAATCATATTCCCTTGTTTGTACATGCCATGTTTTTGTTCGTCCTTTCATCTGTCAGAGGGCGCTGGGGTTGCTGCCCCCCCCCTCGCTGTTGTGAGTGATGCTGCTGTGAACATGAGTGTGCAGATACCCCTCTCAGATACTGCTTTCAGTTCTTCTGGATGCACAGCTGTTCCTGGGTGTCTACCGAGGACTGGTTCCAGGAGCCCCTGTGGATACTAAGATCTGTGATGCCTGAGTCCCTTATATCAAATGGTGTGGTATGAATACAGTTGGCCCTCCGTATTCATGGGGTTCTTATCATCTGATTTAACCAACCCAAGGTTGGTTGAATCTGCGGATGTGAAATTCATGGATACTGAAGGTGGAATGTATACCCAGAAGTGGAGTTGCTGGGTCATATAGTCATTCTGATTTTATTTTATTTTTTTTAGGAACCGCCATCCTGTTTTCCGTAGCAGCTGCATCACTTTACTTTCCCACCAATAGTGCACAGGGTTCCAATTTCTCTACATCCTTAAGATTTTCCTGTTCTTTTTAATAGCAGTCACCCTCATGGGTGTGGAGTGATCGCTCCCTGGGGTCCTGATTTGCATTTCCCTAATAGTTAGTGATGTTGGGTGTCTTTTCATGTGCTGGTTGGCTGTTTGTATGTCATCTTTGGAGAAATGACTATTCAAGCTCTTTGCCTTTTTTAATTTTTAAAGTTGTTTATATGTGTTTTTTGTTGTTGTTGAGTTGTAGGCATTTCTTATCAATTCTGGATTTTAACCACTTATCAGTTACATGATTTGCAAATTTTTTTTCTCCCATTTCATAAGTTGCCTTTTTACTCTGTTGATTGTGTAATTGGTACAGAATTTTTAGTTTTGTTCTTTCTTTTTTTTGCCTGTGCTTTTGGTTCACATCCAGAAAATCCGTGACAAATCCAATGTCATGAAGTTTTCCCCTGTGTTTTTCATCTAAGAGTTTTACAGTTTTACGTCTTAACTTTTAGATCTTTGGTCCATTTTGAGTTTTGTACAACGTGTAGGGGAAGGTCCAGCTTCATTCTTTTGTGTGGATTTCCAGTTTCCCCAGCACTGTTTGCTGAAGAGACTGTCCTTTCCCACCAAATGACACCTTGGTCAAAAATCATTTGGAGGTTAAGAATTATATTTTGTTAGAACCTTGAAGATTTTATTCAGCTGCTTTTGCGTTACTATGTTAGTTTTTGAGGAGCCAGCTTTGAGTCTCAGTGTTCTATTTTTTTTTTTTTTCTGGTGGCTTTTGAGATATTTTTATTCCCTCAATTTCACCGTAACAAGTCTAGGTGTGGATTTCTTTCTGTTCACCTGGTTTTAGATTTTTGGGGAATATCTAAATCTGAGAATGGGCTTCTTTCCTCAGTTCCCTATCAACATTTCTTCAGGGAGTTCTGCTCCATTCACTTTAGAATATTTTTCTGGAAACCTGAATGGACCTAAATTACATCTTCTCAGTTTAAACTTTGTTTCCTAACCTCTTAAACTCCATATTTCCCACACCTGTCTCTTAGCATTATGTTTGGCATTCAGTCTTCAACTCTGTCTTCCAGTTCATTAATTTTCTTTTCTGTTGTGTCAAATAATTTAACCCATCCATTGAGTTTCTAATATAAATACTACATTTCTCATTTCTACTTCTGGCTTTTCAAATCCAGTTTATATAGTATATTATTATATTTCTGGTAGTTTCTTATTCCTTTGTCAATATAGTATATTATTATATTTCTGGTAGTTTCTTATTCCTTTTACTCTCTTCTTTTTTTTCAAAAAAAAATTGATTGTTCACGTTTAAATTTCTGTGTCTGATGATTTAAACACCTACAGTTTTTATGGGTCTGGTTTGTTGTTTGTTGTAGAGTCTCACACAAGCAGGATTGTTCCCTGATGTTATTCTGCATTTTTATGAACTTCTGATGACCAGGGCTTTTGTCTGTGGGAATTCTATGAGGTCTGGGGTTGAGGTTACTTCCCCAAAGAGGATTTGTGTATGCCTCTGCCAGGCATCTCAGGACACCCCAATTTGAGCTGGTTTGACTTAATTCTCCACTTAAGATTTCTCAGGCTCTGAAAGTGCTATAAATTCTGATTCTTCATCTGTTGTGGTTAGTCTTGTTAAGAATTCTCAGGTGAGATTTTTTTTTTCTCTCTCAACCCATGGCCTGTGTCCCATCAGGCAGTTTCCTTCCTGTCTTACTTTGTTGGGTGCTTTCATTTGTATAGTTCAATCCTCTACTGAGAGGGTCTCCTTTTTTGGGCACCAACCTTTTGGACGATTGTGATCTGACTTCTCATCTTTGGATGCTTCAGCTTTGTTCTTCTTTAATTTCATTTTCCATAAGTTGAAAGTAAGTGATCTGCAGCTGCTTTCTGGAGAGTCATTGGTTTCTGCACTTGGTTCTCCTGCTGGATTTGTTTTTACTTTTGGCCTCTAAAGATTTCCCCACTCTCTTGCCAGATCAGATGAATTAAAAAAGATACTTTAAAATCTAGTGTATTTGGGGTGATTAGCTGGAGAACACCTAGCCTGCACTCACGCTGGGTGTGCAGCTGCTGCTTGGCTTACATTTGAAATGAACACTAGTTTGTTTCTATGCATTCTAATCAGAACCATTTATAATTTAATGTGATATGTCATATTTATTCAGATAAAGTAGATTGAATCCCCCTATTCACTTTTTGGATCAAACGAGTAATTAAAGAAATTCGGTTTTATGGAACGTTTTGTTGTAGTCACGTTTGCTGCTATTATAGATGAATCCCAAACACTCAGTGTCTTAACACAGGTGAGATTTATTTCTTGCTCACATAAATTCCCTTGGTGGCAACGGAAAGAGGTGGTAATTCTCTTTTATGGAGTATTCAGGGACGCCGGCTGATGGAATCACTGCCAGCTTTAATACATGGCTTTCGGAAGGCAGAGGGGGAGACTGCTTTGGAAGTTTTGGGCCAGGTGTGGAAGCTGAGTATATCACTGATATCCGTTTCTCAGTGCCTTGCTCTCAGTTACAGGGCCCGTCCCAGAGGGGCTGGACCTGTAGTCCTTGGCTTGGTGTAAACCTTGGAATGGGAGCCTGAACCTTTGGTGGACAGCCTCTCGATGACAGTCCTCTCCTCTGGCCGTCAAGTATCTGTGTGCATCCTCCTCCCTAGACCAGAACACACTGATCCCTTCCCCGAAATCCGTGCGCATCCAGCTCAAAATTTAGGAGCCCTCTGTGATGTTCAGTCGTCTTCATCAAGTCTGTGAATGGCCTCCCATCGTCTGGCAGTCTGTGCAGTAAAACATGTTAGTGCTTCTGGGAGTTGCTGAGATGTGAGAGGCTTTACACAAACCTCATGAATTAGCCTGTCAGTCATAACCTAGTCTGTCCTGACCTCACCTATTTCTCACAATTCTTTCCTCCCTTCACTTTGCAAAAAGCAAAAAAAAAAAAAAAAACAAAACCCTGCTGTTTTACCCCAGTCCCTTTGGCCCTCAACTCTTTGGGTGACAGGAATACTCCGCAGTTTCTCTGAAGTGCGAAGGACATTGATTTCCTCCGTGTCCTGAGGCCCCTCCACAGGGAGGCTTGCATCCCGGGGGTGTTTGCACTAGGTGGGAAAGCTCTCTCTGCTTCACGCCTTTTTTATTTACCTCGGTGCACACCTCCAGTGACTTAGCTGAGTCGGGAGAGGCTCCAGTTCTAGCTGCCACTCTCCTCTGCCTCCGGCCACGTTGCCCACTCTGCTTTGTGAGTCCACAGTCCTTATTTCTTGGTTCTGTCTCCGATGTGTCTTCTCTCTCAGAGCTTCCAACCCTGCCCCAGTACTTCCGCTATGTCTGAAAGCTAATCATGGACATGGTTAAAATCTTGCCCTTACACGGTGCCCACTTCCTCTCCATGTAAAACACTGTATATAAAAACAAAACAGAACAAAATGAAACAAAACACTCAGTTCCTTTGGGGGAAGAAGCATCACCTAGTTCCATGTGCCGCAATCCCTGAGTCTCGGCTCTTACCCAGACAGGATAACCTGATATTCAGTGCTTTGCTATGTTTTATGGCGATAGGTTGGGGTACTTATTGAAGTGACTTCTATTAATCCCAAATATCCCAAACACATATTTGTGTAGCACTGAGAAAGAAAGAAAATGAGAATGGTGTTTGAGAAAAAAAAAAACCCCTGTATGAAATGACCAGTTAATTTCCCCCTCTGCTTAGACATACTGTCTCCATAATGCAGCCGACATCAGGCGATGCCGCGTGTGGAGCAGGTAGACCAGCCGCTGTGATGACTTGCCCGGAAGCATGGTTTTGAAGTCAAAGCGGAACTGTTTTGGATATGATGAAAAATCGGGCCCCACATGGTACCAAACCTTAACTTAGGAAAATAAAAGCCAGATCATTTGAAATTCAAAGACTGTGTCTTGTTCTGTCTTCTGCACCCCGTGTTTAAGATTCTCCTGGATCCATTTATAAACTGGAGCCTCTCCTGGGCTGGCGTAAGGTTAGAAGCGTGCTGAGAATTTTATGCTAGCAGGAATGCCACCTGGAGGTTTGTATTCCAGGACAACGTCCGAAGGAGAAGAGCCTGTCTCAGTGATGGCTTGCTTTTATTTTTGGATCCACCGCCTTCCTGTCATCTCTCTCTCTCTCCTTCCACCCAGAACACTGTAAAGATGGCAGAGGCAGGAGGCATAACCAAGTTTGCAGGAAAAAAGGGCAGATCTTTACTCAGCCTATTGGAATTGCTAAGCCATCAGAAGTTAGTTAATGAGCACAAATAGACCGTCTATTCTTGCAAATGCAAAGAAGAAAAACATCTGAAAGGATCTGAGGGAAGAGAGGAAAAAGAGGCACACTTCCCCATAGTCTTTTCCAAAATGTAGAGAGAAAAGTGAGGGATTCCTTGCAAAGTGAAGAGGAAGGGAAGCTGTTGATTAAATAAAAATACGGCAAAATATAGAAGAGTTTCAGGAAAAGTGAAAAAATAAGCTTTGTATAACATGTCCTAATTGCCTACAACTTAAAACCGTTCGGGGTGCCATTGTAAAAGTTACAAACTAAAAAAACTGTTATTATAGAAGAAAACTCTAAAATACGGAACTGAGAAAGAAAAAAAAAACCCCTGATTTATCTGATAACAATCTGTTAAGCTTAATTTATATTCTTCCAAATGTATTTAACAATTCAACTGATAAATTCGAAGTGATATCTTAACTTTTGAAACGATCAGTGTTTGGGGGATTATTGCACTGATAGTCACCATTTATCAAAATCTTTTCTTTAGAAATTTTTTTCTTCCTCCCCTGCTTTGCAGATCACTTAGGAGGAAGAATGCCTGCTGGCTGGTCAGCTTCCGGGCTTTGTTTTATTCTGAAGAACGGGGTGATGATGGGTGAGATAAGGAGAAAACTGAAGGGAGCGGGAGAGGCTGAATCCGTCTACCTCGTCTACCTCGGGGATACAGGAGAGGGTTCTGGAACTCTGGGAGGCCAGGGTAGGAGGGAGAGGTTTGAATAGACAGAAGAGTCTCAGAAGAAGAAGGAAAGAGAATTTCAGAAGTTTGACTACGAGTTTAAAATTAGTTTTTCTTTCAAGTCCTTTGTGGGGCGTAAGTGTTGGAATCCATTTTCCGTGTACTTTGAGGTACTCCTTGAATGCAGCGGGGCGGCCACTGTGCCACGTGGGACCCTGCCTACGTGTAGGTGAGAGTCGAGTAACGGTCCCCATGATGGATTCTAGTCGTGAGGATCTTGGGTAGCAATGTCGTAACTGTGTAAAAGGTCACCACTGAATTACTTACGTGTTCTGAATATTTGATAATTCAAAAATGATTAGCTTTTTCTCATGGTCTTCCTGGCCCTAAACATCATTAAATTGAGGTTAGGTGCATTGGCTTTTGTAACGCTCTGCTGGACAATGAGTAGAGGGTGGGAGAGGGTACTTCTGTAACGAACCACGTGGCTGGATGTGAGTATTGGTTAAGCATGGACAGAATAAAGTTGGGAATATGAGTATTAAAATTCTGTTAAAATATTTTTGGTTTCTTGAGAACTCTGGACTCTGTATTACTTGGGCGCTGAAAATTATGCTACTTGAGCATTTCTTTGGGAATGTCTGGGCATCAGTCCAGGCACCTGCAGGGCTGGCTCGTGTGAAACAGAGAAGTAGGGGTGATTTATCTCTGGCATTCTCCCGTTTGGTGTTCCTGGTTTCCTGCTGTGCCTCAGCCATCATGCGTTAGCCTGCCATTTGTAAGTTGTCCTCAGTGCTCATTAGGGGTGAATGAATGTGAGCCTGTAGGAATAGGGTTTTGGATGCCAGACCGAGAGGACTAAACAGCCTTTACTAAGAAACACGATCCTTCCTACCTACCTACCTTCCTTCCTTCCTTCCTTCCTTCCTTCCTTCCTTCCTTCCTTCCATCCATCCACTTCTTGTGTGATGACCAGGCAGTAATGATAATGAGTTCACTTGTTCTGAGCACTTAGCACAGCCCCGGAACTGGTCTAGGCACGCCACGTGTATTTAAGTTCATTTCACCTTCACAGCACCACCAGGAGACGGGGACGAGCATCTTTGTTTCCTGGCTGAGTTAGCAGAGCCGACATTACCCACCTTTCCCAAGGTCGGCCGGGCAGCCTGACTCCAGAGCTGTCCGCCTCCCTGTACTTCCTGCATCTCGTATCAGGAAGGGCGACAGTCTCTGAGGATGCCACGTGAGCAGGAGAGATGCTGCTCCCTGAAGACAGACCTGAACTCACTTTGGTGAGTCCCTGTCTTACACCTGACACGCTACTTTGAAGTCATCTTTTGGGGTAGGGAGGCCAAAATGCAGTGAAGAATTGGATACAACTCCAGTGACACCCGAGAGAGAGAAGTAGGGAAGCTCACTTCGGGGCCGCTCGGTGCACAGCTCAGCTGCTTTATACAACGCTTGCTTTATTCTCTGCCTTCCCAGTGTTTCTAAAAATAATTACAGTTAGTGGCACACGTGCCAGATGAAAAGTTCAGTGTTCAGAGTTATTTCATATAAATACCTTAAAATAACCTAGTTTTGAATTCTCAGTCCACCTTCTGAAGTCAGTATTTCTCAGATGGTTATGAGGCAAATAATTATTATAATTGCTGTAATCAGATCAAATATCCATGAGATTGAGGTTCAAATGCACTAGGGTTTATTCTAGTGTTGAGTCTTTTTGCCTCAGGCAGCTATTTTCTGGAAAATACTTGCAGGTGATTTTGAAAGACTTTCTGTGGAGGGTTTTCTTTGACTTTGTATTCTTGCCCAAGAAAGAAATGGGTAGGATGGAGTTGCTTGACAGCAGTGTTTCTCGGCTCTGGCTACATATTTTAGTCACCTGAAGGATTAAAAAAAATAATAATAATAACGCTGTTGCCTGGACCCATCCAAGGAGTTTCTGATTTAATTGGTTAGGGTAGAGTCCTAGCATCAGGAATTTTTACAGACACAGCAGGGAATGTTATGTGTTGAATGTCTACAGGCTGAGGGTGTAAAATAATTTCCTTTCTTTCTTTCCTTGGCTTCTGCTGTCTTTCCGCTCTTAGAATGACATGTTAATTAATAAAATTTATTTTTAAAAAATGAGTCAAGAAATAAACCCCAGATAGAAATGATTTATAAGTGATCAATAATTTTATAATTTGCTCATTTTTTATTTTCAAGGCAGAGCTAAATGGCATCATTAGAATAAAAATCAGATTATAGCACAGCTGTGTTAATTATGAGAACAGATGAAAGCTTTAGTCCCTCTCATTTGGGTTCCTTACTTTGAGTCAGGCTTTTGTGTTTTCCCCTCTCTCCCACCGCCTTTCTCTCTCCTTTTAGCATTTTATTGGATACAAACACTTGACATTACTGAGGCTTCCTCAAGGTCTTTCACAGGTGCCAGGAGACACGCTTTGCATTCCTTATCTGCAATAAGGCAAAGTGTGAAGAGTAAGGAAGATTAAAAACAAACTTTAATGATATATATCCCCACTTTTGGATTTAATCTGTGCCTGAAGATACTGTGACCTAAATTACAAAATACTCTTTCCGAGGAGGCAGCTGCTCAGGCTCACTGTTAGCAAGTTCAAATTGAACTCCGTGGAATATGGAACAGGAGGAATTATTTACAATCTATTCAGTTGCCAGCCCTTCCTTTGGGCTGAAAAGAATATACATTTGTATTCCTGTTCTATGCTGTTGAGCTCTTCCATCCTTCACCATCCCTTAGGACAGGGAGGGAGCTGGAAGGAAGGAGAGAGATGCTTGCTAAGCTCCCAGGTTCCAGGCAGCATGAATAATGTGAATAGAATGCAAGTTGAGCCCAACAGCCCTCCTTAAGGGGTGCATATATAAATAGTATAGAGTAATAGATTCTGTGAGGTGCAGTTATTCTTAATCAGAAGTGTGGCTACATGGATGTCCCGTATCTAAAAATGCAGGAAATTCCTTTTCTTTTAGAAAACTGTGCTACTAGCACTTACAGGAAAGCAACTGGACTCAAAATGATTATTGAGTGGAGGCCAAGAATATGACTTGAAATGGTAACAGTGTTCTTTGTCATTACTATGAACTGTTAAAAAGAAAGCAGATTTAGTGATGAGTCACATCATGAATGTGAGTGTGCGCTCCCCATCCGAGCGACCACGTAAAGCTGCCTCCATGAAGAAAGGAGAAAATTAGTAACTTGCACTGAAAAATTCCAGGATCCTTGAAAATTGTTCAGCCTCATTTTTAAAATAGAAACCAATACACGTGCAGGTACTGCTTTCACCTTTCCTTTTTAGTGTTTAATAATGAAAGTATCGCTGTACTTCATAATATCCTCTGCTGCCTGTGCGTTTCACAGTTGGTGTCACATTATAACCCTGGAATATCATATTTCTTCAAGTGGTTAAGATCCTCTATAGCTAATGTTTACAGTGAAAACAGTTGGCAATTTCTTTGCTCGTGAACCAGTTGCACTGGATGGTTCATTTCTAGCGGAATCGATAATACAGCAAACCAGGTACCATTTTGGTGGAAAAGTTTGCTTTTGGAAGTGATATTCTCAACCTGCCTTAAACATCGCTGCCAAAGCCATTATTCTTCACCTAATGAGAAGCTTTCCTGGGCTCTTAATGAATCCGGCCGTTCTCCAGAGCAGGGTTCAATGCCGACTTGTAGACCATGCTGTTCCAGACCTGAATTGAAATTCATCATTGCCTGTCTTGTTGATAAAATCATTAGGAAGCAATGCATTATTAAAGAGTTTTTCAGACACATAGGGCTCGGAATTGTTATTGATAACAAATGTTGCTCAAGTTTCCCTGCAAAATAGCCATAGTGAAAAGCCACGGATCTGAAGCTTCATGCAGTTCTGAGAGCGAGGTGTGGAGTGTGTAACTACTTGAGGTAGGTATGGACTTCGAGTGGTAGCGTCTTTGCTCAGAAGCACATAGGACTTGGACCACAATGACGGCATCTCCAGAAAAACAAATGTTATAATATTTTTTTTGAATTAAGACAACAATCCCATTTTTTAAAACATTTTTTATTGATTTATAATCATTTTACAATTTTGTGTCAAATTCCAGTGTAGAGGACAATTTTTCAGTTATACATGAACATATATATATATTCACTGTCACATCAAATGTTATAATATTGACTTTCTTACCCACAAAGAGCTTTGTTGTGTTAAAGGCTTTTCATTTAGATGAGCTATTCTCCTGTCTTTTTTGAAGAGCACTGGGTCTAGAGGTCAGTGGATAAATAGAGCCCTTTGGTTGCTGAGTTTGAAGTCGGCTGATTTTATGAGCACCCAATAAGGAAAAGCAACATAGCTATAAAAAAGTCCAAACAACTTCAAATATTATGTTGTGTTTTCCAAGACATGCAATTACTCTGCTCCTTGTGCTGTCTCTGGCTTTTACACATTTGACCTGATCTTTTCCGAGCTCTGTTTTTGGTAATCAACATTTTCATTATTGTAGGTCTTTTAAATTTGTTTTTGTATTTTTATGCAGCATGCTACTGTGGTGGTGAGGCATTTGACTCAGTTGCTTAGCTGTATTCTGCACTGATAGTTACCGTTTCAGTGGCTTTTACCAGACCCCAAGCACAACTAACCTGACAGTGATTATCAGTTAGCTGACAGGGGAGCTGTGACCACAAAGACGCTCAAGTAAAACCTCTGTTAAGTGATTACTCAATTCCCTCTGCGTCATTTTGGACCTCATAATTAGCAGGAGTTGTAGCCAATGGAATGTTTGCTCTCAGGAGTCTAATGGAAGGGTGGATTGAGTTCCTATACCATGTCAGGAGCTGCAATGAGAAAGCTAATAGGAAGCTAATGGTGTGGTGGCAGTTTGTAGAATATTCAAGCCTTTCCTTGGCTCAGATGTTGTAAATGTTTTCTGTCTCATACTGTTTCAAAAGTAGTGTTGTAAGTAGCTGACACCCATTTTTTAGCGTGCATGCGTGCCAGGCTCTGCCTAAGCGCTTCCTGTGTGTTAGCTGACGTAGTTCTTGCATGCCCATCAGGGTTGCAGATGGGCCTCTTTTAAAGAAGGAGGGGCTTCTGTTTCACCTGTGTACACATCGCTTTACATGGAGTCGGACGTGGGGCGCCACAGGGTGAGATTTTCACCGCGTCCACAATTAGATTTCAGATACACAGTAGACCTTTGAACAGTATGGGTGTGAACTGTGTGGGTCCACGTACTCACGGACGATTTTCAGTGGACACGTGCTGCAGTGCTGCACTGTCTGAGGCTGGTTGAATTCACAGAGACAGAGCCATGGATCTGAGGGCCGACTGTGAAGTTATATGCAGATTTTCAAGGGCACAGAGGTTCGGTGTCCTTAACCCCCAGTTGTTCACGGGTCAACGTATTTGAAGGAGAGTCAGGAACTTGTCAGGATTTGAAATCAGGCAGTTGGGTTCCAGAGCCCTCACTCTTAACTCTGTGCTCTGCAGTGGTACCATCCCAGGGTTCTAGATTTGGGAGAGGCGTGAGAAATTCAATACAGAAGTCTTCCCGTGTCCGAGGCATCACTTTCAGAGGTTTCAGTTACCTGCGGTCCACTGTGGTCTGAAGAAGATTAGATGGAAAATTCCAGAAATAAACAACTCACACATTTTCAATTGAGTGCCATTGAGTGGATGAAATCTTGGGCTTGCCTGCTCTTTCTTGCCTGGATTCCCACCATCGGTGTGGTCTGCTCCTGACAGCCCACATCAGATCACCTGAGGCGGACGGTCTTCCTTCTGACACACCCTTGGAAGGCCATAGTAGCCTCACATGACGCCGCAAAGCCAACATCACTTCACCTCGTCACATGGGCACTTTATCACCTTATGTCATCACAAGAAAAAGGGTGCGTACGGTATAGTGAGAGAGAGACATCACATTCCCTTCACTTCTGCTACAGGATATTGTTATAATTACCTTATTGTATTATTGTTGTTGTTAATCTCTTATCTAACCTCTAAAACAAACTTTACCGCAGGTATGTACACATAGGGAAGCTCATCGTATAGACGGGGTTGGTCCTGTCCGTGGTGTCAGGCATCTGCTGGGGGGTCTTGGAACATATCCCCTGAGGATAAGGGGGCAATACTGTGCAGGCAAGGAAACTGATATGTGAGCTTGCAATTTTAAAGAATTATGTAAATAAATAGTTTGTGGCAAAACAGAGACTAGAAGTCTGGTCTTCTAACGTTTTGGGCTGATGTATGGGTGAAGAGGAGGCTGGGAGCACGGCCCTCCTGTGCCTCCTGCACGGCTGCGTCTGGGGTGAAAGGCCTCGGTGCCGCGCCTGCCGCTGCCACCATCTGGTGCGGCAGGTTAGTTGGCATAGTCTCAGTGGGATTTTATTGTTTCTTCCTTGAAGAAAAAATCGAACAAAATAATCTTTTCTTTTTTTTTTTTTTTTAAGGCTCGAATACTTTAGAGCAGTTTTGAGTTCACAGCAATGTGGGGAGGAAGGTACAGAGATTTCCCAGATACTCCCTGCCCCACACATGCATCTCTAAGCTCCTCCACTCGAAAGTTCTATGATCCAAACTTAGTTTTTCTTTTTGTAGGATCTCTTTCCTTAAGTTCTCACCTGTCACGAGCCAGCCATTTATGTAAAAGAGGAGATCAGTTTTTCCTACTGGTGGGTAATTTTACTTGAGAAAGAGTCATTCAACATCGGGGAGAAATTTGGACTGAAAAGTTTTTTCTTCAGCTAATGCACAACATCAAAATTTGGTTTAACAAAAGCAAATTACAAATCACAAATAGAAGAGAGCATTCATTTGTTTTCAAAATTTACTCTCTTTAAAGTGAGATTTTTTTTAACATAAATTACCTTGAAGTGTTTGTTCAATATAGCAAGCACCTGTACATTAATATAAAAATTTTCTTTCCCCTTATCCTTTTTTCATTCCTTCTTCATAGCCCCTCCCAGTACCTAAAAATGGTACGTACTTATGTGTGCTTGTCCATTGCCTGCTCCCCGCTAGAGTGAGTTCTGTGAGGGTGGTGATTTGTTTTGCTCATGTGGGATGCCTGTCATCAAGAGCATGGCAAACTTCTTCTGTAAAGGGCCAGATAATAAATATTTTAGGCTTGGAGGACCAGGTGGTCACCGTTGCCACCACTCAGCCCTGATGCTGGAGCACAAGAACACCCAAGCATGTAGGCATGTCCGTGTCCCAGTAAAGCTTTGTTTACAAACACAGGTGGTGGCCAGCAGGTCATCGTTTGCTAACTTGTAATCTAAAGCGGGTCTTACCCTAAAGTCAGTGAGCTAAACCAATAAACATTCATATTATGATACAACAGTGTTAAGAATTCTAAGGCTCCTCCATATATCTTTCTCACCTTCTGGACTAAACTCCCACCCTGGAAGTCACAGATCTTTTCGATACATTCTTTTCTGCAAAACTTCATTTATGTAACATTTGGCCTTGGGAACGCCTGCTCAGGTCAGATCAGCTTCCTATTTGCCTTCAGTAAGTGTCCTTTCTCTTGTTTGCCTGTCCTGTCTTAAAGCCTATCTTTTTATGAACAGTCTTTTATTGATTTTTTCCTCTGACATTTCCACCTGCTAAGCTTGTACTGTTGCCCCAAGAATCATGTTCCTGGCTTAAATGATTTCTTGAGTGTAGAATCTTGAACTTTGGAACTATTGTATATACCCCCATGACTCAAATAATTCAGAGAAAACTTCTTCTGGGTTAGGATTTAGGCTTTATTTTGCTTTTAAAAGGCTTGTTAAAGTTGTACTTTTCTGTAGAGGAAGTAGAAAGAAAAAAGAAAGGAAGGATGTGGTTTAAAATTGATAGGGGTCCTTTAGGATCATTAAACTTTTTTTTTTCAATTAAAAAATTGAGCAGAGAATGAAAGCAGATTTAAAAATCCAAGGATTTTCCATACTGCTATTCATTCCAGATTTTCAGTTTTTTCAAAACAGATTTTACTAACTTAAAATTTAATTGTCATAGATTTTGGGTGTGTGCTTTCCTTTTCCTCCTACTTACACTTTAATAAGTTAGTCTGTTACTATTTCATGGATGTTGGCAAAAAGACAGAGTCCTACCAGGTCAGAGATAAGGAGTTTATTGTTCCCGGTACAGCAAGCAGCAGGAGCTTCAGTATACTTGCCCTTGACCTCAGGTCCTACGGAAGTGACACAGTCCAGCCCTGACAGATGTTAGGCACATGGTGGGTCTGCACTGTGGCTAAAGAGCACTGAGTTCGGAGAATCTACTGGTTTTATAGCAAGCAGTAAACACTACCTGCTCTTCGCCCAGCGGTGAAGGTTACCTTGTTTGTCCCGGTTACAGACACATCCCTGCAAAGTGGATTGGGTGGAGAGTGATCAGGACCTTGCATTCCTGGCACATTCAGCATGACATTTAGGAGAGCAACAGCCCTGTCGTTTCTAACAACACAGAGACTTGCTGGAAGCAAGAAATTACATGAGCAGTACAAGCTGACCCTGGCCAATTCCTAGAGAAGAAATAAAGATAAGGATGTCTGTGCACACCTTAGGGGCTCACTGAACCCCAAATGTTTATTTCCTAGATACTACCTCTACCAGACAATGGATATTGACCTATTTCATCCGATTGCAGACACCAAAGTTAAAAGCATGCATGCTTAATTAAAGAGATGATTTCTCATTAAACAAATAATTATCTAGCAGGTGAACACCTGAAATTTAATAGTTTGGTTCTCTACAATTCTTAATTTCATGGCTACCTAATCTCTCAGTCCTAAACCTTGCTTACTAAAGTTTCTCACTAAAAATACTTACTTCATTTTGTTAGAATGTTGTCAGTTATGAAACCCCCATAAATCTTCGTCACAGAAGTAAAAGGAGAAGTCTGTAACATTGGTAATTATTAGAGTTTTTAAACCTGAAGAACACAGCCAGTAGACTGTGGGTTTTCTTAGTACCACTAGTACTGTCATATATCCCTTGCCATTATTTAGTCTGAAACTCAGCTTGGTTTCCTAGACAAGAATGAGGGAAAGCTGTTTGCGTGTTTGGTTCTTCCCAGACGTTATAAAATGAGCATAAAGACATATGAAGAAGGACAATGAGAACTTCTCTTTTACATCCTCTTTTTAAAAAGAAGAAAACTCTGGGTGACATAAAAATTAAGATAAAACTATTTGCAAATCTGCACATAAGAGTTATGACGAGGCAAGAGTTATTTGGGACAAAAGCATTTTAATAGATCGTCATTTTTCATGTTCGTTGCATGGAAATGGTAAAAATCTAGTGAGGCAGATGTAATGAAAGTATATTTGAATTTTGAAATGCTGAGTATGCATCGAAAGGAAAAAATCACATTTCTGATTAACTAAAAATTTTTAATGATGAACAGAACTCAATACTATATTCTCTAATACTAGTAAGCAGTGTTTAGAACCCATTTCCATATAAATCTGAGTTTGGTATAGAGTTAGTCTTTGGAATACTAGTGATACATTTACAGAATTGTTCTAATGGATTTCTTTGGGTCTGTTTCACACTGGCCATCGTGATCTTTCATCTAATTGCATAATTTTAGCAGATATTATCGGACCCTTACAGCATGGAGTGCCTGGCTTTCTCTATCAGGAGTTTACAACCAGGGGTGAAAACAGTCATACATACAATAGAAGGCAAAGACAAACGATAAAGCCAGATGATAAAGAGCTACAGGAATTCAGAAGTTTAGGATATTAATTGATGTGATCCACTGCATTGTAAACCCAAAGGGAAACATGATTATTTTGATCAATCCAAAACAAAACACAACAAAAAACTTGATAAAGATCAGTGCCATGTGGTGAAAGTCACCTTAAACCTCAAAGTCACTGGTCGTTAAGGCACACTGATTAATCTGATACTGAAATTAAGGTTTTCTCCAAACTGTACCATGTACACAATTACTGGGAAGCTGACAGAATGGGGAAGATATCTGCAGTGCCTAATATTAGCAAGGAGTTACTGTCTAGACTATAACTAAATTTTGCATGTCAACAAGAAAAAGAAATCCCAAAGGGTAGGAACACTTACAAAAGAGGAAAACAAAGGGCCAACAGGCATGTGTCGGGATGCTCAAACTCAAGTAATCAGAGAAATTCATATTAAAGTAACAATGAATCGTTTTTCTTAGGGGTCATCATACTTTTTCTTAGAGGGTCAGATAGCAAACATTTTGGGGCTGGGCAGACCATACTCTGTCACAATTACTCAGCTCTCGGCATAAAAGCAATCCCGGACAATACACAAATAAATGGGTATGACTGTGTTCCAATAAAATGTTACTTATAAAAACAGGCAGCTAGCCCATGGGCTGCAGTTTGCCAGTCCTTGCCCTGCCAACAGTTAGAAATGTGGACAGTGCCAGGTTCTCCAGGGATGGGGAAATGTCGCAACCTTTATACAGCGCAGGTAGGAGTACAGGTTGGTAAGGCTATCTTGCTTTATTAAATGCCAAGTGCCCTACCACCCAATCTTCTTCTGGACAAATAGTCCACATGTGTTTTTTAACAGATCTATAGGAGAAGCGTGTGAGCCTGGTTATTGCCGCACCGTTTGTGCCAGTGAGAACTGGAGGCCGGCAGTTACGCGGGGAGTGGGTGGCTCTAATGTGGCAGGTGCACTTTACCGAGAACCGAGCAGAAGCTCTCCACCATGGGCTGATGAACAGAGGGTCAGAGGGACAGAGCTTAAATACAGTTCCGAGTCGAAAAGGTAAACCAGGAGGAAATAGAAAGAAAAGCTTCGTTTATGTATAAAAATTTATGGACACAGCACAGAAACAAAATGCAGAACTTTAGAAACTCATACAAACAGCTGTATGCATTTAAACATGTCGGAATGGTTCTCATGGAAAAGGAAAGTGGGAAGGGAGGATCAAAGGAAACCAAACCCAGGAGGGAGGACTTGCTTTAGACCCGTGACGACGGGGTGCTGTGAACTCAGGAGAAGGCTGAACCCAACTCTGAAATGGGGAGAAAGAGGGTGGGGAGTGGTTGAAGAGGCATCGTTTCTTTTCCCGGATCATCCCTGTCTGAACTGAGCCATTGGACACCTTCCTGGGCTCTGCCTCTGGCTCGTGGGCCCAAACCCCGCCCTTGCCTCCTGGCTCCTTTTTGCTAATCCAGGTTCAAGGGCCTTTGTTTCAGGACCTGTTTTTGGCTCTCTGTCTGTGTCACCTTTGCATGTGACATTTGCCATCAGTTGCTGCTCACGGTGTTCCACAGCTGCAGGTCAGAAACGGTCACTCCCACTCTAGCCATGGTGCCTCCAACTAGACTCAGGAGAGGGTGGGTAGGAGGCTAAGGATTTCAAAAACAGAAATAAAATTTCCTTTTATTAATGCAAAGAGCTGTCCCAGGCTTTTCCTCCATGTCAGTCCAGGAGTGGCCACTTAGCTAAAAGAAATGAATGAATGAAGGACACAAGATCAAAGATCTTTAGACATTTTACTTTAAAACTTGAATCCTTATAACATACAAACTTTTCTAAGTAAAAAGTTGAAATGTGTGTGTGTATGTAATGTGTGTGTATGTAACATTCAGCATTGTTGTGCAGTATGAATAGCTTTATCCTTGCCAATCCACATGCTTTCTATCTGGTGTTTCAAAGTCTCTAAATAAAATTTTATACACACACGCACATATATACATATATATAAATTAGGAAGCATTTTGTCTAGTTACATGTATATATATGTGTATACATAGGCAAAATTCTTCCTAATATTTTGGCAGCTATTAAGAATAGAACAGAAAATCGTATTTCTGAAATGCTTTAAATATTACCGTATTACAAAGCAGGTAATATTTGGGGACTTTCTTCATCTACTGCTTGCTAATTGTATATCCTAAAGCAAGATGACCTAGTATTTGACAGTACAGATTTGTATAGAGAGAAAATGCACACTAATTTCTTTAATGTAGGATCTTTATTTTTATAAAAGGGATTAGCACAATATTAAATTTTTAAACAAAATCAGATTCTTGTAAGGCAAATTACGTTGTATTTCATATACACACACACACATATTGAAAATTAGGTAGCTGTTTTTCTCAAATGCATTCTGAAAAACATACATTTTGCAGGCTCACATAAATGCTTATCTTAAAGAGTATTTCTGCTCGAGACTGCTCACTGTTGGGCCGACTCACTGGATGACTTCAGCTTGTGTTCACAGTTCCTGCTGGTTGTAGTGAGATGAATGATTCTTCAATAAGAAACCGAAGGCTGTACGGGGACGACTCTTTCTCATGATCTCATGGGGTTGGTTTGGCCAGTTTTTCTAGTTCAACCACTAGAGCCGTGACCTGTGTTTCGTTCTCCCAGATCCCAGCCTCAAATACTCCTGCTGCCTTCATGTCTGTCGGTATCACCCGGCATCTGGGCCAGCTGGTGGTCAGACGGTACAGGCAGAATTTGCATAGACTTGTCCCTGTCAGTCTTTGTTCAGCAGCCTTAGCCGGACCTTGGTCCTGTGGTCCGCACAAGCCCCCTCTGTTAGTGACACTGTTACCAATGTCAGAGCGCTGAGTTCCTTGCTTTCAGGGGGTTTGCATTGTAGACATTCTTCTTTCATTACTGCTTGATTTTTCTCAGCCTCCTGATGGTGTCAGCAATTACTGACATTTTGGGAGTGTGAGGGAAAGTCTGATTTCTCTGAATGGAGTAGCTAGATGCTGATTCCTTATTTTTCTCTCCCTTATAAAAGTAACCATTTTTTCTTCTTTGTGACAAAAGCGATCTGACTGCCTGCAGTTGTCGATTTGCTCACGCTGTGCAGACGGATGGAAGGGTGCGAGGGCCTGGCTGTGTGAAGGGAGCCGTTCTGGCTCTGCTATCAGTGCACTTCCAAATGGTGTTTCAAAATTACTTAGCATTTTTGATCAGAAAAAAATGTGCTTGACACCTGAGTCTGTGAGGAGAGTATGCTTTATAAATATAAGTAAACATCTATCTTGAGTCAGAAACATAAACCAGCTTGACTCTAGAAAACCAAGCAAAAATACTCACTATTGGATTTATGGTATCTTAGGAGGATTTCTTAAAAAAGATGATTTTTCCCATTCCAGTCTTTCAAAAACATAATCCTCTAGATTTAAAGGGATTCACTGCTGTTTCAAAGAGGGTTTGAGCTGTTGAAGTTCTCTTGGGAAGCTGGAATGCTGAAGCCTCTGGGTAGGCATGTGAATCAGTAAGATGTAATTTTTTTCTTTTAGTTTCAGGGCTGTGGGTAAAAGCCTTGCTTACATGAGTCCAAGGGGAGTCAGAAATTGGAGTTGAACCCTATTTTAGTCAAAAAACTAATTAAGGACAAGAGCTGCTAGCTTTTTTTCCTTGCCATGTAAGGCAAGAACCAAGTACAGTGCTAGTAAGTACCCTTAAGGCACTTAAATGTTTGATGAGTGACTGAGAACACCAGAGGGCTGTGCTACTGCCTGAAAGTAGAGCCAAACTATAGTCACTCACTTGGGGAGGCTGCGTCTTTTGACGCAAGGGCCTTACAGTGTCAGCTGCTCAGCCCGTGGAGCTGAGTAACTTGAGTGGGACCACCCGTGATGGAACTTAACTCTGTAACTCAGGCAGGTGGGACAAATGTAGTCCTCTGTTTTGTCTATGAACAATCTGATTGAAAAGTTAATGTATCTAATGATTTCAGCAGTCCTTTTGGATAATATCCAATCTTTCTTGGATAAGAATGTTTGGTAGGTTCAGGATGCATCCATGAGGGAAGGGGTAGAGTTACGCACTAGGAGGAGGCGGAAGGATTGGAGCCCATGGGTAAGGTGTCTTTGGTTGCCTTTGGTGTCTAGGGCAATACCTCCGTCTACCTGGGTTCTTTTTCCTGCCAGCATTTGTAGATGAAATCTGAGGCTGATGTGACCACTCACCTGGTCTCTTTCAAACTGGCTTCCCCTGGCCGCAGGTGTCCGAGTGTCTGACACATCCTGCAGACCATTGGTCCTCCCTTCTCTTCCCCACCCCAGACTGCAAGGGCCTTTCTGCTGGGCTGTTCTTTCTCAGCTCAGATTCCAGAACATGCCGAGAAGGCAGCTGGAGAAAGTGGTCCTCATCCAGCTGTCTGAGCGCATAGTCCCGCCATGCTTACTACGATGTGTCTTGCTCATGGTTAGGGAGAGGCAGTTCTGCCCACCATATTACTCCTCTCATGGTTGGGAGCTGCAACTGTTCACTTTACTTTTGTCCCTCCTGTTTCTCTTGTTTTCCTCATATTGCTCAGAAACAGAATTCGCGTGATACCCATCCCAGTGTACTTGGGGCCGAAGGGTTTCCCTAGATGCAGGGCTTTGGGTGTTAAAAGCTGGAAGGTCTTAGGCAAACTGAGTTCAGCTGGTCACCCTCCGTATGAACTCCAGTCTATTGAATAATTCTTAACATTCCCCAGGGATATTTTTTCTGCACATTAAACTCCATGATCCAAATTCTTTATATCTTGTTAATGACATTTTGATGAGGGAGATAAAGGAATATAGCAAATCCTTTTTTCAAGATTTGCTTCAAAATCCTATTTATAAGTGTTAGAAACTCAGTACATAATGTCACTTTTGTAGAATTCTCGGTCCCCATCCCAGAAGAAGGATATCTGGAGCCAACTCTAGTGATGATCACACTTTTAGAAAAATTAAAGAGAAAAGCTTGAAAACGACTACCAACATTATATGAAAAAGATTAGAATAAGCCTATCCCATTTAACCGAAGTCATGGCTTTGAGAGCAAATTCCTATGATAACAAAGTTTTAGTGGAGCTTTTTCAGGGGTTTGATTCAGCTTCCACTGAACAATATGTGTATACATATTTATATACGTGTATACACATCTGTATGTATGTGTACATGTGTGTATTTGTATACACATGTGAATAAAAGGCTTTATTAAAGGTCAACACACATTCTCAAGATAATATATTCCTTAAGATACTACCCAGTGGCACAAAGTAGTCTTTCCAGAATAATACATTTCTTGATCAGTATTTTGTACATATTAACTTCTCTTGCCAGAACTTGTGACAAATCTGTCATCTCATTCATAATTCTTTACATTTTAAGTTACTGCTGGTGAAGAGAGACTGTTTTCTTTCTGGTTTATTTTTTAATCTCCGGTGCATATCATGGTTCTCTGTCCATGGGTGATAGTCAATAAATACATTTTGAATGAATGACTGAATACTGAGGTTGTGACACTCACCTGTAAGAATCAAGATTTTTCTCTGTATCATGCACACAGAGCAAAACACAGAAATAAGTAGAAAGTAAGCCTGATATTAATTGTAACAAGTCTACAATGGCTCCTTGAAGAAACATTTATAATTTGTTAGCTTTTTTATCCCCAGTACATAGAACAGTTTCCATTGCTCAGCAAGATTTTCAATATATGTTTGTTGAGTTACTGAAACAAATGTCCATTGATTGTAAATATTTATAGTCATCTCTGTTTGGATAGAATTGTGGTTCCCCAAAGAGGTCCATCTCCTGAATCCTGGAACTAAGAGTATGTTACCTTATGTAGCAAAAGGAAATCAAAGTGGCAGATGGAATTAAGGTTGCTCACAAATCATGAGACCTTAAAATATGGAGATGTTCCTGGATTATCCAGATGGGCCCAGTGAAATCAGGTATGTCCTAAAATGTGAAAAGGAAGCAAGAGTGAGCCTCAGAGTCACATGATAGGAGAAAGAAGGAAGAAAGCCATTGCTGACTTGGAAGATGGAAAGGGGCCACAAGCCACTGAGTACAGGTGGCCTGTAGGAGCTGAAAAAGGCAAGAAAATGAATTCTCCTCTGGAGCATCCAGAAGAATTGCAGCCCTGCTGACACCTGGACTTTAGCCCAGTGAGACCCATTTTGGACTTTTGACCTTCAGAACCGTAGTATAATGAACTTGGGTTGCTTTCAGCCACTAAGTTTGTGGTAGTTCGTTACAGCAACAATGGGAAAATAATATGTCATCAAAGAGTAACTATATCATTTGTTCTTATTGTCATTATAATAAATATTTGAAGGTGGAACTTAAAAAAGCATTTACACTAGTAAAATGACATTATTTTGTGTCTAATGTTAGATTTTGTTTAATAAAGGAGTTCTACTCTTTTTTTAGCTTAAAAGTATAAATCTTACACAAAAAAGGCTCAATAGAACTAGCTTTTGAAGATGTTAAGTCTATTTTTATTTGGCCTTACTAAGCAACTCGGGTATTTTAAAAATATTTTTACAAAATTCTTTTCTCATTAGAAGATTAGCCAGCAGAGTGATGTTCATTGTTGAATAACCTGTCAAGCAAAGAGAAAACTTTCTGCAACTGCAAAACCTCTCCTATCTGGATATACTCACTGATAATAATCTTCTTTATACCCATATAAGCTATTCTGAAATATCTAGATGTCAACATAGTTTTTTTTTTTTTTGGTAGAATCTCTAACATATGTATGATTTTACCTGATTTTTTTCTTTAACACCTCATAAATATTTTTCCATAGTAATAAAAATTCCTCTTTGATATTCTTTTAATGCCTGCATAGTATTTCATTTTGTAGAAATAGCATGACCTTATTTTGAAATATTTAGGGTTTTTTGGTGAAATGTTTTGGGTCTTTCATGCTTGCACACAAATTCAGATAAAGAGTAGATAACTAATAATACTTACCATGTTAAACTAGATATATACTGCTCTATGTTCACCAAACGCCTGTGTGAATACGCACATGCAACATGCGTTTGTGTGAATGTGTGTGGGTGCCTTTATCATTTATATCTATATCTATTTATTCTCAGTATATATTTTCTGGCATCAAGTATTTTTCTACAACATAATTTTGATGGCTCCTTAATATGCTTTTTATTAATGAACTATAATTTAATTACCAAAATACAGTTGTTAGCTACTCAGTTTGTTGACATTTTTTAATTTTTAGAAAAAGTTTATTACATGAACAAATTTTATTCAGATTTTAGTTGTTTTATTTTAAGTTTAGAGATGTGAAATTTACATCAAAGAAGGATATCTGCGTTTCATGCCCTTGGATTTACATTTAGGAAGTGCTCCTTAGAAAACTTGATTTATACTCTGATTTTTTAGGAATGAACATACAGATTCATTGTCATCTATTTGATGAGTTTCAATGTAACTGTTTTAATTTGCTTCATTGTAAATGTTACTAAGTTTTGATCTTTCTATTTCTTTTGTAAATTGTCCATTTTGGGATAGTTTTTAACTTACTGATCAACCATAGATCTTCATGTGCTATGTATATTATTTTTTCTTACTTTGTGTCTGTGGTTTCCATTTTAATTTTTGACTTTTTTGAATGAAACATTTTTATGTAACCAAATTTATCAGTCTTGATTTTAAAGATCCTCCCTTGCTAATTTTATGCAGAAAGAGACTTCTTATACAATATAATGTAAATATTCACCAATTTTTATTGCTAGTGTTGTAAGTTTAAGTTTTTATTTGTAACTCATTAATCAGAGGTTTTTGTTGTATATGGACTTAACTGAAGATCTAGTTTAGTTTCCCCACATAATTAAATATTGTGCATTCTTTAATTTGTTTAGATTTGCAATGCAGCTTTTATACCATAATGTCATATAATAATTTCTTTTATGTATATACTAGGATCTTATTCTTATTCAGCTCTTTATTCTGTTTCATTGATTTTTCCTTTCTTGAGCTAGTATTTTTATTACACTTAAATATTATTTTTACAATGTGTATAGGTCCTTAAAAAGTATAGTCAGTGCTTGTAGGGCTCAAAATTAGACATCTTAAAGGTTAGTATCTATTAAAGCACCCTTACTCGTTGTAGTTTTCAATCATCTGCAGCCTGAGTTGCTCTGACCACTTGGTCTTTGCCTGAGGATGGTGTGTTGTATGTTACTGTGCTTTTGTCGGCTTTTTAAAAGCATTTGCTTTATATACTTTAATGTCCTGGTATCTGATACGTAGCCATTCAGGACATGTCATTTTTATAGATGCATTTTTATTAACATAAAACAAGCCTCTTCGTGACATACAATACCTCTGCCTTGAATCTGACTTTTTCTGATATAGATATTGTCATCTTCTTTATTGCTCTGCTTGATATATCTTTGACTTTCCTCTCACTTTTCATTTTCTGTGTACTTTTGTCTTAACTTGCTACTTGTGAGTGTCTGTTTATATTTTATGCAATCACTATATATTTTTTAAAAGAGAGTCTAATTCTTGTACATCTGTATTCTAAAGTTACATATGTGTCTTGTTTTTTTTTTTACTTCATGTTCTTAGAACACCATAGCATATATTACACAAACCTAGCAAATAAACAAGAACACTTCCACACAAGTTAGGTCATAGTATGTTTTGGACAGAAACCTCACTTATGAGCCCATTAGGTAAAAAGCTGCACCTTTGACCCAATACTCAGCTGTTAAGGCAAGTCCTGTGGTCACATCTCTACCCGGGAGCAGCAGACACAGATCTGCTGTGTCTCTCCCTGATACTTACCAGTTAAGTACACACAAAGCTACCACTTACAGTATATGCTTCAACCAGTGTTCTTCCTCTTTGGGGGTCTCGCTGCATTCGAAAAACTTCATCCCACGATGCCTCGGACCATTGCCATACCCAGTGCTTCCTGACTGACTGATTTCTTGAAGGTGTAGCTCTGAATTTTAAATGAAATGACAAGTACTGGTTTAGAGTCCCTTTCTCTGGTTGTCTGAAAAAAATCAGTACGTATGGGGACACAGAACTAGTACCAAACCCAGGTGAGAGGTTGGAGTGTGTGTGTCTGTTTGGAATAACGTCTTTCTTCTTGTGGAACATGCGTTAGAGTCAGCTACTGACTGTGAGTCTCATTACAGCTTCCAAAGTCTTGGAATTAGTAAATACACTTTGAAGATTCCAGCAACAGCCTTTTTTTTTTCAACAGTGCATTAAAAAAGTCTTTTCTCTGAATCTTTATGGATATTTCACGGAATAGTTCCTAACCAAGCTTCGTTGTAAACGGGGACGTGGCCCTTCCTGCTTCATCACTATTTCTGGATGACAGGAAGAGCCACCTCTTCCCAGTCCAGTCTGCCTTGCTCACGGCTGCCAGCTTGATGTTCTGCGCGTTTCGCACGGTTTTTATTCAGCACTTCCACCTGTTTGGCACAGGAGGCTGCCACCATTTGGTTTCAACCTTTTTCACATGAAACTCTTGGGCTGTACCAGACTGTCCTACTTTCTCTGTCCTGAATATTCTCTGTGTCTTCACTCATTGTCTTCTTTCTACCTGGAGAGTAGCTCTTTCTTTCCCTTCCTATTGCCAACTGTAAAAATGCCTTTCTACTCTGAAAGGTAAGTTTTAGCAGAGTCTGCTCCCTGGGGATGGTCCTGGCATCTCTGCTGTGCAGGACTTCTCTGACCTTCACTGTTTCGTAGCCCTCTGCTCCTGGGTTTTGTTTCTCTGTACCTTGGCTGCTCTTCTCACTCAACGTCTCTGTTATTCCTACTAGCTCCCGGTACAAGGAAGCAACTTGTTGAGTTAAAATTGGGACATTTGAAAAGTTTGACCAGCTGTGACGACCATTAGTTGCTTTGTGGTTTTAATGATCACATACTCCCTCTGTGCTTCTGTGCGGTGCCTCGGAAACTGGGAGTCAAGATGGAGCTCACTAGCCGTGCTCCTCAAGGGCACGATTTTTGCTTTTTGGCTGACTTGCAGCAAAATGTTAAAGTGAATTCTTCCCCTTCTACTGTATTATCTACTCTCTCATAACCTTCCTACTTTCTAGAGTAGATTTTCTGAAATTACTCCATTTTTACTGTAATTTGTTTCTTTTTTTCCTTCATTCTTTTTTTTTTTTTTTAACTATTCTGAATTAGTAGCATCATTGCAGCATCTGAACTTGTAAATCTCTTTTAGGGATTTTGATCCAGCAAAGTTCATGGGTCCTTTATGATTTTATCCTAAACATGGAAGAAATGAATAGCCAGTCATTAAATTTGAAACTTGACTTTAATGTGAAAAGCCAAAGAATTTACATAAGTAACAGCATTAGAAATAATCTTCCCCTGGTTTCATGGAATTCGAAAAGCTGGAGTGGAGATTTTCACCTAAGGTTACCCCTGGGTCCAGGAAGCTGACCTGCTGCTCACGGGTTGCCTCCTTCTCTCCCTGGAGCACATGACACAGTGACCTCCACGTTGCACAGCATTTGAATGATTCATGTTTCCTCCTCTGTGCTCCCTTCACGCAGCCTCTGAGACTGTTTAGTCACAATTTTTTCCTTTTTGGAAACTTCTGCGTGCTTTTCTACCTTCCTTTAGTATTCAGATTATTTCCCTTATTTCTGTTTGGGTGCAGCCAAAGATTCTTTTTACAGCATCTTAGACGTTCTCAATTCCAACTTTCTGATTAGAAAAAAAGATACAGCAGAAACTTTGATGTATAAACCCTGCTGTTTTCCCTTTGGTGCCATTCCAGCCCTTCTGTGGGTTTTAGATCCTCCTTTCACCTTAAGATTTGGGTGTTGGTGTTGTGTGTATTATTCTATCAAAAAATCAGACCGATACCTGTTTCATCTCCACGTAGTAAATCTACAGGAATAAGCAATAAATGTTAATAATCATTTCCCTTATATTGTTATTGGTGGAGAACTCAATTTCAATGTGCATGACTTTGGAAGACTTGATAAATTAGATTTTCTAATTAAATAGCTTCTTTTCAATGAATTCATTTCCTCTGAAGGGAAGTGAAAATTGAAGGAGAACAGCAACATTGGCTGTGACAGGTAAAATGTAAGTGCTTCCTACATGTTATCTTAGTTCATGCCATATGGCATTTTTAAGATAAGAAGATGGAAGCAAAGGAGTTGGGACATTCTTTTTATAACTACTTCTGGCTGGAGAGAGTTTTATAAAAATATAAAAAGGTAAAACTACAGTGAGGCTGTATATTGTGTCAAACAAAATTATTTTTCCTCGCTCTAGTTTGTACCCTGTAGAGACAGGCAAGATGGTCCTTTCAGAAATGTCTTTGACCTCCTTTCCAAACTCTGTATTTCACTTTGTTCTTCAATATTGCATAATAATTGGAGTTCAGGAAAGTGAAATTCTACTCATCTGTTATCTGGAATCCTTCTTTTTAAATCTAGCAGTTGTTGGCATTTCTGTTGATGTGAAGATGCGAGGGCTGAAGTCTAGACCACGAGCCTGTCTGCCTCCAGACTCAATCCTTTGGGTTAGTGCTTCTTAGTGTGGAGACAGCTCGCACTAGAATCATCTGGGGGTGTTGGTTGGCTCTGTTCCCGGGCCACCTCTGAGGTGGCTGGGATGTGAGTCTCTGGGCTGGTGATCTGGAGTCTGCCTTACAATAGGTAGGAAGAGGATTAAAGCAGAAGGACCACAGAGTCTGCTTCAGATTCAAAAGGGGAACTTGAACATCTCTCCTCCTCTTAAACTGAGGGTAATTCAGCCTAGATATGTCTTGAAATGGTGATAGGGTTTTATATTCAAACAGTTTTCATGGATGGAAAAATTATCTTCTGTACTCCACTGTTCCCCTTAAATGGGAAGGGAGATGAGAACTAGTATTTTTTTTATTGAAGTGTAGTCAGTTACAATGTTGTGTCAATTTCTGGTGTATAGCATAATGTTTCAGTCATACACGTACATACATATATTTGTTTTCATATTATTTTTCAGTATAGGTTGCTACAAGATATCGAATATAGATCCCTGTGCTATACAGAAGAAATTTGTTTTTTACCTATTTTATATATAGTAGTTAATATTTTCAAATCTCAGACTCCCAATTTATCGCTTTCCACCCCTTCTCCCAGTAACCATAAATTTGTTTACTATGTCTGTGAGTCTATTTCTGTTTTGTAGATAAGTTCATTAGTGTCTTCTTTTTTTCTTAATTTTTTAAGTTTCCACATATGAATAATATCATATAGTATTTTTCTTCCTCTTTCTGGCTTACTTCCTCAAAAAACTAAAAATAGACTTAGCCTATGATCCAGCAATCCCAATCCTGTGCATATATCTGGAGGGAACTATAATTCAAAAAGACACCTGCACCCCAATGTTCACAGCAGCACTGTTTACAATAGCCAAGACATGGAAACAACCTAAGTGTCCATCGACAGATGACTGGATAAAGAAGCTGTGATATATTCATATGATAGAATACTACTCAGCCATAAAAAATAAAAAAGAGTAAAATACTGCCATTTGCAGCAACATGGACCTGGATATTGTCATTCTAAGTGGAGTAAGCCAGAAAGAAAGAGAACTAGTACTAATTTTATGGCTTCTATATGCCAGGCTCTGGCAGGGCAGTGGCAAGCCCTGGGAGGTGGCTCTGTGATGGCAGTCCTGAGAGCAGGGATGTGTAAGTCCTTGCATCTTCTCTGGTCTGCTGTAGCCTTTGCCTGACCTTAGTTTTGCGACACTGCATGGCATCAGGAAGCTGGGGTTGCCTGGTTTTCTCTCAATTCTGTAAATTCATGCTTCGTACGTCTTGAGGCTGTACTGTCAGACACACAGGGGCTGTATGATAGACAGATAGATGTATCTCTTTTTCCATTCCTTCACTTTGAAATTTTTTGACTTATTTCTTGTATATGGTATATAGTGTATAGGGTTGCTTAATACTTACTCAGAACATCTGTGTCATTCCAATAGAAATTTAATCTATTTAAATTCAGTGTGTTTAAGGATTCATTTCTCTATTTCATTGTATAATTTCTACCATGGTTTTTTTTTTTTTTGCATCTGCTTTTTTATTCTTAAAAAAAAAATCCTTTCCTGCTTTCCAGTGGAGTAACTAGGTTTTCCATAGACTTATTTTCCCTATTCTACTATTGTGCTGGCTTGAGAGTTATTTCTTTTGGTGTTTTCCCTTAAACATTAAACCTATGTCCTTGACTTAACAAAGTGTACCATACATCACCATCTCCATCCTCATCTCAGCAGTTCAAGGACCTGTAGAATACTTAAATTCCAAACTTCCTCACCATCTTCCATGCTATTTTCATTGAGTATTTTAATTCTACCTTATTTTAAAATCTGAAGTAACTTCTCATTTTTCATACTGTCAACAATTACGTAGCTTTGTCAACAGGTTTACCATTTTCTAGTGCTCCATTTTCTTCTGCATCCCACTTTTTTCTTTCAGGTTCAATTTCTTTCTTATGAAAGAAACTCCTTATTATATCTTTCAGAAGGTGTCAGTGGCTGATAAATTCTCAGGCTTTTGCCAAACATTCTTTGTTGTGACTTTGTTCTTGAATAATAATTTAGCTAGGTATAAAAATCTAAACAGGCATTTGTTGAAGATATTATTCCATTGTCTTCTGTAAAATTATGTGGTCAATGAGAGATCTGCATTCAGCTATCACTTTTATAGAAAAGTGCCTTTTTTTTCTGGATGTGTTCCTAGGTGAATAGGAAGCTGCCTCCCTGAGCCATTGGTCCAGGATTCTTTGTCTTTATTTCATGAGGGGGCAACCCTTCAATTTCTCAGCCTTGTTAAGTGGGGATTTGTTCTGGGTCCTCTACATTTAATATAAACTGAGGCCACGTCTATCCTTACATGATTGTTGAGGTCCCAGTTTCCTAGTCTAGAAGGTCTATCTAATGGTCCAGTCTCCCTGTGGAAATTTGCAATAACTGCTCTGAGTTTCCATTTTCAGTTTTTGTTTTGCCACCTGATAATTTGCCTGCCTGTCTTTCTTGATCAGTTATTTTAGTGTCATATTTTAATTAGCATTACCAGATACTTATAGTGGGAAGGAAGTTCAAATGAGTCAATTTAGTCCAGCATTATGTCACAGCCCAGATACATTTTTAAATTCATTTTTTCTAATCATACATTATATCTCATATTAATTATATGCCATAACTTCTGTGCTAAAATAGTCCCTTAAAGCCTCTACTCTTTGGGATGTCATTATTTCGATTGTGGGATTTAATTCAGAACAGGACAGTCCCTGGACATTCTGAGACCCAGTTAGACTTTTAGTCCTATGGCAGAGGAAAGCTCATGCAAAAGAAAAGTTAGTGCTAAAGCACTTTGTCCGTCACAGTGTTACAGGAAACCGTTGGTTCACTTAAGTGGAAAAAATTAAGGAAATTTGATGAAGGTATCAATTGAAAAGTTACGAACAGAAAAATCAACAAGTCACAGTTAAGCACTCTGGGGCTAGCAGGGCAGAACGTAGTTCCACCCCTAGGGCTTTCAGGGAATCTGAAATCTTTCTGGTGAAAGCTGTAACCATAGCTCCAGCCACAACAGGTGATGACCAGACAGCAGCTGGGGTCATAGAAGAGAAGGGTGGCCAGAATGACCAGAGCCTGGCGGGGAGGGTAGAAGGTGGTCGTGGTGGTGGAGGAAACAAACACACTGACCTCTCTCCTCCTTTCTCCTCGCCTGATGGTAAGTTACTGTTTCTAGGAATATGTGCATTTTATCTATATTTTCAAATTTATTCGGAGAATATCTTATAATACCAGCTTTTTAATTGAAATGAAGTTTATGTACAATATTGTGTTAGTTTCAGGTGTACAGCAAAGTGATTCAGTTTTATTTATATATATATTTCTTCAGATTATTTTCCATTGTAGATTATTACAAGATACTGAATAGAGTTCCCTGTGCTCTACAATACATCTTGTTGCTTACCTGTTTTATTTGTAGTGGCGTGTATCTGTTAGTCCCATACTCCTAGATTACCCCTCCCTCCCCTCCCTTTCCCCTTTGGTAACCAGAAGTTTGTTTAATATGTCTCAGTCTGTTTTGTATGTAGATTCATTTGTATTTCTAGAATTTTTTTTAAGAATAGAATTATTTTTTAAAGTCTTTTTCGGGGAGATTCTATGATCTCATTCTCGATTCTCAATTTGAATGCTTAGCTCACTAATTTAGCCTTTTAAATTACAGGATATAGACATTTACTACCAATTTCCCTAACAGTTGCCTTAGCTGCACCCCAAATCCTTTGATATGTAGACTTTTACCATTCTGTTCTAAATGTTTTTGTAATACCCGTTTCACTTGGGCTGCCATAACAAAACCCCATAGTCTGAGTGGGCTACACAGGACTTTCTTGATAGATGTTTATTTTGTCCGAGTTCTGGAGGCTGGAAGTCTGAGACGAGGATGTCGCTGGGGTCAGTTTCCGGTGAGGACTCTCTTCTTGCCGCCTTGCTCTATTCTCACCTGGAAAAGAGAGGACAAGCAGCGTCTCTCTCTGGAGTCTCCTTTTCCTCATTCCCTTTCTTCTCATTCAGAAGCATTAATTTATCTTCTCTTTCCCTATTCTTACAGTATTTACCCTAGAAATCAGCAGACAACATCTTAAAGTCAAGCTTGAATTGATATGTTTTGCTTTATCCTCCTCAAGGAAAGGCCTGTGTCACACAGCACTTTAACTAGGATCTCTCTGCCCTGATGTATATTCTGTTTTGGTCTGTTTTAAATTTCTATTTTGTTTTTCTTTTAACCCCACTCATCAAGGATTGTTACTGTTGAATTGTTCAGACAATTTTATTGTTTAGATTTAGCCACACACTTACCAGTTCCTTTTCTCTTCATTTCTTACTACATCAGATCCTGTGGGTAAAGTTTATGTTGCGTGCCTTCCTTTTGCCTGTGAGATGTCATTTAGGGGCAATCTGCTGGTAATGAGCCTCTCAGGGCAGTGAGCTGAAGTCTGCTGCTTCGACTTACGTCCGCTGTGGCCTCCTTGTTTCTGATAAGCATTTGTTTCCATGGTTAGTTAAATTGAAAGTTTGGTTCTAAACTTTAGTGTGTCTGTGTTTTCACATGTGTGAGTATATTTTTTGTCAAATACCTTCTCAAATTTTTTATGATGCAGTTTCCCTGAATGAACAATGGAGATGAGATGACACTGACTTACAGAAAATATACTTTACATTAAATGTTTCTCAGTCTAAAATGTATCACCATTGCATTGTTTCCTTAATGTCCTGAAAGCGTTTTGCTTATGATGTAATTACGAAGTCTGTACCTAGGTAGTACTTGAACTGATTTGATAACCTGTCACAGTGTGTATGAAAATACTACGTAACTTGAAAATATGTAGATTAAAAAAATTGTATTTTGGTAGAAGTTATTTTGGCTCCTTGATACCTATGAGAGATAATCTTTTAAAATAAAGTGCTTTGAATGTGTTTTTGTGCACTGTTAAAAATGATTAAATAATGGCTAAATCCAAATTAATAACTAAAAGCTAACAATAGCAATATTGTTACATAATGTAACATAATGAGTAAGAGTAAGGGCTTGGAATTGAGATGTTATAGCTAAATCTCCACTTAGGAATTCTGTTCTTGGTTCTTCAGAGTAGAGCGCTGTTGCAACTTGCAGGACACTTGGGCAGGTGCGATCCTTACTGAGACAGGATTCTGCGGTGTGTTGTAACCTAAGCAGATACTGTGACAGTGCAAATACTCACCTGGGTGTGTGCGCCTCCTTGGTCACCAGAATCTTTCAGTGTTGCTTTGGGGTTCATTGTGTTCCTATATCTAGACACACAATATGAAAAGAAGTTATCTTTACATCTGTGCAAAGACAACAAAGATGACAAAATATGACCTGAGATTATGGAATCACATGCTTTGTACTTGACTAAAGCACGGACACATGCATGCAAGCTTAGGACATTAGCAAGCTTGCAGTGAAGTGCAACAACATGTTTCTGGTATTAATATCCAGTATTTCTTCATCAAGGAACTGGTGACACTTGTGGCATATATGTTTCAGGGAGAGGTTTTTATCATGGTCCAGTTGGTATTCTTTTTTTAATGTCATTTTATATCAGCTTCGGCTCCAATTCTGAGCAGAATTTCTGAGCTGTTTAATATTATTAGCAGATATTTCTTATTCTCTACTACGTTTGCTGAAACCAAATTCTAAGTCCATCATGTCCTTTATTTCTACTTCTGAATAATCCTCTGCAAAATGACAGCTCGGTGTTTTTCCTGGATGGCTTTCCTCTTTCTGGATGGTGGTGGTTTCTCTTTGCTTTCAGTGCTCAAGTCTGCCTCCCAGACGTCCCTCCTCAGTCTCTCTCCTCCACCCCACCAGGTGGGCTTGGCTCCCAGGGCGTCCCCACGACATAAACCTGGACGTTCTTCTCTTTCCTCTTCACCACCAAATAAAGTCAGTGGTTATAACCTGTTAACTTTACATACTAAGTGTGACTTATTTCTTTTTCTTTTTTTTTTTGAGGCATAGTTGATTTACAGTATCTTAATGCTTTGAAATTTATCCACTTTTTGATCTCTTATTGTTCCCATTATTTGTCAGTGCTCTTCTCCCCAGAACCCAGACACAAGGGAATGATCATGTCGTGGCGAAGTAGTCAAACTGCAGTTCTGACCCTGTCATGCCCTGGCTTGTCCTTAGAAACACCTCCTTAAAAAGAGAGATGTGCACATAGAACCAAAACGTAAACCCACTGTGACTCGACCCCTGCTTATTTTTCTCGTCCTTTCCCTACTTTTCCTATTCTCACCAGTTTTTGCATTTCATGCTGTAAGCTCTTCTAAAATGGTTTTCACTGACTATCAAGCTGCAAAAATTTAATCACAATTTTTTTCTGCTTGAAATTTGTTTTCTGCCCTTTTTCATCTAATTCCTGTTCATCCTGCAAGTCTCAGTTTAAGGATCTTCATCCCCAGGAAACCTTCACCTGGAGGCTCCAAACATCACATGGAGCTAAGTGGCCCCGTGTGTTCCGGGAGTGCTCGGCACCGCGTGCACAATGCTGAGATGATTTATTTGTGTGTCTTTCTCTCCCTCCAGACAAAAGACTATTCTGGCAAAAGGAATCTCTAGTTACTCATTTTTGTATATCCAGCCTTTTCCATAGTATATGCTCCCAAAATAGCTACATCTGTAATTTCTTACATAGATCTAAATTGAATCTCATAAAAGACTCCAAATATTATCATCCAACAAGATGCCCAAATTTATTCACAGAATAACTACAAAAGATGAAAATTTGCTCCCACCAAGGAGGATACTAGATAGAATATGCTGTATACTTTGAAGGCAATGCCAAAGGGAGATTTTAAATAATTTTGAATACCGCCTGCATTGTTACAAAAAAAAACAAGTATCTTCCCCAGATGACCAATTCCAAGACGGGGCACAACCATTTAAATGTATGTTTGTTAGAAAACATAACAATTTTGTGTTAATGTTCATCTTTTTTTAATAGTTATACTAACATTCAAGTCTAAAGAAGTGTGATTGGAGTCTGTGGCAGTTTAAGACTCAAACAGAACGAGACCAGAGGAGAAAGACTAAATTACTTTAAAAAATTTGATGAATTACGATCACAAGAACCAGAAGTTTCCCAGAGGTTGTCTTCACAGTCTTACATCCGTTCTAAAGTCTCTTCCTTTTCTTCTGCTTTTCTCTCTCTTTATTTTAATCTTAGATATATATGCATATAAATACCATCTCCTGTTTGTAGAGGTACTGAAGCTCCCTAATTTGAGCAGGTGTGACATCCCGTACAGCTTCTGGGAAGACAAGGGTTGTGTTTCAGAGGACATGCACAGCTGCAGCATGTTATTCGATGAAATACTCAAAACTCATAAGAATGTAAATCACCCAGCAAAATGTGCATCATTAACTCTTGATGCCAGTTCGAGGTAGAAGAATAAAATTCCTTACCTCCTACCAAGAAGACTAAAAATTCTAAAATTTATTTTGATGGATCTATGTTGCAGTAAACCACACCAGATCCGACACTTAAAAATTAAGCAAAAGCATTTCACAGTTGTTGACTTGTTGACAGAGTGAGGCGTGCTCAGTTTCCTTCTGTGTTTTCCTGCAGTACGTACGTTTGCTGGCGGGGAGACATGGCGCTCAATCATCTAAAGAAAGGAAACAGAAAGGTTAAAATACTTGGCAAAAGTTAAATTCTTATTTTCACTGACTTCTATAAAACTCTCCCTGATAGGAGAAGATTCTTGTCGCTGCTAGAAGGTTTGTAGACTTCCCTACAGCTCAACGTTCAGAGAAAGATTTGCCTCATAAAAGCATAACTCCCTTGAGACAAAATGCTACACACTTTGATGCTGAGTTGCAAGGACATCGGCATGTTTGGGGGACGTCTGTAAGTTTCTGTTTATTTTTAAGGGGCCTCGTGAGCTTTCTGAGGCTATTGCTGTGTGGAATAAGTGACTGGCATTGGGGGAAAAAATCAGTTACCTGGTTATTTTCTGTGGACCAAACACGCTCTGATATTTTGTTTTCAACCTTTAGACCTTTTATCCAGTTGCACTGATTATGGCTGATAGCGGAAGTTCTCGTGTACGACACCCACCTTACATCCTGGTGTGTGTGGATCGTAAGAGTGGCAGCTAATGGGTTTCCTTGATTAGAAAGGCTCCGTATAAAGACAAAGCACTAAGTGGGCTAGAACTTCCGACGGACGGACGTCAGGCCTGCTGGAGAAGTACTGATGCCTCAGGCTCCTTCAGCACAAACCTCAAAGCTTGGATTTTCAGAGGATTCTTAATCTGAATAATGTTCAATTCAGGGTCTTCACTAAGAACTCTTCTCAGATGAGAAGAGCAATATAAAAACAAACTGATTATTTTCCAAATTTCGTCCTGAAATAAAAGGAAAGTGCATTTACATTAAGGTAAAATCTGTCTTCCCTTGGTCCCAGGTGATGTTGCCTGAAACAAGTGGAGAAGCCACAGTGGCAGTTAATGAACAAAATCATCTGTTGTTTTAACTGCAGGAAGGTTATGTATGAAACAAATGCTACCCTGCGTGGATGGCTTTTTTCCCCTTGCAATACAGCCTGGATCTACAGCAGTTTCTTGAGGAGTTTATTTTGGGGATTAAGTGCAAACAGCAATGCAAGTCTGCAACCATAGTCGAGTGTCCAAAGAGACCGAATTTTATGTTGAAATAATACACAGTAGGGAGACAAAGCTGAGTGAGTGGGGTGAAATCCTTCTTGTGGAAAAGTAATCTGTAAGTTATTAAGGTTTTTGGATCCTAGGTTTTTGATGAGCTTATTTAAAATCTATGGGGGGAAAATTAGCAGCTCAAAATGCTGACAGCATTAAAAAAAAAAAAAACCAGCAAGAAATACTTGATTCCTCAAGGAATTCATCCTTTGCCTCTCCAAAAGTTTGATTTTCCTATTTATCTCCTTGGTCTTTTGATAAAAAAGAAGAGAACCCTTTGAGAGGACAAGTTTGAGGTCTTAATCCATACTTCTTTCCAGTTTATCTTTTACATTCAAAATAAGCACCTTTAAAAGAATCCTTCTTGGTACTAGAAAGCTAAATGTTAAGCTTAGGTATCAGCAGCTAATTAGCTTCACATCTTGGGGGGGGATTGTCAACGAACTCCATCTCCTGAATATTTATTAAAGGATTTGTAAAGAATAAGCTATTTTCAGAAAATGGGAGCCTATCGAATGTTCTAGCCTCCAGTCAGTTGATGGAAAGAGGAGTGTGTGTATCCTGCCTCACTAGAGATTCAAACAGTGAAACCCAGTGCCTGCATTATAACGAGAGCATGCCCTATTGAGCTGATGTGAAACACGGCTTTTCATTTCAACATCTTAATTGACTTCTGCTTTGGAAGAAGTTTCACTGTGTGCCCTGGAAATCCTGTGCCAGTTCTGACGGTCTTGAATCTCAGCACGGCTTTTGTCATCCTGTTTGCTGTTCTCCTGTGCATTTCGGGCTGGGGAAGCGTGCCGCCTGTGTCGGAAAGGACACCCAAGGCAGGTGGATTGCGGCCCAGAGGACTCTAATTCTGGACTTGGCGGGATGGCATGTTCCGTTACAGGCTGTGCTGTTGCAGAGTTCTGTTCTGTGGCTCTCTGCACCACACCCTGTCTTGGCCAAGGCCACTGACCATATCTTCATCACCTTCTGCACATTTCACGCTGCTGCTTTGCCAACACGACTGCCACTTGTACCAGGGTCACATTCCCCGCCACCCTACCAGCTGCCTTCATGAGGGCTCTTGCCAATGCGGTCATCAGTATTAACGCCACTGCGGCTGTTCTCAGAGGGGCCTCTCTTCTCTCTCTCTCTTTTTTTTTTTTTGACTTGGGCAGAAAAACAGAAATCAAAGTCAAAATGAAAAGCAAACCAGAACAAAATTTCCTTCCTGTGTTCCTGATCTGGGAGTGGAGAATTCAGCGGATCTCAGGTTTTCCACAGCCCCCTCACTGGGCTACAGCTGTGCTTCCCCACCAGCCTGGGGAAAACCAAGGAGGAGGGATACGGGGGCGGGGAGGCGCCGAGGAACAGCCTCTTAATTGAATTCAGCTCATCCCAGGTGAGCCTGAGTTGCGGGTTTACTGATGAGGAGAACAGGGTCCTTGATATTCCTCCTGCCCTTATGGGAGCAGGAAAGCAGGCATAGAAGGTAGACAGCATCACGTTGCCCAGCAACACATCAGGGAAAAGAGGCTCGACAAAGCCAGTGATGCTCGTCATTGCTTGGTGAGAGTTTTTTGGGCAGAGGGGTGGGAAATTTTTAAGTTGATGTTCCCAGCCTATGAAGTGGACAAAGGAAATCCAGAAAGAGGAGGAAGTTAAGAGGAACGTGAGTGAGTTTAAACCCGTTACTTTGGTTACCAGTGGGATGTAAGCATAACCCTGTGAAGGAGGAAACAGGCAGTTCTTGGTGAAACTAGACTGAAGATGAAGCTATGGGCAAAGTAGAGGTGACAGTTGTAACTGGGAGTGGGTGAGATGGTCAGTTTAGGGAAGACACAGTGAGAAAATAAAATCTGAGGAGAGAAACAGGGACTTCCATTTACGTGGAAGAGGGAAGACCCCAAGGGAGCAAAGGAGAGTGACAGAGGTCAAGCCGAGATGGTGACGCCCTGGAAATGACGGGGGAGGAGAGGGCTAGCAGAAGAGAGGAGCGATCGTTATCCACTCGTGTGTGGACGTCAAGAACGATGAAAACTGCATTTGATAACTGAAATGTCACAATTCATTTTGAGAGAGTAGTTTCGTTAAAGCAGTGCTGGGACCAAACCCCTATTAGAGAGACATGTTGATTGCAAGGCAAGCCATTCACACCCACGTCGTGTTCGTTCAAAATGTTTCCAAGGATTCTTCTTTAGGGACAGACTCTGAGGTTATAATCACACAAGTGTGGGAAGATGCAGACAAAAATCTTTATTGCTGCATAGTTTACAATAGGAAAATTACATACATAACAAATAACCGGTACCAGAGATGTGGTTAAATACTCCATACCATCAAAGAAAATACAGCCATTTTAATAATGACAGAGATTTCCTTTTATTGACATGGAAGGTCATTTGTCATAAATATTGGTCAATAAAACAAAGGACATGGTCAGTTTTTATTAAATATGCCTTCTTATGTGTTTGTGAGTATCTTTAAATAATACCACTGGTTGTCACTGGGTAGTGATCTCATTTTTTTTTCTCTTTAATTTTTAATATTTTGTAATTTTAAGTAAAAAGTAGTTACTGCTTTTGTAATAAAAGTGGGAATGCGTGTGAGAAAAGGACTTGAAGAGAGAAAATAGTGGCCTCAAATGAATTCCAGGTCAAGGAAAGGAGTTGGGTCTGGGGAATTGAGCATGGAGCTTGTCAAGAAGAAAAAGAGAGGCTGGGGAGAAATTTTAAAAAATCACTTGAGAAGAATAACTTGATGAAGCAAGATGGAGAAATGTGCAAAGGGCAGGTATCAGATGAGATTTAATTCCAGAAAGGAAAGAAAATTCTGAAATAGAGGAAAAAGAAAGGATGGATAAATACATAGAAAGTTTTTAAATGGATAGATGAAAAATTGAGATAGCTCAGGTTAGAGAGACTACTGACTTAAAAAAGTTCAAGATGAAGTCATGAACTAAAGGTGAGAGGGTCAATGTGAGGACTGGAAAGCAGTGGTGACATTGCAGTATAGAAACGCAGTGGGCAAGGAAGGAGGGAGGGAGGAAACATTTGAATATGGCCAGGAGTCCAGCCGCAACTAGACAGCCTGAATTTGCTATGTAAAACTGTATTTTAATCCCTTTATGCATACATAAGGTTGAAGTCAACCTTTCCATGGGCATCAGCTTTCGACTCCAGAAAAGTGAAGGAACATTTCTGCACTAATCACCAGTGATGCTGAGCTGCTGTTGACCCAGGTGGAGTTTGGGAATAAAAAAAAATGCCTTGACAAAGCTCAGGGAAAGCTCCAACACCGTTACTCAGGGACAGAAACTATCTGTGTCATCACAAAATGCACTTTCAAGGACATGAACACATCAGTCCTGATGGCAGGTATTTTATTAGGCCACTAAGTTCTTGGGATTCTCTGCAGCTTTAAAAAGCAAACTCGCTAGACTGAGTTTCCTAGTCTTCTGACTTCCTGTGTTTTATTAACTTGAATTAGGGCCGGCTTTACCTTATGAATTTGGGAGAATTGATTGCAAGGTGTTTTTCCTGCTTCCCTTTAGAGATTCAGGTTAAGAGTGTCACTTGAGGACATTTTTTAATATTTCTGAGTTCTGTGGGGAAAATTAAGCTGATCTAAGTATACTGATAGGCAGTTCATCAGCTGGTGGTACACATTTTCATTTCCTCCTGGTTTAAAATGCACAGACTTGCCTTGGAAGAAGGACTGCATTACAGAAGGGCTGAGACTCAATAGTGCAAAGTCCATTCTGTGTTGTAAATGGAAAGGGTCAGAGAAGGAAGCATAAAGATCAAAGAGAAGATGGAATGGCCTTTTTCATCCTGTCAGATGACTGTTTATATTGGACAGTACTGTGGGCTTGTAGGTTTAGCGTGAAAGGTCTTCAAATCACAGGAGCCATTTAATATATAATAGAGAACTGTACAGGCAAGTCATTTATAAAAATGAAAACATTTCATATCTGCTTTTTTGCAGAATGCGTTTCTCACTTTGGAGACGTGGCTGTTTTGGGCTCAGATCAGGGAAACAGGGACTAGTGGAAGGTCTACAGCTAGCGGATGAAAGACATTAGGAATGTGTCAGTTGGGTTTGTTCTGATGCGTGCATTTAGTTACCAAGAGGAAATTAAAAATGCACTTACTTGTATCTGTGACAGTCCTTGACCCCTGATTATAGATAGTCTGTCAGTGAGATGGTGCACTGATCAGAACCCTGAACACATTAAATCAGCAGCCATTTTGGGCTGGTTAAGGCACATTTTAACACACATGTTCCTTTATTTTAGTCAAACTCATTAATAAAGGTTTTGCAATAACCATTCCTGTTTTCATGTTGCTTAGTGGATGCCCAAAGTTGACTTGCTCACGGTCAGGAATGGATTTGAGTAACTTGAATTAGCAGATCCTTTGGGGATGGCCGAGTATCCCGCATCACGTCCTCTGATATTTCTTGCTAACTCTGCATTGTGTAGGACTGAGGCTGTCTAAGGATAATAGTGAAAGAGAAGGAGCAGGAGGCTGTAGGTGCTAAAAGGTCCTCAGGTTGTGAAAGGGCCCGGGTTCAGGCTCTCCTTGAACAGGTTATTCGGTTTCCATGAGGTTTGGTTTTGTTCTGTCTATAAAGATAGGGTAACAGGCAAGAACAACTTCCTGTAAAGATTTTTGTCATTTCATTTTCTTCTCCTTCTCTCCACCCCACCCGCTCTCACGCGGGCACATGTTGATACACAAGAACCTTCATAGGAAGCGGCCAGGAACATTAGTCTGCCTCACTGAAGAACAGCTGTTGTTACATGGGGATGTCTTCGGTTGAGTGTCCTGTTAAGCCGTTGAATGAATGACTCCTTCCTTAATATCCAGTCCCCCAGAAAGCCTTCTCCCCCACCGCCCATTGGGAAAGCCCCTTTGGTGGTGGCTGAGCAGCATTGTAGATGTGAGCTCTGTGGTGGTGTCATGGGCACGGTGGAGGAGCTGTAAGTGGAATGGATGATTCTGAAAGTACAGTTCTCGTGCTAAAAGTTCTCACACCTTATTTTTTAAGTTTACTTCATTGGAGTAGGAAAACGATCTTTTTTTTTTAATTTGTTTACAATGATCCATTCCAACCCTATTCATTTATGCTTGAATTTTTCCCTTATAGAAAGGGCATCACATATTTTTAAATCAGCTCATTCATTCTGTAAACATTAGTAGAACACCCATTCTCCATCAGATGCTGTGTTAGCCACTGAGGTTTAAGGTTTCACGACAGGTCAGATGTGTAACCATAGAATGACTATCCCCTGTGGTAATAGTGGGAACATACCTGTAAAGGGGGTGTTGAAGCTCAAGGGTGTGGTCCGTGACTCTGTGTGAGGAGTTTTAGCAGGACTCATGAATGAATGGAGATTTGGCTGGGAGTTAGAGAATGAGTAAAATTTTAATCCAAAGAAGTGTGGGAATGCTTTCTGGAACAGTATGGTTCTTCAAAAAGAGTATGATGTATTCAGTACTGGCAAACAATTCTTTGTGATGGATGCGCAGAAATTATTGAAATGGAGAAGAGTAGTGTAAGGTGGTATAAATTCTACTTATGAAAATCAGGTTGATTAACTAGCAGTTGATAAGCTACCGTAGAGTTTAGGTTTAGAATTCTGATTTCTCTGAAACCAGCAGACTTGAGTGCTTTTGGACTTTGACTTAGGACCTTACAAAAGCAAGAATCTGCTGAGTACTGAACACTAGGTATGATTACTTTTATTTTGGTAGTTCTTAGTTGGCAAGTTCAGGGGGCAAGATTTACCTAATAGAAGATCTGTTGTAAATTTATTGAAGTATAGTCAGTTACAATGCTGTCAATTTCTGGTGTACCCCATAATGCTTCAGTCATACATACACATACATACATTCATTTTCATACTCTTTTTCCTTACAGGTCACTATGAGATATATGAATTAGTAGGGTATATTCAGTGTTCTGACTCAGTTGTGTAAATCGGCCGCTAGGATGGAAATCCAGGCTCTGCCACTTACTTTGTGACCACAGGCTAGTAGCCCACCTTCTCTGAGAACTGGGTTGAATCAACCGATCATGTTTAGTTACATAATTTGACTCATGGGGCTCTTTACTGAATCCATCCAGCGGAACGTGATGGAGCTGGCTTGTGGGGGCTTCTCAGAGCGGTTGCTGATGCTGAAGAGCATCTTCTCTCAACTCCGTGATTAACGATGTCATGTTGGGAGCTTGAAATTGCACATGGTGGGAATATTTATACCACAAACAACATCAGATGCTCCAGATCAGAGCTTTCTGCCTCCCTACACAGCAAGCTGGTGTGTGTTCACATGACTGGATCCACCTTTGCATTCTCTGATCCCCTAATCAATGAGGAACTCTTATACGTGATAAAAGAAATAAGGCAAAAGAAAATTGATGCTAAAATCTTTCACTCTGTTCATGGTGTTACCTAGCTTACCAACACCAATTTGGATATAACTTGAATTTTTTTTTTAAGTGCTATTGATTTTCTCATAAAATAGTTTCATTAAGGCAGAAGTTTACATTCCTAAAATGGAAGGATTTGTGTTGTTTTGTGCTGTTTTGACCAGGGATTGTTTGTTTGCATGCATGAGAAATTCACTCCATCTAGACTGAGTGAAAAGGAAATCTATTGGGGAAAAAAAAAGAAACTTCAAGAAAATCAAGTATATCTGTCCCATAATGCACAGGGATGTGGGCTGTGGAGATGTGGGTATAAATTACACTTGTGGGTATAACGTGGGTATAATTCATACCGGTATCCTTAGATCTGGAGACTGGGAAGCCATTTCCCATCTTGTTCTTTCCTTTAAAGGATATGTTTTTCAGTCTCTGTGTTTCTGTTGATGCCTGTAGCATTCTTCCTCATCTCTCTCTGTTGATTGGCTTTCTCTGCTTGTTCATCAAAGCCACCTGTCCCAAAATACACCATTCTAGTCTTCAACTACGCATGTACCCTCTGTGAGTAGCCCCTGTCTCTCTGTATGCCTTAGACGGGTTTAAACCCTTGTGAGAGAACTCACTGACACAGTTCAGCTTGTGGCTCAGGCTTCTTGAGTCCGATACTCACACTGGGTTTATTTTTTGCGGCCACAGATACAGATCTGGAGATCCAAACTGACACTTTAGTGAGGCCTGTAGCGGGGGCAGTTTCTAGAGTGGGGGCCGTGGTTTAGCCAGACACCCCCGAACATGTTTATTATAAATTTTAGCTAAATGATATGCTCTCTTACTGGAATAACTGAAATCTGAATTTCTTTTCAGAGCACATTAATGGATTAATATGTTACATTTTTTTCTACATTTAGTCAGCTACTCAACTATGAAAAGCAACCTATGATAGTACTTTGTACTCTTTCCAAACAATCAGATTATTAAATGATTTACCCAATTGTCACCACATAGGAAATGCCTTCCTTTAGTATTTTCAAAATGCCTTTTATATTCCAGTATTACAAAGTAACCTAATTAACTAAAAAACTATATAATCAGCTTTTTAAAAATCCATAAAGAAAAACATAATAAGCCTAGTGAACTAAGAAATAATAAAGCATAAATTAATAACACAAAGCAGTGGGAAGCATATCTAATAAACATTAACTCAATAATAGAAACTTCACATTCCTGGAACCAACACATAATGTTTCAAATAATACTTCTTTCTTGCTGATAGGGATCTAGTTAAGATTTATTTCTCGGCTGAAGTAAAGGTGAGAAAGTGCCAACGTGTTCTAAATTTTCTCACCTCAGTTTTCATCACAGATACCATAAAAATATCCTTCTCTTCTTGTAACGGAGCTGTGGAGGGAAAGCCCCCCACCACGTTCCTCTCCTTCGGAGACCACCTCGCACGCGCTTGGCCAGAGGGCGCGCTGGAGACCGGGGAGGGGGGCGGGCAAATGTGTAATTATGTCTTATTATATTTATGTTAGTCCCTTCAATGCTTTACTTCAGACGAAATGTCTTTCCAATCCTTTTTTTTTTTTAAATAAAAGAAGACCCGAACTGCTGGAAGTGCTGCGTTCCTGGAGAAGGGAGCTCTCGGAGGCCTGCCTGCGCGTGGCCCGGGCCGGGCTCCGCGGACGGGAGCGTGGTCTCAGACCCCTGGACGTGCACCGCAGGCCCAGTGGGGGGTCGCAGCCCTTCCCTTCCATGGCCCGTTGTCACCCCAGCCGCATGCTTCCTGGCGCTCTTGGAAAGTCGCCCCCTTCCATCAGGGACGGATGAGTGCTCGCGGGCGACGCGGCTCCCTCCCCGCCGCAGGGAAGCACCCAGTGATGGTGACGGCGTTTGACGTGCCTGCTTTCCCCGGAGAGGAAGGAATTCTGAGCCTGGTATTTAGGGACAGAGGAGCACAAAGCAGGGTGAGGGCTGCCAGGAAGAGCGGTGAAGCAGACCTGATGTTTCTCTGCGGGGGTGGCTGGTGTATTTTCCCAGAGGTGGATTTTAGCTTGGGCGACACAGGTGGCCGCCTCCAGTCCTTGGCGCTGTCTCCTCCGGCCACCGTCCAGGAACTGCTGGGCTCCAGGTGCTGGTGAAGGACTCTTGCCTGGGCTCAGGGCGTCATGAGTTGGAGGCGGGGGTTGGAGTGCTCCACACCCAGCCGCTGTTGACACCAGTGGGTATGCATTTGAGCCTAAGGGACATTTCTTTTCATATTTGTGTCTCATGACCACTTTTTAAGAAGTTACAGATCCTGCATGTAAAAATCCCCACTTCAGGTCCAGAATTGCTGCCACTGTGAGTGGAACTGGAGTGTTGAGGTGGGAGGGGGAGAGAGGGAAGAGGAAGATGCTCAAAGTTAAAAACTTCTTTCTCCTTTGTGCTTTTTCAAAAACGGGAACACATTCGAAGCAGTTTCCAGTTTTTTTCTTCTCTCAGAAGTGCTGGAAAAAAAATTAAAAAGCTGTCAAGATGGGAATGGAATTCTTACTGCTCTTCCTTTCAAGTCACGTGCCTGCTTGTAACACAGCCCGAAAGAAAGGGCACGTGGTGAAGGAACTGGCCTGTCAAAAATTAGCCAAATCACGGAAATGAGGTTTGTGGGAGTCTGTGTTGGGAAGTGGAGGGCCCAGCATAGCATTTAGTGGGCGACCAGTAACCTCACATGGAGTCAGAGGAAGCCTCCCTGAAGAAGTGGTGTATCAGCTGGGAGTGGAGGGGTGTTTTCTTAGGTAGGAGGAGAGACTTCCTGTCAGAGGGGGCATGTGTGAAGTTTGGGACCAGGAGGATGGTGCGTCCAGAATCCTTGGCATTTGGTCCACTCGGGAAGCAGTGGGAGAGGCGAGAGGAGCTGGCTGAGGTCCCATGAAGAGTTTGGATTTTATCCCAAGGACAATGGGCAGCTTCTGAGGGGATTTAATTCGGGATGTGATATGATTTTACTTAGAGTATCATTCTGGTTACAACACGGAGAATGGCCCGGAGCGAGTCTGAGAGGCCTTTCCAGCGGCCCAGAAAGCAAAGCACAGGGAGGGCTCTGTGCCTGGTGGCTGAGACAGAAGTGAGGAGGCAGGCAGACAAGAGAGGGATTCACAGGCAGAATTCACAAGAACTGGCGCAGGAGGAGGGGAGGAAGAGGGAGACTGCTTCCAGACTGGCTGGCTGGCCCCAAACCCGCAGAGAGCAGGAAAGGGGGTTTGCAGCCCTGTTCGCGAATTGCCTCTGCCTGGAAACTTGAGATGATCTCACACAGTTCTGGGTTTTATTGTGAAATTATCACGAACAACGTAAGAGCCTGGTGCGCTGTGACACTGTGCGTATCTTCCTGTCTCGTCTTCACGTCATCCCTGCGGACAGGCTGGTTGTAGAGGAGGGAGCAGGTCTAGAGACGTCTTAAGAAACCTGCTCAAGGCCATTAATCGGTCGCTGCTGGAGCTGGGATCGAAGTCAGGTCTACTGGATGGTGAAGTTTTTGCTCTTTCCACCAGAAGAAATTGACCCGTGACCTTTAGAAGGACCCATTACTTGACAGAGTCCCTGACAAGCATGACATTCATCATCCCATTTCGCTCTCAGCATCACCTTATGAGGCAGGCATTGCTGTGCCCCACGACTACAGATTAGGCAAGACTGGCTTGAGGAAAGTAAGATTCCTGCCTGTGTTTCTGTAGTGTAAGGAGACACTGGAGATTTTGTTCCTAGACTCCAGAATTCATTCTCTTTGCAGTGACCCGGACTGCCAGCAGTAAAATGTCTAGTGATGATCAATCACATTTGAGAGCTAGAGAGACCTATGATTCTTTGCTGCTCATTTCAATACCCGCATGGTCCAGCACAGTGCACCTTACACACAGGGAGGAGAATATGGGCATGGTTTTGTCTACAGGTGTCATAAAGGACTCCGTGTGTGTGTGTGTGTGTTTGTGTAAGAGTGGTCATTCTAGAGGCACCTGAATGAAATTTTAAAGTTTAACTTTCAGGAGGAAAAAAAATCTTTTCTTCCTTTTGTGCTTGCTTGATAAGGGAAATCTCCTGGTAACCCTTATATCCTAATGATGCTTAAAATGAGTGTTTAAAACGAATCTACGGATAAAGCCAAAATGGAGTTGCTTGAAGAAAAGGGAACTTGGATATATGTAACTTAGAAGATAATAAAACATTTCCCAGAACAAATGTGAAATTGTACTGTGGGTACAGCCCGTCGTCATTTGGGAGGGGACTGCTGGCATCACAGCTGCTCCGGGTCGTGTGTGCTTCTCCAAACCCCGTGTCCGATGCTCCTCGGGACCTGACAAGGATCTGCCTCTGCTCCTTCTCCCACCAGCTCCGTCCTCACGCTTTGGTCCCAGAACTGGGGGAAGGTCAGAGGAGATGGGTTGGTAGGGAATTTGTGCTCCAGTCTCCGCTCACACTTACTCACCTACTTTCTCTTACCTTCCCACCACCTTTCTGATTTTTATGGGGTGGTCACTTTGGCCTGTGGTTCTGGCCAAGGGACTTCCAACAGTTCCCAGTAAATAATTTCGCAAGGCTGTTACCCTTCCTGATACACTCGGGAGAGGTTCGTCCAGTGGCACCTTGGTGTCCCGTCTTTCAAAACACTTGATTTGTGGCAAGAGGGATCTGTAACAGAGATTTTTACCTGATCCTGTCCTTACCCTGCTTCATTTCAACTTTCTGGCCGTAATCATATCAAATTGCCATTGCTGTTGAGGAGAGATGCTGGTACTGGTCGCTGAAGCCACCAGGCAGGGGTCCGGCGGAGCTGTCTGTGGCTGGGCTCTGCCGTGAGGAATGCACGCTAGACATGCACGGGGAAGCCACTCATTACGCTTTGACAAAATGTTCTTGCCGTGATATAATCCGAGGATTGTGTTTGTTAAGCTTCTAAATTTTGAACTACTGGCATCCAGGGTGCAGGGTTTCTTGCCCAGTAATCTACCACAGACAGTCTGGGAAAAGGTTCTGGGCTGCCAGTGCCTGAGAAGTAGGGCACAGGAGGGAACGGATGGAGTAGGCCCTGAGCAGACAATCCTTACATGGCTTTCAGTTACTTTCTAGAATTCCAAAAAGCAAATTTTGTGAGAGGTCTGGCTAGTGTGTCATTTCAGCATAGGTTTAGACCACAACATGATTTGAAAAATCACACTACCACCTGGGCCTGAACTATGAATTTTTCATAAAAACACACCACAAATTTTTCATAACAATACCCTCTCAAATCACGTGCATGTGAGCGCGCACGCACACACACACACACACACACTCTTCGTGCTCATAATACTCCCAGAGCATCACAGTCCTTCCTTCATCTGGCTACGAACTTTAAAAATGTACACTAAAGCAAAGGATTAAAAATGTACCTTGCTGTTACATTCAGGTGATTGTGTTTTCAAATCTTAGCACAGGATCTACTTGGCAGGTTTTTCTCTTACTTGAATACATCAGTCCTGTCCATAAGTCTCTATATTTCATCTTTCTGTCTTTGTCTCTCTCAGTATCATATTTATGGGTCTGTCTGCAGTCGCCATAACCTTTCCTTCGTCTCCCTCTTTCCTGCCCTGTACCCATGATGTGCTATGTGAGGCATGTATACACATACACAGTGTATGACAGCAGCAGGCACACAGCAGACAGAGGCTCTGGTCACAGAATGAGTTATGTCTACACTGGGTGATACATGATGAAGTTTTAACAAGCATGCTCTGGCCCCTAACTGTGAAAGGCGAAGTCAGCATCAACTCCTGGGCCGTGTCTGGTCAGTTTTCCCCTTCCTCCCCTGGCCATCACTGTATTTTTTTTTTTCTTATGCCCATGTTGGAGAAATAGGTTATTAACCCCATAAGGAGCCCATAGGAGTTACCAGATATGATCCAGGAATGTCTCCACTGCCTTCCTCATCCCAGCACAAATTAAAGGGATGTAGAACGAACGTTTGAAAGGAAAGAACATTTAAATGTCAATATATTTTCCCTCTCGTCTCCTTTTAATTACCCCTCTTCTCTCTCCTGCTCCATCTGTCTTTGACATACAAACAGGCATGCTCATTTAAGTGTTATTTCTCTCTAGCAGGTGCTTTTTAGGAATATGGAAAATTACTGAAGGAAGAGAAAGACATTAGCAAACTTACATTTTGATTACCGTTCCAAACGATGTGAAGTTGCTCTCCTTTTGAAAGTGGAAGTGAGACTCTCAAGTATGAACCAAACTTAGACGCTCATGATCCACTTAATCCCTTCTCTCGTAGGGAGAGAATAGCAGAGAAAATTATGTAAGTAAGTATAGTAACATGTAGCATCTACACCTGCCAGATATTCAAACCTTACTGTTCCTCAGCTTAATCTTAACTTCTGAATCATAAAAGAAGCAGTAAAACTTGGTCTGAATACGAGCAAAGAGTGTTAACCCAACTTTATAAGAACATGTTTTTCGTATATGCACATGTGTACTAGTTTATTCTCACTCTCTGAGATTACTGACTGATACTGGGAAAATTTTTAAATGTACTAAAAGCAGAGACTTTTTGTTGTCAGCATTTACAGCATAACACAATGTGTGTAAATTTGAAAAAAAATATTGGGCAAGACACATACTCTTAATACGTTGATACGTGCTGTTGTTTGTTGTGGAAGAACATGGAATATTTTCAAGGTTGCATTTAATTTATTCTCAGGAGAAGCTTTTCCCCATTAATTTATCAATACAGTTTGTAATTGGAGTTTGGACTTAAATGTGGGAAGGAAATGCTCAATTTTTTTCAAGTGTTAACAGGAATCATTTTCTGAGGCACAGGAGAATTATGATTTGTTAGTTACTTATTAATGCTGGACAAGAACTTCCTTTGTTAACAGAAAATTTAGCCAAAATCTTCATTTCCATCATCATCAGAGATACAGTTCTTTTTTTTTTTTTATGGGAAGCTTTGACTTTTATCTTGTTATTTTTCTGAGCTGAGTGTTCTGAATACAGGGATTATATATACACCAGGAAGAAAAACCAAATTCCCTAATTCCCCTGCATGTGCAGTAAGAATCAACCACAGAGCGAAAAAGCATGAATCAAGCTTTAAGCCATTAAACTGTACCTAATAGGCATTTATTCAGTGGGCCTTATGAACGCGAGTCGTGCCCCATTTAAAGTCTAACTGAAATGATTGCACATTTCATTAGTGAAGATAATTACCAATTTGTTCCTTCCCCCAAAATCATGTATGTATGAAAAACACTGTGAAGAGGTAAACTGTTACTTACCTTCAGAATATAGAATAAAGATAGCCTATTTAAATAAGGTCAATATAGTAACTAGGTTGTTTGGTTTTTTTTTTGGCTTTTTTTTTTCAAGAATTGAGACTTCAGAAAAATAATTCTTAAATTTATCTCATAACTCAATGTGAAATAATTTATTCTTTATCAGTTTTTCCAATGCATTCAGTATCTATTTCTTAATAAAAACAAACTCATAAGTACTCAAATGACTTGTAATATGAATATTTGGTATCTTCATTTACCCGGAAATGTCTTCTGTCCCTAAATACCTGGTTAGGTGATGAGGAGAAGGGCCAGTGTTCTTGGTCTAGTTTTGCAAATAGCTAGCTCTGCCCTTGGACGGATAACCTGAACGCCTTTGGGCTTTGGGGTCTTCTTCTGTAAACTAAGAGTGACCAAATGGATGATTTCTAGAATCTCTTTCATCTTAAAACAGTATCATTCTGTTGTAAAAAAATAAAAAAACGAAAACAAGAAATACTAGTTCTACACTCATGCACCAATCAGGTGTATTCACTGCCTGGCACTTTCTCGTACATCGATTTCAAAAATAGATGGCACCTGTGAAGTACTTATTTTTTGGTAACAGAAAGGGGGTTGCCATTAATCTGCATGTAATTCCATTTGGCTCTTTGATAGCTAAATGTGACCATCTCCTTACCCCAAGTGGAATAATGAACTAATATTTATTGAGTGTCTTATTACATGCCAGGCAGAGTGCCATGGACCAAGGTGTGGTGCTGAAGGATGCAGTGAACTTTCCTTCGTGGTCCTCACACCCTAGTGAAGAGAAGGGTGTTAATCAGGTGTAACGCTGTTCTTAAGCTCTATGGTAGCTGGAAAAACTGGTCAGTTTAGTCCATCACCAGAACCCTCAAAACCAAAAACATACAGTACATAATTTTAAAAAAATCTTTCTTGCACAGGATCAGAAATGTCGTCAGAGTCCAAAGAATGATGCGAACGTCTCTGTACTCTGGGCTTTTCTGTCTGATGGTGTCCTCTTTGCCTGGTAGTCTTCCTTACTCTTCCTTTTTCTTCTCCCCCTAATTCCTAGGCTTTGGCCTGCTTAAGCAAGAAGGGCAATTTCACTTCAGCTAAGTCCCAGGCCCCCTTTCCTGCCTTTCTTTCTCAAATCTGTAAGATGTGGCGTAGTTTTGTTTGGAATCCTCAGATTTCTGCACGTGAGGTTTCTATAAAACCTGCCGACACTTCTCAATATGGATGACATCTAGAGTATATCTTACATGTATTTTTATCAAAAAAAAAAAGAATATATTCTCTCTGGGGATGGATAATAGGGGCAAGACAAGCACCTGGGCTGGTGCTGGGGACAGGTCGGGGAGGGAAGCCATTCAGGTCACTAGAATTACCATCACCATAATGTGCAATTACAACCCAAAGTATTAAATACTCTGAAGTTATTTTTTACAAAAACCTTCAGGGAAGACTTAAGAAGAACGTACATCAGGGGGAGTTGAACATTGGTAGAGCATGTCAAGGAAGAGAGGTTGGCAAGGGGAGAGACAGACATCTGGGAAATATTTCCCTACAAAAATACAAAGCAGTTGATAAGGTTAATATTCACTTCCCACAAAAGAAAATGTTTATAATTTTATAAAGAGGTATGAGAAACAGAAAACATATACTAGAGCAGATGAATTTACTGTTCTTTGTTAGTTTTGTATACACAGAAATGGGTGGCAGAAGACATGCAGAGAAGGGTATACACAAGTCCGCGGCTGCATTATGTGTATCACTCCCAACTCTGAAGCTGTTACCAGAGTCAGAAGGTTTAACAGTAAAGGAAAAGGCCCTTGTAGTTATTTAAAAAATGTGCTGGCTTTTTACATGCAGAGTATCTTTAAATTCTAATATGTCATGTTTTAAAATATTGAAAATGCTGTTAGTCATATCCAGTTAAAAATTCTTAGAAAATGATGACTTGTAATGTCAATGTTTACCTTTTTCCTCCTATAATCCTGTGTTACCTTATTTTCTACTTCTAATTCCATTTTTACACTTCCTATGCTTGGGACTAGCATTCTCCCCAATCAATGATACCCAAAATAGCATGGGGAAAGTGTATTTAATTTCTATTTCATTTTCTGTTATGTTCAACCTAGTTCAATTTTTCATTGCTATAATTTTAAATATTTTTATTGAAAGTATAGTTGATTAACACTATTATATACGTTTCAGATGTATGGCATAGCCAGTCACAATTTTTAAAGGTTATACTCCATTTATAGTTATTATAAAATATTGGTTATATTCCCTGTGCTGTACAATAGATCTTTGTAGTTTATTTACTTTATATGCAATAGTTTATACCCCTTAATCCCTTACCACTGTCTTGCCCTTCCCTCCCTCTCCCCACTGGTAACCATTAATTTGTTCTCTATATCTGAGTCTGTTTCTTTCTTCTTATATTCACTAGTTTGCTTTATTTTTTAGATTCCACATATAAGTTATTACAATAATTGTCTTTCTCTGTATGACTTATTTCACTAAAGATGATATCGGCCAGATCCATCCATGCCACTGAAAATGTCAAGATTTTATTCTTTTTTATGGCTGAGTAGTATTCCATTGTGTGTGTGTATATATCTGTATCTACATCTATATATCTACTTATATCTATATCTATCTGTCTATATATATCACATCTTCTTTGTTCATCCATTGATGAACACTTAGGCTGCTTCCATATCTCAGTTATTGCAAATAATGCTACTGTGAACATTGGGATACATATATCTTTTTGACTTAATATTTTCATTTTCTTCAGATATACACCCAGGAGTAGAATTGCTGGATCATATAGTAGTTCTATTTTTAGTTTTTTGGTGGAGACTCCATACAGTTTCCACAGTGCCTGCAACAATTTACATTCTACCAACAGTGTGCAAGGAATCCCTTTTCTCTGCGTCTTCTCCAACATTTGTTATTCATGTTCTTTTTGATAATAGCCTATTTGACAAGTATCAGGTAATATCTTGTGATTTTGATTTGCCTTTTCTCTGATGATCTTTCTCTGAGGGTCTTTTGTGTTTTCATACATATTTTAGAATTATTCTAGTTTTGTGAAAAATGTGATCGGTATTTTGATACAGATTGCATTGAATCTGTAGATTGCCTTGAGTAGTATGGTCATTTTCACAATATTGCTTCTTCTAGTCCATGAACATGATGTAATTTTCCACTGTGTCATCTTCAATTTCTTTCATCAGTGTCTTATTTTTTTTAAATACAGGTCTTTTACCACTTTAGTTAGATTTATTCCTAGGTATTTTGTTCTTTTTGATGTGATTGTAAATGAGATTGTTTTCTTAATTTCTCTCTCTGATAGTTCATTGTTAGTGTTTAGAAATGCAACTGATTTGTGCATATTAATTTTACATTCTGCAGCTTTACCAAATTCATTGATGAGCTCTAGTGGCTTTTTGGTGGCACTTTGAGGATTTTCTATGTAAGTACCATGTAATCTGCAAACAGTGACTGTTTTAATTCTTCCTTTTCAGTTTGGATTCCTCTATTTCTTTTTTCTTGTCTGATATCTGTGGCTAGGACTTCCAATACTATGTTGAATAAAAGTGGTGAGTGGGCATCCTTGTCTTCTTCCTGATCTTAGAGGAAATGCTTTCAGATTTTCACTACTGAGTATGATTTTAGCTGAGGGCTTATCATATATGGCCTTTATTTTGTTGAGGTATGTTCTGTCTATAACCACTTTCTGGAGAGAGTTTAATCATAAATTGGTGTTGATTTTTGTCAAAAGCTTTTTCTGCATCTTTTGAGATGATCATATGGTTTTTATTCTTAAATTTGTTAATGTGGTGTTCAATATCTGCAAATCAATCAGTCTCACATCTTTGGGATAAATCCACTTTATTGTGGTGTATGATCCTTTTTATGTATTGTTGGATTCAGTTTGCTAACATTTTTTGAGGATTTTTACATCTGTGTTCATGAATAATACTGACCTTTTATTTTCTTTTTTTGTGTGTCCTGGACTTTTTGTTTGTCTTTTTAAATTACTGATTCAGTTTCATTACTGGTAATTGGTCTGTTTATATTTTCTGTTTCTCCTGGTTCAGTCTTTGGAGGTAGTACATTTCTAGGAATTTGTCCATTTCTTTCAGGTTGTCCATTTTATTGCCATTATAGTTGCTTGTAGTAATCTTTTATGGCCCTCTATATATATATTTTTTTTGGTATTGGTTGTAACCTCTCCTTTTTCACTTCTGATTTTATGGATTTGGTCCCTCTCTCCTCATTTCTTGATGAGTCTGGCTAAATGTTTATCAGTTTTGTTTGTATTTTCCAACAATCACCTCTTAGTTTCATCAGTCTTTTTTATTGCTTTTTTTAGTCTCTATTTCATTTAATTCTGCTCTGATGTTTATGATTCCTTTTCTTCTACTAACTTAGGATTTTGTTTGCCTTTCTTTGTTTAGTTCCTTTAGATATAAGGTTAGATTGTTTGAGATTTTTTTCTAATTTCCTGAGATAAGCTTGTATCACTATAAACTCTCTGAGAAGCACTTTGCTGCACCCCATAGATTTTGAATCCTTGTATTTCTGTTTTCATTCATCTGCAGGTATTTTTAAATTTCTTCTTTGATTTCTGCAGTGATCCATTGGTCATTTAGTAGCATACTGTTACTGTGTTTTTTGTTGCATGTTTCCTTGCAGTTGATTTCTGTTCTTATGGCATTATGGTTGGAAAAGATGCTGTTAGGCTTTCAGGATTTTAAAGTTTACTAAGACTTGTTTTGTGACCTAGCATGTGATCTACCCTGGAGAATATACTATGTGTACTTGAAGAGAATGTTTATTCTGCCACAAAGTAAGCACCACTGACCTACAAAGTCAAAGATTCTGGAGGCTTGTCTTCCTGACACAGGACCCCCAGGCAGGGGAGTCTGATGAGGGGCTCAGATCCCTCATTCCTTGGGGAGAGCTTCTGAAATTGTTATTATTCTCCCACTTGTAGGTCACCCATGTGGAGAGTATAGGTCTTGACTACACTGTGACTTCACCCCCTCCTGTCAATCTTGTTATGGTTCCTTCTTTCTATTTTTAGTTGTAGAAGATCTTTTCTGGTAGGTTCTGGTCTTTTTCATTGATAATTATTCTGTAAATAGTTGATATTTTTGTGTTTCTGTGAGAGAGGGTGAGCTCAGGGTCTTTCTACTTGGCCATCTTGACTTTACAATTTTAAATGTTTGTTTTTATAATTTCTTATTTTGAGACCATCATATTTGAGTTAAAGAATCTAGTTTTGTGTTTTTTAGTATAACTGCCTGTAAAGTTTTACATCAATTTTGAGTGCCTGTTTTCTTACTTGTGCTTTGCATCCATAATCATGAGCAGATGCGATAAAGAAACAGTGCTTGGTGATGCTAGTTTCTTTAGTGGCTCATTCAATCTTGTATTTCTTAGCTTTAACTTCTGTGACCAGAACTTTCATATGAAAGGGCATAATCCAGCCAGTTTCTGGATATAAGATTGTGGCCTGGGAGAGTTTCTTTAAGAATGTAGGGAAACATGTTGGCAATAGTTACAATGTAAGCAGGAATAGGTTCTGAAAACACATGAACATGACTATAAGAAGAAAAGTAATTTGGAGCAGGTTCATTTTGAGCTGCACTTTGGACCCAACTAGAGCCCAGGAATAAGGAAGACTAGGAAGACTACTTTAGCAAAAGTAGAAGAATGAAAAAAATAAAGGTTATGGCAAATTAGTAAGACAATAACTCACTAGGGTTTAGTTACTGTGCAGTAATTTCTTTCTGAAGAATTCCATCATGATTGAAGAATTAGAAGGAAATGTCTGAATGTTTGGACAACTTATTTAATAAAAATAACTATGGCCTTAGCTCAACAATCATTCTCTAATTGTATATATTATCTTGAGAAAGTTAGGTAAGTAGCAAATCCTTAATTTGTGTATTTTCCTATTTGGGACTTTTGGAAACTGAAGCAGGGAGATGCTGTGCATTCCATAAACACAAAAAGGGAATAATTTTAAAATTCAGCAAAGTTGCAGAATCAATATCCAAGGCCAGTTTCTAAAATTGAACATTGTCTTTCTACCTAGAAAACCCAAGATATGCAGAAAAATATCATGGGAAATGTGTTAATAAATGGCCCAGCTACAAAACAAACCAGATAGAAGAATTAAATTGCTTACATGGCAAATGCTTGTAGAATCTAATGTTTTCCCAGTTGATTCAGTACCTGTAAGAAACTGTGCAAGCCAGCTCCACTATAAATCAGGAGGGATGTAATGCATAGCTGCTAGCATCCAATCCGTACCATAGGGCCTGACATATAGCAAGTATTCAACAACTGTGTTGAATAAATGGAAGTCACAGCTAAGTTCTCCTTCTTGCTTTCCTTCTTTTTAAACTGTGGTTGGGCATGTGATATATGTGAGAATTCCAAAGTGATTTAGGGTATGTGTCAAATTGCACACACCCAGTTTTTCTGTGTCAGAGCATTTTATGGCTTTTCTATGTGAAAACATCAAAGTAGGAAGTATAGAATACTACTTCATTTGCTGAAACACAAACGGGTGCTTTCAGTGGAGACATGCTAAATGCTGGCGCTTCTTACGTGTCAGGAACAAGGAACTCACAGCTTCCAGCCTCTTGGAGCTTCAGGAGTAGGGACAGGGAAACCAGTGACATGTGAAATAAGTGATGGGACAGAGGTGTTAGGCAAGCCAGTGATGGGCAGGCTTGAGAGTATAACTTAGAAAGCTGTCAATTTATTTAGATATTACTAAGGGAGTGGTTTTCAAAAAGTTTTTAAATCATGTATTTCCAGAAAGTAACTTGAAAACCTACATGCCCTTCATTCCTTTACAAGTTCACATTTTGACTTGTCCATCATCAATGTAAATAGGTGCAAAGGAGGTAATTTTCAGTTTACAGTCAATACTGACATTTAAAAGTAAAACTGTTACGTCACTCCTTTACATATCCAGTGTTACCTAATGATGTGAATCCCATGTTGATCCATTAAAATTAATGTGAACAGGCTCTTCTTTAAGAGTCAGAAATTTTTCAGTTTCTTTTCTACTTTGAGTTGATAAACTTCCTTCATAATATTTATCCTCATCTTAAGTATTGTTGTTCCATTTATTTTTATTCTGTACTTTAAGTACTTTATAGGTGACATACAATATACAATATAATGAGTCAATATTTATATACATTACAAATTGATCACTGTGATGTCTACTAATTTTCTGTTACTGTACAAAGTGTTACTATATTATTGACTGTATTCCCTTTGCTGTACATTACACCCTGTGACTTATTTCTTTTATAAGAAGTTTCTGCTTCTTAATCCCTTTCATCTGTTTCAACCATCTACCAATTCCCCACTCCCTCTCCTTTGCTGACCACCATTTTATTCTCTATATCAATGAAACGGTTTCTTTTTTGCTTTGTTTTTGTTTTTTTTTTTTTTAGATTCCATATCAAAGTGAAATCATATGGTGTTTGTCTTTCTCTATCTGACTTATTTCACTTATGATAATACCTTCTAGGTCCCATTCTTGTTGTCACAGATGGCAAAAATTTCATTATTCTTTATGGCTTGGTAATATTCTTTTGTGTGTATGTGGGTGTGTGCGTATCTCACATCTTCGTAAATCTGTCAGGTGTGTCTCCTGGTCTTGAAAGAGTGGCTTTATGTAGATTATGTCCTGTTTGGTCCAGTGACACAGTCACCCCTGGTCACCATAGCCAGGTGCTCCTGGGCTATCCCTTGTGTGGGCTGTGTGCACCCTCCTGTTGTGGTTGGACTGTGATTGCTGTGGGATGGCTGGTAGGCAGCATTGACCCCCAGCCTGCTGGGTGTGATACTGGGCTGCAGTTGCAGGGCTGATCCCCAGCACAACTGGCTTTGAGGCAGGTGCAGGTGCAGGTGCATGTGCAGGTGTGTGTGGGGGTCCCCTGGGGTGAGAGATGCTTTGTAGGGGCACCATTGCTGGCTGGGGCAGCCTGCCAGGCGGGGCAAGGCATGAACAGCTTTGGAGAGGCCACTTGGGGCAGGCCAGCTATGTGGAGTTGGACTTCAGGGGTACACTGCGGTAGGGTGCATAGCTGGGTTGGTGCAGAGTGACAGAAATGGTGCCCAGAACTGCCAGTCTAGCTAGGTGGACGGAGAGTGGAAAAAAAATAATGGCACCTGTCAGTACTGTTATCTCTGGAGAAAGTTCCACCAGATTCCCGTTCTTTCGACACATGCCCTAAAATTAATCAGTGAGTTTTGTGTGACCCAAGTGCTTTTCAAGCTGCTGCTTCCGCACTGGAACTTGGAACAAGTGAGTTTGTACATGAGCCCTTCAAATGCAGAGTCTCTGTTTCTGGGGGTGTGGGTTCTAACTAGACCATGTCTCTCTCTTCCTACTTGTCTCAAAGTGGCCTTTTATTTGTATCTGTAGTTGAAAAAATCTTTATTTCTCATCTTCAGGTCATTCTCAGAGATAGTTGTTCTATGTGTGATTGTAGGTTTGGTGTGTCGATGGGAGGAGGTGAACTCAGGGTGTTCCTGCTCCACCATCCTGATCCCACATTCTCTTACTGTGTTTTAAATTTTTTTTTTATCATTACCCCAAATTTTATAAGCAAATTCCTTGGACTTAACAGCTAGAACTTTAAATTGTTTTAAATTATGACTCCAATTGTCATTAGGGCACATTTGATCAAGAGAAGATAGATATACATTTGCAGGAACTATTAAATATAAAAATAAACATAAAAATAAAATAAGCTCTTACAGTTAATATTTAAATGCATGTTTTAATGAAATTAACAGATCTAAAATTTTCAACCAGTTCATAAGCCTCTAGCCACACATCAGTTATTGCTCAGCTGCAGGAGGGCTCAGGACCCTGGTTTTCATTTTTAAGGATATAAGCGCTAAGGAATGGTGGAAATGGAAGATTTCTCGCAGCAATGTCGCTCACTGCTTTGACTCTTTTCAAGTTGCACGCCCAAAGTCACAGGGTCGTTTATGAGCAAGGTAATCTGTTCAGTTACCCACTGACAGCCCTGATTGCTTTTAACAAAACTGAGGGAAGCTCCGAAACACTTAGACCCACCTGACGGGTAAGAAGATGCTGTCTGCCGTGAACACTGCTCATTTCCTCAGAATTCAACACCGGAATTTCCATGTTTCCTCTTGTTTGTTGCCTCAGAAGCTTTTACACACCAGGGAGACGCTACCCTTTTCTTTTGTGAAACAGGAAAACTGAGATTGTAGAAGAGAAACTGAGAAAGTTGATTCAGAATGATGCCTTTCCCTCGGGGAGTGGGTGGGCAAAATCAGTTTTAGGAAAGAGTTCCTGTGGTTGGGCAGGATTAGAAACTGGTTCCCTAAAACCTGACCATAAGTTTTAAGTAGCATTCCCACATACTACTTAAGAGTGTCCTCCTGTGGCCCAGAGACATTTACAGCCCAGTTTAAAGGCACTGCTTTAAGGTGTCAAGAAGTAGGACAACGGACTTCTACCACAGACGACTAGTAATAAGAGGTCAGGTATCGGTTTAGCCTTTTATTTGCATCACAATGCATTACATTTAATGTGAGAACTTAAGGGAGAAGGCACACTTCACTTTATGAATGTCCCCCTGTGCCTCTTAAAAGAAGCAAAATATTTTCAATGGATCAATAGAATACACGGCAAATATAATACATATCCAAAGGCCTTATAGTTATAAATTCAGTAAATGTGCTGTGAACACACTGGGATCATCCTCCGGCTCTAAATTAAACAGCTCTGCTTATGAGATGAAGACTGCTGTAAAACTGTATTTCCTATAGGAAAAGAATGATAAGATTCTGTGAGTTCTGATATGAAAGCTGGAATAAAATGGAATATGCTTTTATCACTTCGCAGGTCTCATGGTTAGGGCAACATCTTAGAGAGAAAAGGAAACATCTTTTAGACATTGAAATCATTTCATATTGAATGGGTGAACAGTTATTAAATGCCGTTAATCTATATCAGTATTTCCACTAGTGGTCCACAATTCTAGTTCCCTATTAAAAAAGAGTATCAGTAATGAATTTCATCCTTGGTAATTTGTATTTGGCCTTGGCACAATTTTTAGTAATAATCTTTGTACATATGTTCACTTCTTCTCTGAGTGTCTGTTTCCTCATCTGTCAAGTGAGACTGGTGTTGTGTCACCTCCCCAGTAGCATGAACGGTGCGAGCAGTCTGTGGTAGTATGAAACTTCATACTTTGAATGAAATGAAACTTATGGCTGATTACTTAAACCTCTGGATTTTAATGTCATCCAGAACGTAAACTCCTCACCATAGACCACTTTAAGAAAAACCCGACTCTCTTTGGGAGACCGAAGCTCTGTTCTCTTGGCTTTACGAAATATTTGGTGACAGCTAGCTTCTCATCTGTTTATAGTTCAGTTTAACCTAAAAGTACGGTTAAAAAGCTTTATCATTGGTTTGTCTTAAATGCAAAGAAAAACAAAACATACTGATAATGTCAGGATTTGATGTACAGTGGAAGCAGACACACAAATTTAGTTGCGGTAGATGAGTTTAGTAGATGGGGTGTGCTTCTCAGATGAAAGAATATTGATGGTGTGTCCAGAACCCACCTCTCCCTTCCCAGTCTAGGCGTATCTCAAGGTGCTCGTTCCTTACGGGGATCTCATCTTTGGGTTTGGAGGAGCTTTCTTGTTCTAAGAGAATAGACAAGCCTGCATGGGTTGGTCCTCTGCTATCATACTTCTGTGAATTCATGACAGAGTCCACTGGAGAGGGTCTTATACGAGTGAGTAAAGTCTAAATGGGCTGTTTGATTTGAAGCACCTTCCATCATGTTGGTTGAGGAACAGCTTTGACTGTCAGAAACCACACAAGAAGATATCTATGGTTTTGGCTGCAACGTGACCTTCTTGATGACTCATCATCATTATGGTGAAATCAGAGCATTCAAGATGCTCTTAGAGTGGAAATGATCTCCACTGGCTTGGCCTCAGCAACAGCTTTCATGGTGGGTAAGAGAAGAAGAAACACCTGCCTGGGATTAGCTGAGACCCACACAGACACACCTGACATAAGCCATGGAAACTCCTAGAGATGAGTGAGGAGACATTTGAGGGAACGCCATCTTCCACGGACTGTTTCTCTAGCCAAACAAGGACTGTTTTTATTGATGCTTTTTCAATTAAATGATTGTCCTTGCCCTGGAGTGGCCCAGACTGCTGTAAAATTATTACCCAAGGCACTGTTGTGTAGTGATTGACAGAGAGCTATAAAGACACAGCCAGAGGTTACAAGTCTGTCAATGCAGGTGAAGGATGCAACTTAATTCACAGAGGTAGTGCCACGCTCAGCTGATTGGCAAGCTTTATTACCTTTAAATCCTCCCCAAAGCAATGATACCGCTTGATCAGGTATGAATCCTGCCAGGGATGTGGAGAAGCCCTCTGTGCCCTCTTCTTAGGGACACTAAGCCCTCTTGGCCCCTCCAAATTATTTTGGAGACTTCGGCTATCTATGTATGTGATTGCCAAGCAGCTACTAGGAATTTGTAATAATTCAGGCTCTTACCTGAGTGCCTCTGGAGAGACTCAAATGTCAGTTTCCCGATGTGACATTCCTTAGCAGGTGGAGGTGTCAAACCTACTTGAGTATATTCTCACACAGTCTCAATAAGTTTCTATTTTCCATAATATTATTTAAAGATAGAGTTCCGTGTTCCTAGCTTTTGATTTTCTAGGAAGTGTTGTTAACATATTTTATCTGAACCTGAGACCCTAACTTAGAGAATTTTTACCAGTGAAAACTCATCTTTCCTGGCTGTTTAACCTTATCCTCATTTGCAACAGACCCTGAGATTTTTGGTCTTAGAGAAATTGTCAAATTAGATTGATACTTACTCCATTAGTTGATTAGGGCGAAAGTGGAATATTTGGGGGGAAATTCTGTTTCCCTCTTGTTGTATTCACTTTGTTTGCTTTGGGCTGTAATTTAGATCTGGACTTCTCATTTTATCTCTGTTAACACCTTTGGTTGATCCATTCTAGTGTGAATTTGAGTTTATTGATTCTTGAACTGATATTCCTGCTCTGGAGTTGAACGAATAATTCAACTAATACAGGTAACGTTTTTTTCTGATATACCAATATGATTTATTAAGCACTTGCTATGTGCCAAACACTGTGCTTCTTTGCTGCAAACCTCTAAGTTGGGCACGTTATTATTCCCATTTTACTGAGCAGACACTTGAAGCTTACAGCAGTCTACTTTTTCTGTTGGAACTTAAAATTTTTAAAAATGACATGAACATTTTCAATAATACCAAAACTTTGCAATTCTTGAGTATAAATCTGATAGCATGTGTTGAGGCTCTATGTGTGGAAAACTACAAAACACTCATTGATGAAGGAAATCAAATAGATCTCAATAAATGAGTTACTTATATGTTCATGGATTGAAAAATTCGATATTGTTAAGAGGTTGATTCTTCCTAACATATATTGCTTCAACACAGTACTAATCAAAATCTCAAGAAGTTACTGATAAGTTATTGATAATTGATATTGATAAGCTGATTCTGAAATTTAAATGGCAAGGCAAAAGATGGATAAAAACAAAGAAAATACTGAAGAAAGGAAAATTGTTGGAAAACAAAAAATACCCAATTTCACGTCTTACTATAAAGGAATAGTAATCAAGGCAGTATGACTTTGGTGAAATAATATACTTAGATCAACGAGAAGAGAGACTCCAAAATGGACCCAAACAAATACAGTGAACTCATCCTTGAAAAAGTGGCAAAGACAATTTAATGGAGGTGGGGGAAGGAGAAGCCTTAAAAGAAATGATGCGGGAACAATTGGACATCCTTAAAGGGAAAATTGAACCAAGACATAGACCTTGCATGTTATAGCAAAATTAACTTACGATTGGATCATAGACCTCAATGTAAAATGCAAAACTAGAACAATTCTAGAAGGAAGCATAGGAGAAAATCTAGGAGTTCTTGTATTCATTAAGATTTTCAGATGCAACTCAATCCTTTGAAGGAAATTGATAATTTGGACTTTATTTAAATTTAAAATTTCTGCTCTTCAATAGACATGGTTAGAAGAATCAAAAGACAAGCCACAGTCTAAGAGAAAGTATTGCCAAAACACACGTTTGATAAGGAACTTGTATCTCAAATATGCAAAGAATCTTTAATAAGAAAATAACCTAATTAATGGATCAAAGATCTCAAAGAGTTCTTCAGGAAGAGATACATCTGGCAAATAAACATATGAAAAAATGTTCAACATCTTTTGTCTTTGGAAAATGCAAACTAAAACAAAAATGAGATACTGCTAGGTACCCAACAGTTAAAATCTAAAAGAATTAAGAACAGCAGTTGCTGGTGAGAATGCAGAGCAGTGGGGACTCTCATTCATTGCTGGTGGGAATGCAAAATGGTGCAGCTATCTTGGAAGACAGGTTTGTAGTTTCTTACAAAGCTAAGCATAGTCTTACCATGTGATGGAGCAACTGTGCTCTTGAATGTTAATCCACATGATCTGGAAATTTATGCCTATACAAAAACCTGTACACCATTATTTACAGCAGCTTTATTTCTCATTGCCAAAGTGTGGAAACAACTAGTATGTCTTTCGATAGGTAAGTGGGTGAATATACTGTGATGTATCTTGCAATGGAATGCCATTCAGCAGTATGAGGGAATGAGCCATCAAGCCAAGCAAAGACGTTGATGAGTGCTTTTCTGCTACCTGATAGTGCTTATTGCTGCATGAAAACAGCCAGCATTAAAAGGCTACACACTCTGATTCCATTTATGTAACATTCTGAGAAAAGCAAAACTACAGAGATGATGAATCAATGGTTTCAAGTGTTTGGAGGTGGTTGGAGAGTTGAATAGGCAAAGCTCAGTTGATTTTTTTTAGGACACTGAAATTATTCTGTACTATACTGAAATGGAGAATACATGACATTATTTATTTGCTATAGAACTCCATAGCATTAAGAGTGAAACTTAATATATCTATAAACTTAAAAAGTCATTTACCAAGTGGGGCAATTCCAGATTAGAATATAAAAAAACAACTGAACTGTTTTACAAATGTCTGAAACAATTTCACTGAAATGTTTTAGGTGCAGGGGAGAGGGAAGGTGTTGATCTAGTATTAGTATGCATCTGTGTTTAGCTTAACATATGTATACATGGTTATATATCTATATATCTCTAAGGCATATCTAAAGCATAGTGTACATATATATCCCAGTTTGGTCAACTAAGAGGACCTGGAAGCAATGATCCCAGCACACCTGGTATTCAGATCTTGGTTTCTAACACTGGTTTCTATTAAATGAAATGAAGTCTCCTTGGATGGAGGTCTAGTTCCAAGACTGGAGCAAGAAATATATAAGATGATCCTGAAGCATCTTGTGGTGCCAGAATGGAAGGAAGTTCTCAAGAAAATCCCATGACAGTGGAGATACGTCACAGGTACACAGGAGACAAATGGCAGGGCTCTCAGGGGCCACAGCTGGAACAGTCACAGCAACAAAACGAAGACCTATTGGAGTATAACCCAAAGTATGAACTATCCACGAGTCCATATTGATAGAAATGCACGACTGAGTAAATGGGGATCATGCAGAAGAATCCCAAGTAACTTACACAGATACTCTACCGTCAAGGTGTGGTGGAATATGACTCCCACGCCTTAAGTGTGGGCTGTATGAAATAAATTACCTCTAAAGAGTACTGTATGCAAAGAGGGGGAAAAAGAGTAACTTGACAGGGAGAAACCTAACACCATGTCCTCACCCAGATGAACAGTGTTAACAACAGCAGCGATAAGTCGTATCAAGCATGTACCCTTGATATGATGCAATGAGACCAGCACCTTACCTGTGTGGTCTTTCTCCCCCACACCTATAACTTCAGTCTCCTCCCCCATACCTGTAACTTCAGACTAATTTTGAGAAATATATCAGACAAACCCCAGAAGATGGACATTCTACAAAATATCTGACCACTAGGACTCTACACTTGCACAGTCATCAAAAATAGGGATGATCTGAGGCACCGTTACAGCTTCGGGAAATCTAAGACAGCATGACACTGAATGTAACGTGGTATCCTGGATAGAATCCTGGGATGAAAAAAGGACATTAGGACAAAACCAAGGAATCTGAATAAAGTATGGGCTTTAGTTAATAGTGACATATCATTATTGGTTGACTAATTTTGGCAAAGATGTCAATTAAGGTAAGATGTTAATAATTGAAACTGGGTGGGGGGGTATATGAGACCTCTCTGTACTCTCTGTAACATTTTGTAAAATCTAAAAATATGTTTAAATGAAAAGTTAATTTAAAAGTAAAAAAAAAAAGTTGCCTGCCATTATTTTTTTGGTCGGTGGAAATAAAAGCTTTATTTGTATTAAAAGTCATCAGCCAAAAAAATGCCATTAGCCATCTTAATTACTACAATTACGAAGTTCAACAAATATCCTCATGTGAGTTAAACAAAGGAAGGTTGCTACTTTATCAAAACATGTTTCCTAATCCACGTGGAGAGAGCATATACATGTATCAGGAGCACAATGTGCTACAAATAAGCGCCGTGCCGTTAATCTCCTTAAGGGTAATGGAGATGACGCAGCGTACAATCCAGCGTGTGGCTGCCTTTTGTCTCATTGTCGCCAGGTTAATACCGCTGGAGCTCTAGTGTGTAACAGGCACACGAGAAGCAGAGGGATTAAGGATTTTAGGAACTGACTTTGAATGCCTATTCTAAGGAGCTCCCCTCTCTCTATGGTTCTGACAGAGCTTCCTGCAGGAAACTTAGAGGATACGGGAAGTGACAGCTTGTTGCCTTTGGCCCAGAGCAGATTCCCTTTCATTTTATCGCTTCAAGTGTCCCCTCTGTCCCTTTCTTTCTGTTTCTGTTATTTCCATCACACGTGTGGTACACCTTTTGTAATTGTCCCCCAGATCTTGGATATTCTGTTTTCTCCTTCTTAGTTCTCTTTGCATTTCTGTTTTGGAAGCTTCTGTTGACATCCTGCAGGCTCTCTGATGCTTTCCTGGGCCACGCCCAGTCCACTCATGAGACTGTCAAAGGCGTTCTTTGTTTCTGCTACAGTGTTTTTGAATTCTGTCATTTTCTTTTGATTCTTTTTTAGAGCTTCCATCTCTCTGCTTTCGTGGCCCTTCTGTTCTTGTACGTTGTCCACCTTTTCCATCAAAGCCCTTAACATATTAATCACAGTGATTTAAATTCCCCGTCTAGTAATTCCAAACTCCCTGTCATAGCTGGGCCTGGCTCTGATGTTTGTTTCGCCTTCCCAGGCTGTGCTTTGGCCTCGTAGGATTTTTGTTGTAAACCAGACATGAAGTACTGGGCAAAGCAACTCCTGTAAATGGGCCGTCATGGGAGGTTTTACGTTCATCTGGCTACGAGCTAGGCTGTGTCTGCAGTTTGCTGCCGTGGTGGTGTCACAGGCTGCCATTTCCTTTAGCATCCTTGTTTTGTCCTCTTTGTTGTCTTTGGGTTTTCCTAGAGACTGTTTAAACAGGGTCTGAGGCTCGCTCCTTTTGGTTTTAATGCTCTGTGATTGTGCTGAAGCCCTTACTGACGTGGCCTGGTGTCCATTTTATGAGATTAGGTCTCATCGCGTTACGTGGCTCGTCTCTTCGTGAGCTTGAGTTGGGTATTTCCCTTTCCTCACAGTTAAGCCTGCGAGGAGGCTGCGATGCGTTATGTTTCCTCTCTCCCGTGTGGAAGGCTAGAGGGAGCTGGAGTGCGACATTTGCCTTCCCCAAGGTCAGTTATGGCTCTTGTGAAAAAAAAAAATTCCCATAAGGTTAGGTCTTGTTAAAGACAGCAGATTCCTCTGAGTGTGTTTTAAAATGGTAGTGCTTCCCCCTTCGTCTTTTGGGAATAAGAGGGGATTTTTGTCTGGTCCTCACAGTGAGAACCTCAGGAAAGTGGGGGGAGCCCTCAAGCCAGCCCACACGGAGCCTCCAGCGTCCATCAATCATGGTTTAAAGTGTTGCCTTGGATATTGGCTCCAGCTGTGGGCTTCGTTCCCTGTAAGCTGGGCTTCTCTTTCTCTGCTGGTTGTTCCAGTTTTGGGGTTAGCAGGCTGCTCTGTGGCCTCAGTTCTCCGACAGATCTAAAAAGCTGTTGATTTTCAGAGTGTCCCCCACCTCCCCTGTTGTTTCTTTTCTTGTGAGAATGGAGGTGACAATTTCCAAGTTCCCAACATGCTGAACCAGAGACCAAAAGTCTCATTTGTTTTACATTTTGAGGGGTTCTTTTTTGGGTACAATTTTGGATGAAAATAAAGGTTCCCATGTCAATTAAATGGATGCTCTGTTTTTATGAGCAGAGCTGTGATTTCGGTGTGCCATGAAATCGCTCCACATTTGGAAGGAAGGTCATTTACCAGAGATGCATTTTTGGCTTTTTAATCGGCTTTAAGTATTAAATGAATCCCTGTGTGTGTAGTGGCAATACCTGCACAACATCTGAGGTAATTATCGTGTTATCAGGAAAGTGAATGTGCGGTTCCTTAATGTATTCAGCTACAAAATTAATACAACAGTAGTTATCAGATAATTTGAGCACTGACGTTATAGGACTAATTTTAATTTACATCCAGCAATGTGCGTTTGACTGACTGGGGCTGGGGGACAACACGGAGACCATCCTGTGGCGCTTCTTTGTAGCAGACCAAAAAGAACAATGATTAAACCCCGGAGACACAAGACCACGGGCTTAGAGTTTTATACAGTGTATTTGCCATCTTAGAGTTAAACTAAGTGAGCACTTTGCTGTCATTTAGAAATACAGTGATAAAACTTTTACTTGTCTGCTATGTAATCGTAGCAAATTATTTTGTCCCTGATGAGGGACTTGGGAGGGCTTGTGCCTCAGACGTCGCTGTATCTCCCTAGTCAGTGACGCACATGTGTCGTGAGCCACCTCGTTTTCAGATGTTTTCCTCTTCGGGGCACAATTATTTCTCTCTTGAAATAGAAATGATCTTTTAATGAACTCCACTTGAATTCCTTTTCCCTCTTTTTAATGCTCATCTCGCTGAATAGCATCATCTCAGGAAAGTTTAACTCGGATTATTTCGCAGGGGTGTCTCCAAAACGGTCTCAGTGTAATCTCTCCATATTTATTCTGCTGCTCACTGATTTGCTCTGTTCTTCCTTGAGTCCTTAGAGGCAGGTGTAATGTTGACTCTCTTTTCCAGATCATTAATAAAATGTTGGGAACTGGCTCAACACCAGTCCCTGGGCACCGTGCTGGGTACCTTCCTCATTACGCGCAGGCTCTGATTTATCGCTCAGCCCCATTGTTTGCGTTTCTCTTGGCAGCTTGCAGCCCTTGCTGGAGTCATCCTATCAAAGTCAATTTGAATGAATTCTTAAATTGAGGTTTTGGAAGGCACCGTATCAAATGTTTTGCTGAAATCTAATGCCCATGATTTCCATTTTGTAATCCACAGTCATTAATTAAAAAAAAAAAGATAACCAATCACATCTCTCCAGGGTGACAGGCTTTTTTTTTTGTTTTTGACTATTGGTAGGAGGTGACACTCAGGGCTGTCGTTTTAGAGTCATGTTTATTACTAATGACTCCATAAGGTAACTAAGATTGTTCATGGGACACCTCCTAGGCGATGAGTTAACAGAAGTTAGTAAATGGATGAGAGAATCCCCGAAAAGTTTCTGTGCTCCACCCTTCGCCACCCCCTTCCAATTCCCCAACAAGCACATTTACCAATTTTTAAGCAGTTTAGATCAGAATGTGGCAAATTACAGCCACAGACCAATTCTCCCCACGCCCAGCCCTGTGTGTGTTGTCCATGGCTGCTTCCTGGAAGTGGCATATATGTCTGTGCATGTGCATATGTGTGCCCACATGCTACGTTGCTTCCACGATGCTGGTGATGGTCAGGTGTGTGATAGGAAGATTCACTGAAAATGATCAGTAAAGCACATTTGAGAACTGGGTTTATTTTAGAGTTTCAACATGACACAAAATTTTTAAATTCTTTCAACCAGCCTGGGCATTTCTTCTTTCCGGAGTTTTGTTTATTTTTTTACATTACCAGGCCACTTTTAAAAGATGTCCTCAGACCCAAGGACTCAACTAATAAAATCACAACTGCTTCTAGAAAAAAAAAATGTCCCGAGTCTCAGAAATCTGCTTCAACAGTTTCTGTAATTTGGAAGCTTTGCATTTTTAGATAAAAAAGGCACAGTAAGATATTACTCTCATATGTGTTAGGAGAAAGAAGAAGGAAAAAAAATCACAAATAATTTAAGGATATGTATTAATATTTCAGGCTAACATCTTTCATGGAATAAAAACTACTGGTACATTTCTAGTTTTTCACATTTTTCAATAAATAATGTGTGTGTAAAAGGTATATTTAGATTTCACTTATTTCCATAATTGATTTTTTTGGATCATTGCTATTAAAACATATTTTAATACCTGTCTCCTAAAAATCCTCTTAATAAGAGACATGGTGGTCACACGTTGAGTTTTCGTCTGTATTTATTTGAATCAAAAGCTAAAATTGGTAACAAGACAGGCTGAAAAATTATATCTTCCCAATTATATTAAAGAAGGCAATCAGGAAGAGTCAATCCGAAGCATCCTTAGTCAAACATAATTAGGTGCATTGGTGGAAAATGCTTCTTGTTCTTCTTTTCAATAATACTTGTGTTCTAGTTAAACAGATTTTTACCCAATTCCACGCTGCCTTATGCTCTCTCATCTTTGTGGATCTGAATGTGAATGTTTTTCCTTGTATTTTGCACCAGAAAAACAGAACTCCTACTCGTTAGCCAATGGCCAGGTCAACTGTTACTTCCTCTGTGAAATCACTGCTATTCCATCATCAGATTGTTTTTACAAACTAGAAAATGAATACAAGAGGATTTGCTGATGGTAGCATCTTATGAAATTTCAAATAGATACAGTTATTTTTCTACCGCTCAAGTAGAAGCTCTGTTTGTCAACTTCCTTTAGGTCTTGTGAGGTCTGTGTTGGCCGTCTGTCCTTGTCCAGCTGACCCTGCGTAGTGCTGGGCTATTCTCTTTTCCCTCCTGGCTACCATTAGCATCCGGGGTTGCCCGCGTGCTTAGATCACCTGGGATGTGGTTCAAGTATGCAACTTGATGCAAGGTTTTCTTTTATCCTTGAAAATACTCATAAGAAACCAATCCCACCCATTACACAGAACTAGAAAATAGTGATTCCCAAATAAGGTAATTAATAATTGCAGCCTGCTCTACCAGGGCAAGGGTGTCCTCAGTTGTCAAGGTAAGAACCAGGATTGAGCAAGCAGGGAAATTTGGGGAAGAAGTCATAATAGAAAAGACTACACTGATGGGCAGTGCAACGTGTAAGCTTTAATGTCTGTCCTAAAGGTTGGCCACTGAGAAGTCTGGCAGAGTCACATCACCAGCGGACATGGTGGATCTGGAGATCGTCATTCCAAGTGAAGTAAGCCAGAAAGAGAAAGGACAACACGACATGAGATCGTTTTATCTCAAGCCAACGTTCATGGGAAAATTTTCAGAGAAAAGTGGGGAAGAGAAATAGAGAAGCAAGGACAGCCAGTTATAAGCAGAGAGCATTATTAAGCCAGTAACTGGAGTTGAGCCCCCGGGGAAAACTCTGAAACAGAGCACAACACAGGCACCAGAACCACCCTCCCTGTGAGGTGAGGGGCTTGGGGTGTTTCGGCACCAATTTTTGAGAGTCACTGAGGGCTTCTCCTGGAGGTGAATTCTGCTGTGTCTGTGGCGGCTTTTGAAGGATCTGAGGGAAGAAGCTTGTGGGCACAGAGCTGCAGGTCCTGGCAGCTGAAAGTCTGCGGGACAGTTGCGGGCGAGGTCACCATACACCAGGCAGCTGCGTATTTCTACGGTCCTAGTCTAAAATTAATTGGCCATGAAGGCTGGTTTTAGTTTGGAAAGATAAGTTCATCTAGGTCAGCTGATCTCTTTCAGTCGTTTTTGATGGTTCAGTATCCTTGTGAGGAAACAGTTTGTGCTGGAATGTTGCTTATTAGATTTCTTATCCCAGAAGTCAGTGCCTGTTTGAGGGGAATTTAAAATAAACTGTAAACGTTTATTAAAATATTTCAAGGAAACTAAATTCAGATCTCATTCCATAAGTGAAGATGAAGCAATTTTCTCAGGTGGTTCTTTACAGTTTTTAAAAAGTATTATTATCATTTTTATGTAGAATTATAATGGTAAAAATTACAACAGCTGTCTCAGAGTTCCCACAATTTCAGGGGAATATATAGATGGTTATTTGAGAAGCTATTCTTTTATGTTTCCAAACATAATTTGTTTAATAATGAGACTATTGTAGTGACCATATATACATATATGTACATATATATGTCTAAACTTAGAAAATTGTATACATTAAATATGTGTGGTTTTTGTTTTTAATTGTATTTCAGTAAAACTGTAAAAAAAGAAAATTATTTGGACATAATCTTTACTGTAGAAAAGGTTTTCAGCAAAATTCTTTAGATGACCATCTCCAGTATAGAGTATATAATGCTACTGTAATTTTTTTTTACATTTTTTTATTGATTCATAATCATTTTACAGTGTTGTGTCAAATTCCAGTGTTCAGCATGTTCAGCACAATTTTTCAGTCATTCATGGACATATACACACTCATTGTCACATTTTTTTCTCTGTGATTTATCATAACGTTTTGTGTATATTTCCCTGTGCTATACAGTGTAATCTTGTTTATCTATTCTACAATTTTGAAATCCCAGTCTATCCCTTCCCACCCTCTACCCCCCCTCGTAACCACAAGTCTGTATTCTCTGTCCATGAGTCTGTTTCTGTCCTGTATTTATGCTTTGTTTTTGTTTGTTTTTGTTTTTTAGATTCCACATATGAGCGATCTCATATGGTATTTTTCTTTCTCTTTCTGGCTTACTTCACTTAGAATGACATTCTCTAGGATCATCCATGTTGCTGCAAATGGCATTATGTTGTTGGTTTTTATGGCTGAGTAGTATTCCATTGTATAAATATACCACTTCTTCTTTATCCAGTCACCTGTTGATGGACATTTAGGCTGTTTCCATGTTTTGGCTATTGTAAATAGTGCTGCTATCAACATTGGGGTGCAGGTGTCATCCTGAAGTAGATTTCCTTCTGGGTACAAGCCCAGGAGTGGGATTCCTGGGTCATATGTTAAGTCTATTCCTAGTCTTTTGAGGAATCTCCACACTGTTTTCTATAGTGGCTGCACCAAACTGCATTCCCACCAGCAGTGTAGGAGGGTTCCCCTTTCTCCAGAGCCTCTCCAGCATTTGTCATTTTTGGATTTTTGAATGACGGCCATTCTGACTGGTGTGAGGTGATACCTCATTGTAGTTTTGATTTGCATTTCTCTGATAATGAGTGATATTGAACATTTTTTCATGTGCTTTTTGATCATTTGTATGTCTTCCTTGGAGAGTTGCTTGTTTAGGTCTTCTGCCCATTTTTGGATTGGGTTGTTTATTTTTTTCTTATTGAGTTGTATAAGCTGCTTATATATTTTGGAGATCAAGCCTTTGTCGGTTTCACTTGCAAAAATTTTCTCCCATTCCGTAGGTTTTCTTCTTGTTTTATTTCTGGTTTCCTTTGCTCTGCAGAAGCTTGTAAGTTTCATTAGGTCTCATTGGTTTATTCTTGCTTTTATTTCTTCTAGGAGAAAATTTTTGAAATGTATGTCAGATAATGTTTTGCCTATGTTTTCCTCTAGGAGGTTTATTGTATCTTGTCTTATGTTTAAGTCTTTAATCCATTTTGAGTTGATTTTTGTATATGGTGTAAGGGTGTGTTCTAGCTTCATTGTTTTACATGCTGCTGTCCAGTTTTCCCAACACCATTTGCTGAAGAGACTGTCTTTATTGCATTGTATATTCTTGCCTCCTTTGTCGAAGATGAGTTGACCAAAAGTTTGTGGGTTCATTTCTGGGCTCTCTATTCTGTTCCATTGGTCTATATGTCTGTTTTGGTACCAATACCATGCTGTCTTGATGAGTGTAGCTCTATAGTATTGTCTGAAGTCTGGGAGAGTTATTCCTCCAGCCTCTTTCTTTCTCTTCAGTAATGCTTTGGCAATTCTAGGTCTTTGATGGTTCCATATAAATTTTATTATGATTTGTTCTAGTTCTGTGAAATATGTCCTGGGTAATTGGATAGGGATTGCATTAAATCTGTAGATTGCCTTGGGCAGTGTGACCATTTTAACAATATTGATTCTTCCAATCCAAGAGCATGGAATATCTTTCCATTTTTTAAAGTCTTCTTTAATTTCCTTCATCAATGGTTTATAGTTTTCTGTGTATAATTCTTTTGCCTCCTTGGTTAGATTTATTCCCAGATATTTTATTACTTTGGGTGCTATTTTAAAGGGGATTGTTTCTTTACTTTCTTTTTCTGTTGATTTATCGTTAGTGTAAAGAAAGGCAACTGATTTTTGAACATTAATTTTGTAACCTGCTACCTTGCTGAATTCTTCGATCAGCTCTAGTAGCTTTTTTGTGGACCTTTTAGGGTTTTCTATATATAGTAACATGTCGTCAGCATATAATGACACTTTTACCTCTTCTTTTCCAATTTGGATCCCTTTTATTTCTTTCTCTTCCCTGATTGCTGTGGTTAGGACTTCCAGGACTATATTGAATAGGAGTGGTGATAGTGGGCATCCTTGTCTTGTCCCAGATTTTAGTGGGAAGCTTTTGAGTTTTTCACCGTTGAGAACTATGCTGGCTATAGGTTTGTCATATATAGCTTTTATTATGTTGAGATATGTTCCCTCTATACCCACTTTGGTGAGAGTTTTTATCATAAATGGGTGTTGAATTTTATCAAATGCTTTTTCTGCATCGATTGAGATGATCATGTGGTTTTTGTCCTTTCTCTTGTTGATGTGATGTATTACATTGATTGATTTGCGTATGTTGAACCAGCCTTGTGTCCCTGGGATGAACCCCACTTGGTCATGATGTATAATCTTTTTTATGTGTTGTTGGATTCTATTTGCTAAAATTTTGGTGAGGATTTTGGCGTCTATGTTCATCAGTGATATTGGCCTATAATTCTCTTTTTTTGTAGTGTCTTTGCCTGGTTTTGGTATCAGGGTGATGGTGGCTTCATAGAATGAGTTTGGGAGTATTCCCTCCTTTTCAATCATCTGGAAGAGTTTGAGAAGGACTGGTATGAGTTCTTCTTTGTATGTTTGGTAGAATTCCCTGGTGAAGCCATCCAGTCCTGGACTTTTATTTGTAGGGAGGTTTTTAATTGCTATTTCTATTTCCTTTCTAGTGATCGGATTGTGCAAGTGTTTAGTTTCTTCTTGATTCAGTTTTGGTGGACAGTATGTTTTCAGAAACTTGTCCATCTCCTCTAGGTTATCCAGTTTGGTTCCATATAGTTTTTCATAATATTCTCGTATGATATTCTGTATTTCTATTTTGTTTGTTGTAATTTCTCCATTTTCCTTTCTTATTTTGCTAATTTGTGCTCTCTCTTTTTTCTTCTTTGTGAGTTTGGCCAGAGATTTGTCGATTTTATTTACTTTTTCAAAAAACCAGCTTTTGGTTTGGTTGATTTTTTCTATGGTCTTGTTAATCTCTATTGTATTTAATTGCTCTCTGATCTTTATTATTTCCTTCCTTCTGCTGCTTTTTGGGGCTTTTTGTTCTTCTTTTTCTAATTGATTCAGGTGGTGGGTTAACTTGTTTATTTGAGATTGTTCTTCTTTTTTGAGGAAGGCCTGTATCGCTATAAACTTCCCTCTTAGCACTGCCTTTGCTGTGTCCCATAGGTTTTGAGTGGTTGTGCTTTCATTATCATTTGTCTCAAGGTATTTTTTAATTTCAGTTTTGATTTCCTCATTGATCCATTGTTTTTTCAATAACATATTGTTTAATCTCCATGCTTTTCTTTTTTTCTCCTTTGTTTCTCTGTTGTTGATTTCCAGTTTCATGGCATTGTGGTCAGTAAAGATGCTTGAGATAATTTCTATCTTCTTAAATTTGTTGAGGTTTCTTTTGTGTCCAAGTACATGATCGATCCTGGAAAATGTTCCATGTGCACTTGAAAAGAATGTATATTCTATTTTTTGGGGGTGTAATGCTCTGAAAATATCCACCAAATCTAGTTTTTCTATTGTAGTATTTAATTTCTCTGTTGCCTTGTTTATTTTCTGTCTGGAAGATCTGTCTAGTGATGTTAATGCAGTGTTAAAATCTCCAACTATGATTGTATTCCCATCAATATCGCCCTTTATCTTTGTTAGTAATTCTTGTATGTACTTAGGTGCTCCTATATTGGGTGCATATATATTAACGAGTGTAATATCTTCATCTTGTATCACTCCTTTAATCATTATAAAATGTCCTTCTTTATCTTTCTTTATGGCCTTTGTTTTAAAGTCTATTTTGTCTGAAATCAGTACTGCAACACCTGCTTTTTTGGCTTTTCCATTTGCATGGAATATCCTTTTCCATCCTTTCACTCTCAACCTATATGTGTCCTTCTCCCTAAAGTGGGTCTCTTGTATGCAGCATATTGAAGGTTCTTGCTTTATTATCCACTCTGCCACTCTATGTCTTTTGACTGGAGCATTTAGTCCATTAACATTTACAGTAATTAATGATAGATGTGTGTTTATTGCCATTTTGAACTTATCTTTGCAGTTGAATTGGTATATCCTCTTTGTTCCTTTCTTCTTCCTTTTGTGGTTTGGTAATTTTCCTTTGTATTATCATGGATTTTATTTAATTTTTGTGACTCCCTTGTAAATTTTTGACTTGTGGTTACCCTTTTTTGTAAATCTATTAACCTATACCCGTTTTTAATAAACTGATAATAACATGATCTCAAACCCATCCTACTGTTAAAAAAATTTAAAAAAGAAAGAAAAAAAAATTCTATATTTCCCTGCCTCCCTCTCCCACTCTCAGTGATTTGTATGTCTTCTTTTATAATTTCGTGTTTTCTTTATTTGTAATTCATGAGTTATCACCTTTCCAGTTGTGAGTTTCTCATTTCTGTAGCATCCTGCTGCTTTTCTATTTAGAATAGCCCTTTCAATATTTCTTTCAGCATGGGTTTAGTGTTGCTAAACTCCTGCAGCTTTTTTTTGTCTGTGAAAGTCTTTATTTCTCCTTCTATCCTAAAGGATAGCCTTGCTGGATAAAGTATCCTAGGCTGCATCTTTTTTTCATTCAGGGCTTTGAATTTATCTTGCCACTCCCTTCTGGCCTGTAGTGCTTGTGTAGAGAAATCAGCTGAGAGTCTTATGGGGGTTCCCTTGTAGTTCACTCTTTGCTTTTCTCTTGCTGCCTTTAGAATCATTTCTTTATCCTTGACTCTGGCCACCTTGATTATGATATGTCTTGGTGTGGGTCTATTTGGGTTCTTCCTGTTTGGGACCCTCTGAGCTTCCTGTACTTGTATATCTGATTCCTTCTTTAAGTTTGGGAAGTTTTCAGTCATGATTTCTTCAAAAACCTTTTCAATCCCCTTTGATCCTTCTTCCCCTTCTGGGACCCCTATTATGCGAAGATTGGGACGCTTTATATTATCCCATAGGTCCCTTATGCTATTATCATTATTTTTTATTTGCTTATCTTGTAGTTCTTCTGAATGGGTGCCTTCTGTTGCCCTGTCTTCTAGATCACTAATTCGTTCCTCTGCATTAACTAGTCGGCTTTGCACAGCTATTAGATCATTCCTCATCTCTGTCAATGAGTTTTCCCATTTTGCTTGGCTCTTCTTTATAGCTTCAATTTCATTTTTGACATATTTTATTTCTCTAAGCATTATCTCTTTTAATTCCTTCAGCAATTTGATCACTCCTTTTTTGAAATCTTGATCTAGTAGGCTATCGATGTCTGTTTCATTGAGCTTTCTTTCAGGGGATTCCTCTTGTTCTTTTAATTGGGAAAGGTTTCTCTGCTTCATCTTGCTCATACCTCTCTGGCACTGTGGTTTATGGAGTATCAGTTGTCTATTTTGGATCGTAAGGATTTTATCTATCTAATCCCTATTTAGGAATAGAACTTAGGGAAAAAAAAGAAAAAAAGAAAAAAAAATAAGAGAGAGAGAGAAAGATTTTTAAAAGAAGGGAGAAAGAGGGTTTGAAAACAATGTATAATGAATAATAGAAGAGCGGGTTGAAGCAGAGTATTAATCGGGTGGAGACGTCCTTTTAAAACCTTTAAAAAAAAAAAGGGGGTGGGGAGATGAATATATGTGTTTGAATCCTGTGTCTAATCAATAACAGGACATCAAAACCCAAGAGAAATAGAAATGAATTAAGAAGTAAAAATTAAGAGAGTAATTGAAAATAGAACAGGTAAAAACAGATTAAAAAACAAAACAAAAACAAAAAACAAAACAAAAACAAAAAACAAAAACAAAAAAAAAGGGGGTTGTTGGTGTTCTCCTGGAGTCTTGTGTGCTTTTAATGTGAAGTCCTTCTGTCTTCGTCCTGTTTTGGAAGCTCAGCTTGTTTTTCATAGGCCCTCCGTTGGCGCCCTCTTCTGTGCTGCTCCCAGCACCTGTCCGCGAGCAGATCGCGCCTCCTCCTAACACGGGGTCAGATGCAGCTCTCCTCTGCTGCGGGCGGGCGGGTCACTGCCCCTCCGGATGCCGCAGTCAGATGTTGCAGACTGGCCAGGCAGGAGGGCGGGTCGTGCCCCCTCCCAGCACCTGGGTCAGGGGCTGTGTTCCTGCCCAACGGGGGGGGGGGGGGGGCGCTCCCTCTGCCTGCACCGCCGGTAGCTCTGCTGCTCTGTGAGGCTGCGCGCTCTGCCCTGGTCGCGCTCCGCGGGTGGGCTCGGGGAAGACCGAGGGGCAGCCTCGTCCCTGCTCCGAGCCAAGACGGAGCTCCTTGTTTGTCTTTGTGGAGCAAGTTCTCTGAGGGACCAGGATGGAAGGATCCCACCTGCCCTGGGCTGTAGGCCCGTCTCAGTCTGGCCCTTGAGGCTGCTGAGCCCTTCGGTGCGGATGCAGGTTTCGCCCCTGCCCCCGCCTGGGTGTTAAGCGCCAGAGAATATGGCGGCTGTGCCTGGGCCCCGCCTCTATTCCCCTGAAAAGTTTCCGCGGGTTTTCAGAGATGGGGGTATGCACCCTTCCCCCGAGAGCACATCAACCTTGCTGTTTTATGGAGGGCCCAGGTTGTTCTGTCCTGTACATCCACAGCCATGGCGCCCAGCCCCTTGCAGTCCCCCGGAGCTGCCTCCGTGCAGCCGCCCCGTCCTCCGCCCGGCTTGTGCAGCCTGGTCCTGCCCGCCGCTGCCGGCCCGCGTCTCAGGCTGGGTGTCGGGGGGACGCTCTGTGCCCGTTTAACTTAGTTCTGTCAGACAAGGGCTGCTCTGTACAGATCCGAGCCTCGGAGGCTCCCCCTCCGTCCCGCTGGCCTCTCGGTTGGAGAGGGGAGACCCAGCGAGCAAGCGCCAGTCCTCCTTTGCCGCTCCCTCCCCGCGGGACCCGTCCCGCGCTGCTTTGCCTTTTGTTCTTTCTTGTTTCCTTTTCTCCTACCAGATTTTTGGCGTCTTTATCTTTTGAAGAGGGCGATGATCTGTTGGAGTTCCGCAGGTGCTCTGGTTGGCTGAGTGGGTCTGTAGATGTGGGTCTTGGTGTATTTGTGGGAGAGGGTGACTTACAAGCGTCCTTCTACTCCACCATCTTGCCCGGAAGTCGTTACTGTAATTTTCAAGACTAGTTCTTTTCCTGTATAATTTTTAAATTAAAATATTCTCTTAGAATGACATTCTCCAGATCCATCCATGTTGGTGCAAATGGCATTATTTTATTCTTTTTTATGGCTGAGTAGTATTCCATTGTATAAATATACCACTGCTTCTTTATCCAGTCATCTGTCAATGGACATTTAGGTTATTTCCATGTCTTGGCTATTGTAAATAGTGCTGCTTTGAATATTGGGTCATCATTCTAAGTGAAGTAAGCCAGAAAGAGAAAAATACCATATGATACCACTCATGTGGAATCTAAAGGAGAAAAAAAGGGAAGAAAGACACTAATGAACTTATCTACAAAACAGAAACAGACTTACAGATATAGTAAACAAACTTGTGGTTACCAGGAGGAACGTGGGTGGAAAGGGATAAATTGGGAGTTTGAGATTTGTAAATACTAATTGCTATATATAAAATGGATAAATTTCTTGTGTATAGCACTGGGAACTATATTCAATATCTTGTAGTAAGCTATAATGAAAAAGAATATGAAAACGAATATATGTATGTGTATATATATATGACTGAAACATCATGCTGTACATCAGAAATTGACACATTATAACAGTCTATGCTTGAAAAAAAATAGGTAAAGTTAGACATTATTATGTCCTTTTTATGTTTGCTGATTTTCAAGCCTATCCGTTTAGTGCCAGGACAGTGGCTTGGGGCTTAGAAGGCTATGGGACAGATCTGATTAGGGAGACCTGGGCCCAGCACAGTGAGAAGGTGAATCAGGGGCAGGCTTCACTTCTGGAACTGAGAATCCAGACATGCAAGTGGAGCCTGATAGTCAAGGACTATGGAGAAGGTAAGAGTGTGTGACTGAACAGGGAAAAGTCCGTCCCAGGTTTATGCAGCACAGGTAGAGCGTGTGACCCGTGGAGTCCGGATTTGTCATTGGACAATGAGTAGGATTCAGAGTTGGTCTCCTGGCCACAGCGGAGAGTTGGGAAGAATGAGAGCAGCTCATAAATCTGTGTCTATAGAAAGCTGTTCTTTGGAGCTAGGTATAGCATGATGGGAACCATTCTGAAAGCTGGATTCCAGCTTGTGAGTTTGGCAGGGGCCCAAAGACCATGACTGGAGCCTGGAAGTGTCAGGAGAGAGGAGCTGATGTGGAATCACTGTAGACCTCTCGGGATCCAGAGCTCAGGGTCAAGTCATCTGCCCTCATGGTTAAACGTTCCAGCTGAATGTGAATGAGAACTGTAACAGCAGACAAGCCAGTATGTTTGGCTGTAGAGTAATTGCTTAGAACAGTGTTTCCCAAGGATGTTTCGTGAATCACTATTCCTACGAGTTTCTCTCCAGAAGGAGAGCACCATCCTTACAGTCAGACTGGGAAACGCTACTTATCTTTTCCCCTCTTGGAAAAGTAACGCTGCACGTGAGAATGTTCAAAACTGACAATTCCTGTAGTAGAGATTTTCCCACCTGACACCTGCTGCCGTCCCACGGAAGCAAACTTGTGTGTGGTCCGCAGTGAGAGTGGCTGGCAGAGGACCCTCTCTCCAACAGCAGTCACTGCAGGCAGGTGGTGGCTTTGTCAAGCTTTGTCAAGACTTAAATGGGTGAAGGCTAGAGACGCTCTCTCAGTTGCATCTTGAAGAAGTAGAGGCTTGGTAAGAGTCTCTTGAGATAGGAAAACAGAATTTGATTGAAACTAGCTTTTGAGTAGGTCATTGAGATAAAGGCTCTCGGAAGGCAAAGGGCATCCTTGCTTTTGTTCGTTTAACAGAAACCAGGAGAGGGGAAGATACCAGCTTGATCGCACTGGTGCGGCTCTAACTAGAAGATGAACAGGAGTGGAGGAATGTAGATGTTGCTCGTGTTTCCATTTCAGCCTTTCATCTCTATCCCTAGTAAGAACCAGTCTTAAGACGGGCTGGGCTGAACACCCAGAGACAGCAGCCAAAATGGAGCTGTGGGTAGAGACTGGGGCAGCTGGAGGCCCAGAGCAGAGAGCATTCTCCGTCAGTGGCATTTGTAAGACACAACTGAGCCTTTAAAATCGGATATCACACATTTAACTGATACGCTTCTAGCAATAGCCTAATGTTAAGTGTATAGACTGTTGCAATTAAAACACATTTTTAAATCAGTATTGCCTAGAAACATACAACCAGAAGAATTATTTCTGATCTTTGGGATCATTGGTGTACCGTATGAGACATACATTGTTTTTGCTTTGACTGAATTTGTTAATTTTTCTCTTCTATAAGTTATATTATTTTGATGATTCATCCTTCTTCAATTTATCTGACTTTCATCAAGAAATATAAAAATATATATCTTCTAAATTTCATATTTGATCAAGAAGCCACCATGGAAATACATATCATGAGTTTTGGTGTTTATATATTAACTAGATGCTTATATTTGAAGCAATCTCTCCATCTCTCTATTTAAAAAATGAGGGGTTATGTTAAAATTTATTCAGATTAGGAGAAATCTCTATTTGTACTCCATAAAAATGATTCTCCTCTGTATTTATACAAGTATCTCTATTAAATACCTTGGTCTCATTTTAATAAAGGCATTTGTAAGTAAACAGATGTGGACCTTATATATACTAGATACAGGTTAAGATATGTGCATATGTATTTAAACTCTATCAGGTAATTTATGGATTTTATATGTGCATATGTATTTAAACTCTATCAGGTAATTTATGGATTTTATAGTGTTAGGAAAGAAGCATATGATTCACCTAATTTATTTTGATAAACAGCATATTTTGTACATATATAAATTAAATTGACCATTAAATAAACCCAGGGAGAAGCATCTTCTTGAGAAAAAGTGGTTGACTTTTGTGCCACTTTTTATGGCATCTGAGCTGTAATTCGAGGAAATTGTTCCATAACTCAGACATCATTCCTGCTTTAAACAGTTCTAAAATACATATTAAAATGAATGTCTCTAAAATCTGAAGACTAAATGCTTCCAAGCTTTGCAGCATTTGTAGTGTCTTTCATGTGGTTCCATTCTTTATATCCTTTCATTTTTTCAGTGCAAACAGACAGCCTAGACCTCTCTAGTATAGTATAAAATAAGGGATTTTGGAACCATAAAATACCTTTAGCTGAGAATTTTAAAGCTTTCAGCAAATGATAATTAGCTGTACCTCCTACTAGCCCTGTGAGTAGTCAGAGTAACTGTATCTTAGTACCCATTTACGGGGAATAAAACTGAGCAAACAATGGAAAGAAAACAGATCCACTGCATAGCTTCTCTGGCTGTAAATATTTTCAGACACGTGGAACACAGTCGTGCTTTCTTAATGCACTGAATTCCAAGTTGACGCTGCTTTTTGCATAAAATGCCTTGATCTTCAAAAATTTACATTTTATTAAAAAACCATAGAGCTCCTATTATGGATGAAACAATGTACTTGTTAATGTGGAAGCTTTAGCCATCAGTCAGCTCTGCTTTCCAGCAGTTTACAGCCTGAAAGCAGAGGGTGGAGGCGGTTGTGAGCAAGGTGGAAAAGATGGGGTGGGAGAAACGTGAGGCCGAAGGTGGGTTGATCTGAGGTACAAAACGGACTCACCGGGCAGAAGGAGATGAGCTATGCTTCGCAGGAAGCCGGGCGAGTGCGGCAGGGTGGATATTAGATGTGACTGTCCTTGCCGGGGGATGGGGAGCGGCATGGCAGGGGACAAGAGGAAGCAGTGGAGTCTGGGGGACGTAGCAGGGTGGGTTTAGGGAATGAAGAGCTAGATGGAAAGTGAAAGAGAGCTAGTGACAAGGGAGGGGGAGAGAGAGGCAGAGGCAAAAGGAGAGGAGAAGAGAGCAAGAGAGTGATCAGCTGTCCTGTGGTTTTTAACTCTGGAGGAGGGAGTTTTAGAACATTCTCATCTGCCTTGTGGTGTGTCCTCTCCTCACCATTCCCACTGCAGGAAAAGACGCAGTGAAGAAAGATCAGTTCTCCTGCCTTCTGTTGTTGTCAGATTGGAAGGGCTTTGATTTCTGTGCCGAGACAGGCCTTTCATGAGTCCAGCTGTGAACATTTTATGAGTTTGTAAACTCAGAAAGTCAAAGAAGCTTGTTTATGAAGTTTCAGGCTAGAAATTAGATTATCCTGCAGTCTCCAAAGCCACTGCAGGTTGGAAGAAAGAGGAGGACCTCTGGAAAGGGGTGGGGGGGTCGAAGAGGACTAAAGTCCTACTTACATAGTTGGAGATTTGAGGCCTGTTCCCCTGGGGAGGCAGCCACAGCTGTGGGCCGGTTAATCAGACATCAGAACGTCTGATGGAAATCTCATTCTCTAGGAGACGAGACAGTCTTGCCGAGAGGATAATATAGACAGAGTATGAAGAAAAAAGAGTTTGAGTTAGAATCTCAAAATGATATATAATAGAGGAAGGAAGTCTTAGAGTTAGAAAAATGGCAGAAATTTAGTGAAAGTCTCCAGTGCCCATCACTTAGGAATTTTGTGACCTCAAAGACACAGAGAGCCTTCATTATGTGCCAGAATGCCTACTGGCACAAGAAATCTTACAGAGCAATAAAGAGAGTTATGGAGAACTTGATGAGGGATGAGGGTAGGACTGCGAATGCAGAAGTAATCGTCGTGTGACAAACGTATTAATGCTGAGTAGCGAGAGGTGTGTTTCTCCTCCCCTACATCAGGACTCCAGGGGTTCAGCTTTTTGAGTTTGGATTGCGTCCGTGGCTATTGATTGGAAGTAGAAAATGAGAGAGAGAGAGATGACCCAAAGGCAACTCTGAAATCTATCCATCTATACATAGGGATAGAAATACAGATGTATTTCTCAGCACTTCAAATGAGGACAGCAGTGTCACCATTTAGGAAACACTGAAGACAAGAATAAGAGCAATTTTGTTGAGGAATGATGATTTTGATTTTGAATAGCTTGCTTTTGAAATTCTGGTTGGCCTTCACGGGGGATCTCTCCAGCAAGTAGAATATGGGAATCAGTGAAAAAAATTAAAGCTGGAAATCTCACATGTGAGATACTGGGGGCTAGACAGAAGAGAAGGTCAGCCTGGCGGAGTTGGAAGGACGCATGCAGAGGAGCTCTGCCATAGGAAGAGCTGTTTTGTTGACGATCAGATGTTTAGAGGGGAAGAGCTGCCGTGGGAGGTGGGCCGAGGAAGAGCTTCTGCTCAGAAGAGTGGTTTAGAGATGAAAGCGGGTGAGGTCAGCGGGCAGTGAAGCAGAGGATATTGAGGAATACGGGACAACCGACAGTGTTACACGTACCCTCTCCCCAAGGGAAGTGACTCCGGAGAAGCCTATCTAGCCGCTGCCTGGAGCTCCCAGTCAGGAACCTTTCGGAGGTGTGGTCTGCTCCTCCAGGTGCACATGCTGCTCCTTGCAGTCCGGCTAACTGTGAACTCACAGCCAGCTTCTCTCTCCCTCATCCCCACCCAGCGGTGGAGCGGAGACAGACAACCATACTAAAAAGACCTGTTTAGAAGGACAAGAAGGAAGACACGCTGTTCACTTGCTCATCGCTGTGAAGAGGTTCTGCTGGTTATGCAGTATGCCCACTCTATCCTGGCTGGGGAAGGAATCCCATAAGATCACGATGCTGTTTTGTTAACGATCAGATGTTTAGAGGGGAAGAAATAAGACAGTTGTTATTCACAGGTGATATGACTGTACGTATAGGAAGTTTGAAAGAGTCTGTAAAGTTGTAGAAATGATAGATGGATCTAGTAAAATTGCTAGAAATGAGATTAATAACATAAAATTAATTGTTTCCATATACCAGTAAAAAACAAGTATAAGTGAAAGTTTTTTTTAACAAAGATACGATTTACAGTAACATAAATAATTCAAATACCTACAAACAAAACTAATGAAAATGAAAGCTACAAGACATGAGAAAAAGTAAAGAAGACTGAAGCAGGTGGTAGAAATGATCTGTTCGTAGATTGGAAGACCAAGTACTATAAATATGCCAGTCCTCCACAAACTGATGTACACATTTAACGCAACCACAATAAAAATCCCTGCAGGACTCGTGTGTGTGGGAACATTGACAAGCTAATTCTATAGTTTGATGATAATTTGAAGCACAAGAATAGTCAAGGCAGTCTTTAAAGGAAGAGTGAAGCTGGGGCATTTGCACGACCAGGTAGCAATGCATCATAAAGCGGAAGTAATGAGGATAGTACAGTGTTTTAAAGATACGTAAATCAGCTGAACAGTCTAGAAAGTTTAGGAACAGACACCAAGGTACGTGGATTTGATAACTGACAAGGCAGCACTTGGTGTGTGGTGAGGGAAAGGATGGTCTTTTCAACAAATGGTGCTCCATCATCTAAATATACGTATGAAACGGTATTTTAACCAGAAAGGAAAATGAGTTCCAGATAGTTTGTGGATCTAAATGTGAAAGGTGAAGCAAGGATGCTATAAAGAGAAGACATGAGAAAATCTCTCCATGATCCTGTCAGTGGCGAAGGATCTTAAATAGCGTTCAAAGAAAAACACCTGGGAATTAAAAATAATATATTGGACTCTATTAAAATTTAAGACTTCTTTTCTGCAAAGGACACCTTTAAAAGAGTAGGGGGGAAACGCCAGAATAGGAGGAGATATTTGTAACATGTATGACTGACAAAGGGTCTTACCCAGAATATATAAAATACTCCTAGAAATGCATTTTGAAAGTGCTGTAAACTCAATAGAAAATGCACAAAAATCTTCAAGCACTTTGCAAAAGAGGATAACCAAATGCCAGTAACTGTGCGAAAAGGTGCACAACCGTAGTAGTTATTAGGGAAGTGCGGATTGACACTGCGCCGAGGTAACACCACACATTCAGCAGGCCACAGGGAGCAGACGGGCTCTGCCCAGTGGAAGCGGGAGCGCGGAAGGAGACTCACACACTGTTGTAAATTGCTGTCAGCGCCCTGCGAGGCTCTTTGGCAGCATGTCCTACAGCTGACCATAGGCATGGGCCTACCCTGTGACCAGTGGTTTTCCTTATAAGAACATACTTAAGAAAAATGAGTGTGTGTTCACCAAGAGGCAGGCAGTATTGCGTTCATAACAGCACTAACCAAACTGAAAATTATCCAGATGCCAATTCGCAGTAAAACGGATCGATAATCTTTGATACATTCATGCAATGAAATCTTCTTCAACATCGAGAATGAACAACTATTGCAACACATGATCACATTCCTGTCTCTCAGAAATGTAATACTGAGGGTGCAAAAAGGTGGCTACATGATACCTTTTAACGAAATACAAAAAATTGGCAGAATTAATGAATGGTGTTGGGTTTGGGGACACCAGTTACTCTCCCGAGGAAGAGTGAGGAGGAATGTGGGAGCCGGAGGGGTGGGGGTGCGGGGCTGGTTCCCTCGTGCTGCTAGTTAATTTATTTCGTTGGTCTTTGTTCTGGTACCGCAGGTGCGTTTGGTTTGTGGAAGTGCCTTAGTCTCTGTACTTGTGATGTGTGTAATTTTCTCTATGTATGTTTCACTGCAGCAAAAACTTACTATGTGATTCCCCACAAGACAGACGTGGCAGAAGTAGGAAACCGCACATAGAAAAGAAAAATCCTGGTTTCCTACCACGATTGTAAAAGGTAACATGAATTCATACCCAGGCGTTCATTGCATAATAATAATAAGGAAACTGAATACATGTGATTATGATTTTTCCCCCCTCCAACTCTGGGAGAGTTGAGTAACATTTATGTGCAAATATCTGGGCAGGAAAGCAGGGGTGTGGGCATTAAAAATGTGACTGCATTTTCATTTTCATATTTTTTAGGCTAAGATTGATGATTTGTTGTGGACTGAATTTTTGTGCCCCCCAAAATTCATATGTTGAAGGTCTAACCCCTAGTTTGATGATATTAGGAGATGGGATAATTAGGGTTAGCTTAGGTCATGGCAGTGAGTCCCTCATGCGGGGATTAGTACCCTCATAAGAAGCGGGGGAGAGCTCTTTCCCTGCCGTGTGATGTCCCAGCACGAAGGTGGCCGTCCCCAGGTCGGAAAGGGAGCTCCCCACAGCAGCTGACCGCGCTGGTCTCAGACTTCCAGGCCCAGGACTGCCGGACGTGAACAGCTGCGGTTGGAGCCGCCCTGTCCGAGGGATGCCGTCAGGGCGGCCTGAGCTGACAAGGACGCGTTTTACCAGAGGCTGTAATGAAAACACTAGTTAATGATTAGAGATAGGAGATTAAAATGTGAATTACAGTTTTCTGTGGTCAGCGAATGGAGTTAATTTAAAAATTTGCCTCAAATTTAAAAACTGTCCACGGCAGCACTGATTGAGTTCACTGGCCCTGTGTAGACACTGTCTTGTCACCAGATGCTGCCCGGCTTCCACAAACCCACAGTGACTCACATTGCTCATGGTCGTCCTGTGATATTAGTGCTGTATATTTATGCACCTTCAGGACCAGTGGGGCTCCCGGGTTTACACCTAGAAACTCAGTTTGCATAGGTGCTGGGCTTCCCGCAGTGGGCAGAGAGGGTACTCGTGGGGATGCGACTCAGGGCATCACTAAATGGCCTCGGTGCCTGAATTCAGGTGGCACCAGGAAGGATTGCTATGTTCCACCTCCATCATTGGGTCTCCTTGAGAAAAATCTGTGTTTTCCAGAACTATAGGAAACTTAGTGCACCAGGTTTCCTCCCTCACATCAGACAAAAGGTGGCTTGGCAAGTAATGAAAACCCCAGCTTGCTTCTTTAATAAAATGTGTGACGTGGTAAGCAAGTTCTTTAGAACAGCTCTTTGCTGATAGGTGTGCTCGGTGTTGTCTTAAAAACGCTCAGCAGAAACTTGACCATAAATTACTCTCTAGAGGTGCAAAGTGCCCGGGGTAGCCAATTGCCAGCTGGGTTTGAAGCTGTTTGCAGCTGCAAGGGACTAAAAGACACCAAATAAATCTGATCATCTCTGTTTCCACTGAACCTTGTCCAGGACGCTGTGATGCCCACAGGTCTCCTAGGGAGTGGGTAATGCAGTGAACGGCTGCAGGCCCATTTCTCTCTGCTGACCTCCGGCGCTCTCAGCTCTCCTGTTATTTTATTAGAAGGACTGGGAATTAGGCATCTTGACCTACTTAATATCCAGGGACTGGGAAGAGCTTATTACCCTTTGATTACACCTCTCACCGAAGAGAGGAAACAACATTCTCAGAAGAAAACCTTATTGTGTTGGGAGCTCACGACTGGTTTATCATTTGTAATACAATAATATCCAACACTGAGTGCTAGGTGCGCCAGGCACGATGTGTTTTAAATCTCATGTAATTGTCCTCTAAATCCTAAAGGTTAGTTCATAGAATTATCTACACTTTATAGATGAGAGAGCTGAAACAAAGAGATGCAGCTAGTGAGTGTCAGGGCTGGAATTTCTGTCCAGGAGATCTGGGCCCGATGTGGTGCGCGTTGTAATGAGGGGGCCCTCTGGATGGGGTCGTGGCCGTCAGATTCCTGGGTCCCATGTTTGCTCCTCCAAAGCACAGAGGATAACGTCACAGACACATTTCTACTTCTACGATATAAGTCAGGTTATACATGTTCTAGTAATCCAGAGTAGTATTGAGGAAGAGGAAGGCCCGGTTTAGCGTGTAGGTGGCATCTTCTCTGGAAAAGACAGGTTGTTCTTGTATTTCATGTCCATCTCTGTAGAACGCTTGAATAACAAATCTATAAATTCTAATTTTTTAATTGTCCTGTGTTCGGTGAGAATTACTGTTTAACCGTTTTGTTTATGTTACAGTTTGGATTTCTAGTACACTGCAAAACAAAACAAAACAAAACAAAACCCCAAACTAATTAAATTAATGAATTAAGCAGCACCCATCCTACCTGCTATCCTTCTTGAAGGAAATCATCTTTCTCTCTAGGTGCAGAAGGCAGCTACCCCTTTTTCTTTAAAGAAAGACGCTAGTTAAATGTTGTCCTCATTTGTAGCTTTGCTGTTAAGAAATCACTGTTTTGTTAGCTGTGCCCCCTACTGAAGCATTTTGGTGTCTCTCTGCCTGGGTTAGCTCACAAACCTGACAGCCCGTTAGCTCTTGATGGCCTCCTGTCTTGGATGTGGTTACCATCAGCTCCCTGTTGGGATTCAAATCACTTCTATCCCTGAAAGGCTGTCTAGTGTAAGGAGACCCTTCTGCAGAGCTCTGATTTTCAGAAACTACTTTCATGGCCAGTGGGAGTGGCACAGACAACGGTCACCACGGCCCAGACCCGCCTTCAGCTGGGCGTTCCCTGCCTTGTCTCTTTCCTTGCTGCTTTCATGTTTTGCGCCCTTGCTGCTCCCTCCTCCCTTTCCTCCCTTCGCCCTTCTTTCTCTCTGCTCCTCTTCCTGGCTGTCTCTGCCCCTTCCTTTGTCTCCCTGCTCTTCTGTCTCTTTCTTTGTAATAACCATAGGTGTTTATTTGTTTAGTTAGTCAGCTCATGTTAACATGATAGTTGCCCCTTGGAGGTAACACAGCCCTGCAAATGTTCCTCCCCAACCTCCATTCACTCTCCTCTCCCTCCTCCCTAACAGAACCCTAATTTTGCCCAGGTACATCCTCTTCTCCACACACTTAAAGGAAGTCTGCTTCATCCTCACCCCTGAGAGTGGTGGGTGCTTTGGGGCTCAAGCCAATCAACACGGGCCCCCTTTTCCTCACAGTTACTGAAAGCACTGGCCACTGAAACGGGAGGGGAAGCCCGCTGGCCTGTTTCTGGGGAAGGCTTTTTCTCTGCTGAGAGGTCCCCATTCTTTTGAATGTTACTGCGTCTGGTTGCTGTGATGCAGGAAAAACAGATGTGGGGCGTGAGGAGGGCCATGTTCCAGACTTCAGCTGAGCCCCTGGGATGTGCCCCGCCAAATGTGGGTCCTTGGCTTCAGACAGGAAAGACTTCGAGAGCGAGCCACAGTTGAGTACAGTTAAATTTATTTAGATACATCAAAAGGCAATAGAAAGGCCACAAGGTATGGGGATTTGGTGCTCAGATTAGAGTGAAAGTAGGTACACACTCCATAGAGTGCAGGCTGTCTCCGAAGGGAGAGAGAGAGGGTGCCCATGAGGCACCGTGTGGCCAGTTTTTATGGGCTCAATGGCGTCATATGCTAATAAGTGGAAGGATCAGTCTAACTAGCCTGGGGAAGGGGCTGGGATTCCCAGGAAGTTGGCCATTTTCCACTCTTTGACCTTTTGTGGCTAGCCTTCGGATGGTCATGGCCCCTGTGGACATGTTATTTACCATGTTAATGTATTACAATGGGCATATAATGAAGCTCAAGTTCTGCTAGAAGTTAAATCTCCCACCATCTTGAGCCTCACGGCCTACTCGGGGTTGGATCTCCCACCATTTTGATGTTAATTGCTGTATCATTCCTTGAATGGCTGTGCCCTGCCCCCTTCCTGTCTCAGCTGTGGGTGTATTTGGGTTATGGGAGGAAGGAGCCTGAGGGTTAAGCTAACCTGCTGAGGAAGGCAGGGTGGAAAGATGACAAGTACCTGGTCCTGGTGACACTGAGCCACTGAATCAACCAGTCCCAGAGTCATAGCATTCTCAACTCGTTGTTTAGAGTAGTAAAATCCCTTTTTCTTTAAACCCCGTTGAGCTGTGTTTCTGTCACCTGCTAGGGAGAGCCACCTGGTTCAGGGTCCCCGTGCTCCTTCCTAGCCCGGCCAGTCACGTGCTCCTCGAGAACTCCACTCCTCTCCTCTGTATCTACTTACGAGCTTGTTGGGGGGGTTAAATAACAAAGTAATAATAATAAAAAACACATATGGAGCCCTTTTTATGCATCAAATTGTATTAAACACTTTATGCGTTTCAGTTATTTTATGGGCCTGCAAAGGCCTGGGGCTGTGTCTGGCATCTAGTTGATGAAAAAAAGTAATTTTCTCTCCTTTCTTTGCCATTCATTAATGTGCTTGGTGCCATGGAGGGAATAAACATGTGACGTGACCTTGTTTTTAGGAACTGATGATGTAGATAGAAGGGAGCTGGGTGGGGAGTCTAGTTTACAAGAAATCACAGTAAGTCGTATTAGAAAACATGTAGCTGCGATTTGATCAACTAAACGGTGGTTTGAGGTAGATGGGAAGTAAGGCTGGGAAGGAGAGGGCTCAGTCTTACTTAGAAGGTCTTGAAAACTAGGCAAAGTAAATTGGACTTGATGTAACCTAAACTGGGGGACGCCTGAAAGCTTCTGACCAGGAGTAACATGGTAACAGTATTTAAAGAAGGTAAGTCAGAGTGAAGGGAAAGCCTGAAGTTGCATAAATTGAAAAGGGAGCTATTGCACTGCACTCTGGATGGAATGTGATAAGGCCTAGATTACATTTTGATTAACTCCAATTTGTTTTTGGTCTCAAAAAGCAGAAAGCGCCAATTAAAATAGTGCGTTGTGTGTTTCAGTGCAAGGACTATTGAATGAGAGTTACCTGAGAGAACTCAGGATGCTTGAATCACTTGTAGATCACAGGGACAGATCAACTTACATTCAGTCCGGTTTTGAAATTATATTTTTAACAACAAGAAACCCCCAAACAACCTAATCAAAAGGTGAGCAGAAGACCTAAATAGATATTTCTCCAAAGAGGACATACAGTTGGCAATAGGCATATGAAAAAATGCTCAGTGTCTCTAATTATTAGAGAAATGCAAATCAAAACTGCAATGAGATATCATCTCACACTGGCCACAATGGCCATCATTAAAAAGTCTAAAATAATAAATGCTGGAGAGAATGTGGAGAAAAGGGAACCTTCCTACACTGCTGGTGGGAATGTAAATTGGTGCAGCCACTGTGGAGAACAGTATGGAAGTTCCTTAAAAAAAACCAAAAAACAAAATAGACTTACCCTATGATCTAGCAATCCCAATCCTGGGCATACATCCAGAGGGAACCTTAATTCAAAACAACACATGCACCCCAATGTTCATAGCAGCACTGTTTACAATAGCCAAGACATGGAAGCAACCTAAGTGTGTATCGACAGATGACTGGATAAAGAAGATGTAGTATACTTATACAATGGAATACTACTCAGCCATTAAAAAGAATGAAATAATGCCATTTGCAGCAACATGGATGGACCTGGAGATTATTATTCTAAGTGAAGTAAGACAGACAGACAAATGTCATATTATGTCACTTATATGTGGAATCTAAGAAAAAAACACAAATGAACTTATTTACAAAACAGAAACAGACTCACAGACATAGAAAACAAACTTATAGTTACCAAAGGGGAAGAGGGGTGTGGAGTGATAAATTAGGAGTTTGGGCTTAACAGATACAAACTACTGTATATAAAATTGATGAACAACAAGGTCCTACTGTATAGCACAGGGAACTAAATTCAGTATCTTATAATAAACTATAATAGAAAATAATCTGAAAAAGAATATTTATGTATATAGATGTGTGATTGTATCACCTTGCTGTACACCAGAAACTAACACAACAATGTAAATCAACTGTTCTCCAATAAAAATTATTTTAAAAGTAGTCCTAGTATATAAAGATTTTAACCCATTTAGTATTTATAACAATTTTATACATACATAAAGGTATATAAACAACAAGTAGATTATTAAAACAGTAGTGTCCTATTCCCTGTCATTGTGGACAGATGAGTCATTTTGCAGTACTTAGAAATGGTTTCTGTATTTACTAATATAGAAAACCTAATGGTAATTTACAGAACATTTTCATACTTCAAGTAAAGATTTTTTTTTTCCTGTATCTATTTAGTGGATCTGGCTGTAAATATTCTTCTTTTCCATATTGGAGATGAAAACAGGTCCACATATTTCAGGTGACATTTTCCCAGGTTAGTTGGAAGTAGTGCTGTAGAAAGAAAACACTTAGGAAAAAAAGCTACCTGTGTCAGATAACCAGAGAGTGGTTTAAAAGAACAAGCCCTAGCAAATCATAGACTGAAAAACCAGAAGAGAAACAATAAAGAGATAATGACATGCCGCAGAGCAGAAGGGACCAAGACCAAGGCTGGGCCACTCATTACAAGTACAGACATAAAACCTCGAATGACTACAAGGTCAAAAACAGAATGGTCACTGAGGACCTCAATTTCGGGAAACAAATCACATGTGGCCTCGATGCTGTCATGAAAGGGTATTTCTTGCCCTCTCATCAGATTTTTTATTGTATTTTTTGATTGATTGTCTTGGGTGTACAAAACAACAGTAGGAAACTAGGCAAAATTACTGCCTATGTATTTAAATATAGTATGATTCTGACTCCAGCATTTTGAACACTGTTAACTAGAAAGTAAAGATTTGTTAAAAAAAAAACCAGACTTCTCTTCCATACACACATGCAATTATAACCAGTTTCACAAATTTAAAAAAAAATCACATATTAATAGAAAATAAGGCACATCCTCTTTTTTTTTTTTTCCTTTCTTCCTTTCTTATTGACTTTTCTAAGCAAATGTTAGGTTACATCCAGCTCTTTTGGTTCCCAGATTTTAAGAGTGAGCTCTACAAATTGCTAATGAGCACTTGAAATTAGTAACCATTTCCAAAGACTTTGTTATTTTGGAACTGTCTTTTGTAATTCATTAACTCTAAGTTCAAATGCCTTGGCATGACATTTACATTTTAAGCATTTTTTGGAATATACTATCCCGTTGACCAACTAAATTTTAACCCATTCTGTAAATGCCTTTTGCAAGTAACAAGTAAGATAGATATTGCCCGGTTCTGGAACTTGAAGGGAGGAGAGATTGTTGGCCAGGCTACCAAGATGTCAGCTGGGTGTGGATGTCGTGGGTGACAGAGGTGATGTTTAAGCCAAAACCCAAAGGGTGAGTAGAAATTTTCAGGTGACAAGGAAGGGAAAGAAGGTCCCTGGGCAGATAAAACTACTTGTATGAGAGACGAGAGAAAGCACAGGCTTTCCAAAAACTGTAAACCTAGTTTGGGAGGAGCTTTGTTGGTGAAGAGATAAATAAGAACTGCTCTTTTTTCACTTGGCAGAAAGATGGTAAACAGATCTGCCACCAACCCAGGCTTTTAAGGCTATTTGACAAGAAGGGACAGAAAAAAAAAAAAACCAGAGTGAATTTCTTTTTTATTATTCATTAGAGTAATTACCTGATTTCCTTTAGGCAAGTCTTGATCTCTGTTGATCCCTGGGCTCAGGAGATGGAGCTTTTTGCTCTGCTCTGGTACTGGCTTCCATTGTGTATTTCCCTTTTCCAGCAGATTGAGAAGCCTCACACCAAGCCTCAGTTTCAAGTAGAAAATTTATTATCCTCCAAGGAAAATGCTGAGGGAAGAGAGGCATTATATTAAAAAGAACGGATATGCTTTCTCATTTTGAAACGTGCTTATGAGCCCCAATAGGCAAAGCAGAAATTCCCCTGAAGAGAACTCCAGAAACAGGAGGCAGGAAGGCTGGGCTCTTTGTCTCCGCAGGTACCTCATTAATGTGCTATCTGTGGAACAGAGTCATCGCTGACGTTTTGTTTTCAATGCGTTTCTTCGGTGGGTTTCGTTACACGGTTCATTTCGGGCTTCCTAGCTTTTCCCAGGGAGATCCTTAAGGACAACATGTTTTATAGAGTCACAGGGAGTCAGTCTTCCTCTCTCTACAAATACAGCTGAATCTGATGGGCTCTAGTGTGGATAACAGTTTTGGTCCGATGATAGTGACTTGAGCTGATTGTGTATCTCATGCCAGATGGACTTTAGTAACTGGGAAGACACTGGTCTTGTTCCTGTATCAGCAGCACCTTGGTTTGTAAGTCTGGTTTTAGGTGCTTATCTAAATGTTTGATGTAGATATAGAATATTGAGCTGAAGGAGATAATGGACCCCAGCTTGAGTTCTGGTTGTGTCAGTTAGTAGCCATGTGATCTTAGAAAAATAGCTTATCTGAGATTCCTTAATTCTAAATGGGGTTAATTTAAGCAAAAATTAAATTGCTGCTGCTTGTTCCTGTACTTACTCTATTCTTGCTTCTATTCTAAGTGATTTACAAATACCAGCTCATTTGATTCAACAAACTGTGAGGTGGATACTGTTTTAGCTGCTCTGACATTAATCATACCAGGCCAGGGGGCTTAGGAAGATGAAGTCAGAAATCAGTGTTTCCACCCACCCTTCATTTCTTCCTTGACCAAAAGGGTGCAGCTAGTTAACGCGAGAGGGCTTACCAGGCGCGTGAGCCTTTGTTTCCTGAGATGGTTTGTGATGGCGTTACACCTGCTGGTGTAACTGGTCTGCTGCTTCTTCCTTACGAGAAATCAAATTTCTGGAATAGACTCTGGCCTGGGAATCTAGAGTGTTCTTTAGCAAGGAAGATTTTAAGGTGTGAAGGAAATGGGTTCTTTTCTACACTGGAGAGAGGAATTAGGGTCATTCCAGATGGTATCATGGTGGCACATGGACGTCTGTGATCCTAGGAATTGGTTCAGTCTGTGGCCAACATTGTCCCTCAGTCTGGCAATCCCTTCTTGGGTGGTGAATAAACTTAAGAGTGAATAAAGGGGAAAAATGTAATTTAGGATAGCTCCCATATAGGAAAAAATGTCAATTCCTTGAAACAAATGTGAGAATGAAGACATAAAGAGAAGAGGTCTTTTAATAGAAGCAGTGAAAAAAAAATAATATCTTTCAGAGAAAGCATAAAAAATAACACTTTTCATAATAAAGTGGATCATATTGTCATGAAAGGCCAAAAGGATTCCAAAAGTAAAGTGACATTTCTCAGAGCCGAAGATATCTTTGCCAAAACAAGCATGCTTATTTCTGATAATTCTGGTTATAAGCCTAATAATCAACACAAAATAAAGGGTAAATATTTTCCTTGAAAATAAAAAAACAGGAGGTCTTTGGGGTTTTGTGCTGAATTAGTCAGAAAAGGCTAACTCGTTAGTGGCTTGATGCCAGACGGACTGATTTCTCACCCCACGTGGCCGGGGCTCTGTCAGGTGGGTAACTCTTCTCAGGGGACTCTGGGTGCTTCCATCTGTGGCTCTCACCCATCTCGGTCCTTGGAGGAAAAAGAACGAAGGTGGTAGGTGGAAGCATTTCATAGGCCAAACCTACCCCTGCCTTCCACCATTCTGCCCGTATTTTATCTGTTGGGGCTCAGATACCTCTAGGGGAGGCTGGGGCAGGCAACTCAGCCATGCCTGGGAGGAAAAGAAATGGTCTGGGGACCGCTGCCCTACTGCCACAGGGAACTGAGCCAGATAAGCAGGAACTCAGGTTTGCTGACCTTCCCCGGGAGGTCATGTTTTTGCCCCTAATGATTTCTCCCACACTTCCCCCTGAGAGATTAGACATTCTCACTGATTGCATGTAAGCTGCCGTGTCCCCCACTGTAGACGTAATACACTTTCTCCGTTGACTCTAGCTTGGCTACGCTCCTTGCTTTGGCCAATGAGATTCAGATGATACCGTGCTCTGGCAGCAGCTTACAGAGCCCTGGTGCATTTGGCTCGCCTTTCTCAGTGCAGTGAGGACATAGCTGGCCCTCAGCCTGCCTTCTAGAAAGGGAAGACCTGTGGGGCAGAGCCAAGTAGAGCTGAGTAGAGTTGACATTTGCAGCGGCTGTGGCCAACCTAGAGCCCCCATCGTGTACAAGGAGCACGGAATCCATGCCTGTTGTTAAAAGCTACTGAGATCTTTGGCATTATTGGCTGCATACGTCAGCAAAGGTGACTTCGAATGTCTTCTTTAGGCATATGTGTAAGTCCATCATAGGAAAGGTCATAAAAACGTTGGCACAGAGCTGATGAGTGAGAGACACAAATGGAAATTCTTCATTTCTCAGAACTGACTCTCACAGTTGATGGTAATTTGCTGGGTATGATCTGAGGGAGGCATAAGGCCCTCCACTTACTCTCCAAGTATTCAGTCAAATAGTCATGTTGTTTTCCTTCTGCTGCTTTATTTCTAGCTGTAATGAAATTTCTAGCAAGAACATCACCAAGTGGTTAGAAAATAAACATCCTTCTGTATGAACGGTCACTCAAAATAAATACACAGGACTAGGAGGGGTAGGAGGGCCGATAAAATTCTCCATTTACTTTGTAGCACATACTAAATCTTGATGTAAAGTTTTTGACACCCTGTGATATTGAAGGCAGCATTTTAAGCAAGTGGAACATGATACCATTCTGTTTTAATAGAGGATGAAGAGTCAGACATCAGGGGGTAGTGTAGGTCTAGGGAACCCCGGGTAGAGCTCTGAGGACCCCTGGGTGGGGAATATCACAGGGAGTAGGTTGGGGCATTGAGTAAGTCAGAAGACCACGTGGGGTGTTAAAATAGTACTTCATCCATGGCGAACCCTATTTGCCACTGTTCGAAGGCTTTAAAAGTAGCTTGAACTTACACGATGATAAAACTTGTGTGGAAATGCACTAAATTCTTTGGCTATTGGTTGTGTAGATAGAATCATTACTGGAGAAATGCATGAGACTTGTCACCCTTATTAAATTTATTTAAAACCAAAGGCTCTGTGCTAAAACGCAAATTGATGTTTTATTGGCACATCAGCTTATTAAAATGACGTTGGACAGTGTAGTTACGTGTCTGGGCTCAGACTTGGAGCATAAGGCTTAGCGGAGCAGTGGGCCATCTTAAAGACAACATATTTGGTTTGAATGGGGTGATATTCTGATCTGGGTGATGTAAGTGAGAGGATTAAATTAGTGGTTGCAAACAGCAGAAAATTTTGAATTGTTTTAGACAATAAAGGACATCTGTTGGTCATATCTCTTTAAATCAGAGACAAGTCAGGCTTCAGGCATGGTTTAACACAGGCTTTAGCTCAGCTTCTCTGTGATTATCTCTGCCTTTTATCATGTGACGCTTTAACCTCAGAGTGGTAGCCCTCATGCTGGCGTATGTCTGCCAGCTATAATCAGGGCTGTGTGCTTCCTCATTCACAGTTCAGGGGGAAGGTGATGGCTCCTCACACTTACCTAACAAAATTCCGCCTCTACTCTGATTGTTCCAACCTGAACCTGTCACTGGGTCCGGGGTAACTCATCTTTTTCAGTTGGCTTTCACTCATCCTGAAGCAACTGCTGTGATTAAATGAATGAAATAGAAGTATCTGACTTATGTCATCCAAACTACATGGCTGCTGCAATGGGGAAAGGGTAGCTCCTCCCAGAAGCATTCTTAGGTAGAGGGCAGAGTGGGAGTGGGTTCTGGGCCAACAGACTAATGTCCCGTCCACTGACCTGGGCTCTGCTACTGACGAAAACGTCCAGGCTGGCTGAGGAGAGTGGAAAAACTCAGGGCTTCAGTGTCAAATGGATGTGCTTTCTGTCTTCATTCATGTCACAAACTAGCGTGTGAACTTGACGAGTCCTATAAACCTCAGCTTTCCTATCTGTGAAAAAGAAATAGCCTGTACTCCCTCGGCTCCTGGACTTCAGTGTTTTCTAGATGCATCATTGACTAATGAACAGTTTAAAAAATAGGCTCTGTGTAAAATGTACTCAACACTTGTTAAGATGCATCCCAAGTTCAGAAAACGCAAAGCATTTTTTTTTAACAGAGATGAATCTCAGATCTGAGGATATGGTAATGGTTATGCTTGGCACTGAGGTTTGTTCTGAAGATCAGAGAATATGGTATGTACTAGGCAAGAAAGTATTTCATCATTATCTGTCTGACTTGGGCTCCATTAGTTGTTTGGGTAAAGAGTTATTATCTTGGCTTTAGATTTAAATTTTCTCAAGCTTGCATGAGTCTTTGGGCAAAGTGTGTTTTCACTTGAAAAATGAGCGGTCTAGATTAGATAATCTCTAATGCTTCTTGCCCCAGTTTTATAGCTGTGAGTGCTGGCACGGACCCACGTTCCTAGAAGTAACATGAAATTTAAGCAGCCTCTTAGATTTAGCGGGCAAGTGGCTGAGTGATTGGGTGAGTGGCCCTTCCCTTCTAAACTATGGCCACTGTTGGCTCACAGATCTGTGAAAGCCAGAGCATCTCTGTCTGATTTGCAACATTGCTGGCACCAAGCAACTCACCTTTTAACAAACCAGCATGGAAAACTTCCAGGGCATCTGCCACTCTAATTTATACTTTAGAGGATAAGGATGACCAGAAAGGCCATAGAAATGACTAAATTTATTCCCATTTGTTCAATTACAGTGCCTCTTTCAGAAAAGTAGATTTGTGGTTAAAGATGTTGAGTATTCACTCTCTTTCCTGGAAGAAGCATATGTTGGCTATAAAACTAGCAAAATGGAAGTAGTTAACGCTTTGAAAACATCCTTAAATTATCCTCTAAACAATTTTTTTTCTGGAGAAATATAAGTTTAAAAATATGTATGCCAAAGACTTCTCAGGGGAGTCTGCCTTTCTGTTCATCACCAACAGTGAAGTGGTTAAAGGGAGAACTTTTAAAAAATCCTTTTCTCATTCCATTCTGCTTAAGATGAATGGCTGTCCCTCTGCTAAAAATGAGGTAACTCACTTTATTTCTCCATTCTCTTTCTCTTTTTCTCCCCCTTCTCTCCCCACTCCCCTTCCCTCCTTCCTTCCTTTCTTTTTTCTTTCCAGAATGAGCCCTATTTTCGAACCATGTAAACTTAGACTAAATTAGGGACTTTTGGAAATGGAATCAATACTTTCAGGCCAATAATCCCTCAATAAGTATAACCAAGTAGCAATTTATCAAGGATTATACATGATACAGCTTCATAAATGACCAGCCCTATAGGGTTAATTCTTTTGGAAGGGGAGAGGGGAAGAAAATCTTTACTCAAAATGACTGTCAGGCCCTACGATGGGTATATTCACATGCATTAATGTATTTCATAACAATAGTATAAGATATGTAGAATTACCCCTAGTTCCACCTGAGGAAGCATAGTTTCAGATGGGATGATGAAATTTATGGCCAAATAACTCAAAAACCATAATTATAAATATGCATATTTGGCTATAAAGCTGGTTATCTTGTTCCTTAGTACACTTTGATAATCTGGATTTTCATCTTACAAAATTCTGTGTTGATCCTTCAAATAAAATTTACTGGATATTTGCTCAGGGTCGGGCATCAAACCATGTCCTTTACATGCATTCTTTTTAAAATTCTCATAACAGACCCTTCCTATTATTTATCTTTATTTTGGAGATGAAGAAACAGAGCTCTCAAGGATCACATTTTCTATTCACAGTCTTTCCACTTGGTAGCCAGAGGTTTTTTTTTGTTGTTGGTTTTTAAACCAAAATGAAAGTCTGATCACATCACTCTCTTGGAAGAAAGCTTTTAGGAGCTTCCTCTTTGCACAGGTGTCGTGTGCCTGGACTGGCCCCGCTGACCCACCAACCCCATCTTGCCCTCCTTCCCAGCTCTCTCTTCACCGCTGCCACCCTGTCTCATGCTGGGCTCCCTCTGCCCAGAATGTTCTCCTCCCCACCACCCCACTCACCCCCTTCACCAGGTTAGCTCATGCTCACCCTTCAGTTCTCATGAAATGGAAACACAGTTCTTCCAGATCCGACCTGGGATCGGGATCGCCCACCTGTGTTTCATAGTGTTATTCCATGACATCACCACGTCTTCATTTCTGTGATTTTGTTTTGATTCCTGTACGATTCCTGAAGACCAAGTGCTAGACTAGTTTTTATCATCATCCCCAGTGCCAAGGGCATTTTTTGGGTACTTAGTAGGCATGTAATATAATGTTTGCTGAATGAATGACTGACTAGGACTGAAAATAATTTTTGTCTGACTCCATAGCTCTTATCAATAAGATATGTTGATTGAGAAAACATCTGTGCCACAGGATGATATACAAAGTATTAAATAGACATTTTTAATTTTTCTAAATCCAGTGATCCTAGTGCATTCGAGCAACAAGGATTAAGGTCATCAATGCTCCAGTTGAGTAGAGGGGAAGGTCATCTGGAGAAACTACAGAACTTGATGTTGCAAGCATTGGCTGTTCACTTTTAAAGCCTATGACCAGGTTTAGGAAAGGAAATGTCTGTGGGAAGAAGACTGTACTGGCTGAGTGAGATTAGAGAACAGTCTCTGAATTAATGGTAAAGTGAGGACCACGTGGTCACTAAAGAAGAGAGTTAGGTGCTGGTCTGAGTTGCTCAACATTCACCTCCAAACCCTTGGGAGAAGATGATGACCCTCTTGAGGTCATAGGGCTTAAGGAGAGGAGAATGCTAGCTTACAGTTCACATAGTTGCCTAGGAAACCGTGAGTAGGGCAGAAAAAGCCTTGTGCCTCTACAGGTGGAGAAAGCAGAGATGGTTGCATGGATGAGCCCGACTGCAGCCTTGGCGGGAACACCCCAGTGGGGAAGAGGAGCAGTTCCACGTGGCTCGGGGAGGCAGGGTTATGATGCTGAGAGCCAAAGCTCTGCAGGAGGCTCACAGATGTGGCTCAGGGATGCAGGCACAGATGCAAGCAGGGGTTGTACACGCCGGACCCCAGATGTGGACAGCCCAGGCTTGGAGGATTCCTGCATGGGAGAGTGCCGACAGACGGACGATAGGCGTGGAGAGGAGCACGGCCACATTCACGACCGAACACACCGTGATGCAATGATCACATCTCGGGACAGCAGGCCAGGGCACAGCGAAACTAAGCTGTGGCTAGACCCCATTGCCCCCGCCTCTGGGAAGGATGGAGAAGGGGGATATCAAGCACGGCTGAGTGTAAACCTTAGGTAATGAAACAGCCAGGTTTATCTGGATATGACCAGAGGACATTCCTTTTCTCTGGGGAAATAAAGGCTGAGGTAGAAATTAAGTTCCATTATAAGAAAAAATATATATATAATTTGTCCACTTGAGTTTGTAGTCTGTGAAAAATTGTACCTCTTGTGCTTTGCTTTTTCAAACATATTTTACAATAATTAAATGGCCATGCATTTTAGGTTGTGTGAAATCAATGTGGCTGAAACCTACTCTGTCCTCCTCTAAATCCCAAAGGAAATTCTCAGAACCAGTAAATCCTCTGGTGGTGACTGTCTTCTTGCATTATACCGAGAAGATGGTGGGAACTGCATAATTCATGGGAGGCAAGTTATTCAGCCCCAGAAGTAAATTGCCCAAAGAAAAGGAGAAACACTGCTTTTTATCATTTTTCCATATAACCCAGTATTATTGCATTGAAGATAAACTGCCTCAAATTCCAATTTACCAAACCAGAATACTCTAATAAAAGCAAGATCTGTCAGGTGGCCAGATTTAGCCCTTTCATTACTTTGCATCACTGGCAAATACAACAATTTTCTAATGTAATATTTTCATTTCATCTTCTGTTCTGAACTGTAACTGGAGAAAAGTACAAGACCTCTAGATCCAGTTTTGCCGTTTGGCATGTTGACCATTTGGTGTTGATCAGGGCTTTTTAAAAGAAAAGTTTCCTCAAAACATAAATGACCTTTCAAAAGCACAGGCTGGATTTCTGATGTTTTGTTGAATATTGCTTGAACGTATCTCTACCTCTTTAAGGAACAAGATGTTTTCTGAGATTGTTTTGGAAAATAGGCACATGATTTTTCATGTCAGATAATAATTACTTGATTTTGTTTCATTTACTTACCAACTTTGTATCATAAGCATAGACTATTAAAATAAAACCATTCTGTCATTTCCCCCTTCCCTTCTCATCAAGACTCAACCTCGTTTTGCATTTAGGGGTGACTTAGGATTATTTATTCTGTTTTCCTACTTTCCAGGGGAGAGACAAATGGTACAAAGTAGTTTTAATCAACACTAGAGCATTTATTTGTTCTTTATTTTATTTTAGTACAGGTGGGGTCAGTTTTCCCCTCCAACCAGCAGTGAGGAAACGTTGCCACTAACAAGTAATAAAGGAACTTAGAGTTCAAAATGCAACAGATATTCTTTAAACAATGCTACCTTTGAGCCTGAGTTATTTGCCTTGAGTGTCTCAACTGATCAAATTAACAGGATAATTTCCAAACAGTTATTGTACAGATGCACTGTAAGATTGGGCACATGGGCTCTTAAAGTGAATCCCGATTTTTACTTCATGTAAATGACCTAGGAGACCCACTGCAATGGAAGCAAAATCATTTATACTGCTAAGTTTTGTCTGGTTTTGGCCCCTATAGAAGAGATGCGTAGTCAAGGTCAACTGAGAGGGTTTTCCAATTTTTTCCAACTTGGAGGGCTTTCCAATTTTTTCTTTATAGTTGGTAGAAAATGTTTACTTTCTGTTTAAAAATGCTTGGTTAAAGCAATTAGACTAAATCCTAACTCGAACATTTCTCTTATTGAATTTAATAATTACTACATTGGTTAAGATGTATTTTATAAATAATACAAGTGTAAGGGAGTAGAATCTTATGTGGGGTCATATATTAATGTCAGCTAAAGATGAAAGTTAGATGTAATTTAAATGTAATGTAAGGTAATTAAAATTATTTTTGAAAATCCTTTATATCTCAAATTTGTATCAGTCTAGACATATTTCCTGTAATCCAGTCTCATACAGCCATTGCCTGCATGTCCACTTGGAAATAGAATAGATAACTCAATCTTAATATGTCCCTAACTAAACCCCTAACCTCCCCTCCCCAAATCTCGTCCTTTTGAGCCTCCCAGAGTGAGTGACAGCAACTGCATTGCTTTTTTTTTAAGTGTCTCAGATCAAAAAGCTCAAGTCATCCTTGATTATTGTCTTTCTCTTACACTTTCTGTACTTAGTCATATATTTCATATAAATAGTCAAAAGATCTTGGTGGTTTAATTTTCAAAACAGACCCAAAATCTGAGAACAATATTCATTGGTTTTAAGTGTCTAAAAAATTATATATATTATAATAAAAGTATATGTAATGAACCAGGCATTCATAATGTAGATTCCAACTTTATATTTGTATGTCAAAAAGGAAAATATTTTAGGGTACTTTTTCTGCTATAAAAATAGCCCAAGCAGGAAGCAAAGTAATGAGTGGCTAACAAAAGGCTCTGGAGTAAATTTTTGGGGATCCTTAACACAGAGAGTGACAATAAAATGACTAAGTCAGTGGTTCTGAGTGTCCCAGTAAACACAGATCACCGTGCAGCATATGGTTGAAGTTGTTGGATCATGGTACTGAGAGATTTTTGATGACACAGCCAGGCTCTCCCACTGTTAGCGGATGGTAGGCGTGAGCTGGATTAGCTTGGGGTGAGACATGCAGTATCTGGAACTGTTGGCTCACATAGTGATGGAAGTGGAACTTGGGTCCTCTTAACATGCTCTTCTCATCATAGTTAATTTCATAATCAGCAAAGTGTATGTTTTACTATATTTTTTTCCTAAATAATATGCCTGTGTCTGGGTGTGATGTGTGTCACTTTGGTGCCAAAGCTGAGAAGAGCTGTACCCTAACCATCAGTCACCTCTCTCTCGGCCCAGGTCAGAGGAGGCTGTGTGATCCTGGCGGTGCAGTCAAGGTTTGCTAGAATCTGGCAGCCTGGGCTCTGTCTTGTCTGACCCTTTCCACCTGCACTTGGATATTAGGATCTATTCTGGCTAATGTGAATGCAGTTTACAATAATAATAAAAAATAAATGTTGGTCCGTGTTCAGTAGTGAAAGCATGTATGTTCAAAATTGCTTTGGAGACCTGGACCCCCAGTCCATAGGGATCAGTTTACGCAAAGTCATGGAGGCATGAAGTGGAATGAGGGCTGGGGAGCTGATGGTGGGCACTGGGCTGGCAAGAGCACACACACTGTGGGGAGAGCAGAGGTCGCAGACCAGCTCATAGGGGAACTGACATATGCTGCACTTAGAGCCCTTGATCCTGCTGTGTGATATGTGGGGAGTCACTGAGACAGACGTATGGACATGAATGAATGGTTACTTGGCTGGACTATATGCTTATATTTGTAATGAAGTCAAGAGAACCTAAATCACCCAGACTCTTAAGGGGAACTAGGTAAGAACCTCAAAATATTGATCACTCATTAGTCATGATCATGCTCTATAAGTACTGTTCAGCCAGCTCTCTGATTACCTCTCACCCCCAAGTGCAACAGCTAATGACCCCATAGGGCATTAGTATAAGGTCACGTGTCCACAAAACCCTTCCTTTTAAAGCAATAATTCTCAACCTGAACTGGACGTGAGAAATGCCTAGAAGGGTAGAGCACTTCCAGGGTCCTTAGCCATGCCCAGGACTAGTTAAATCAGAATCTCGGCGAGGACCCAGACACCTGTATTTTATAAAGACACAGATACGACAATCAGTTTCTTTGGTCTACAAAAAAAAAAATTACTATTTCCACCTCAGTAATAATTTCCTACTGGTTAATGAGGTATGTGGCACGTTGTCATTTCAAATGACCGTTTCCTTGTATGATTTAACTGTCTTTTTATTATGAGTGTTATTTACAAAGTAGAATGTAATACCTCTGGGGAAATCTTAGACATTCCAGTTCCCCTTAATGTTTCAAGGGCTGGATTAGCGTTTTCCCGGGTTTTGATCCATTGATTTATTTCCTCGAGGCCTTAGCTAGACAAGGGAAGTGCCGTATGGGAGCTGACATTCAGCTAAAATCACTACATGTGTGTATTTGAAGATAATTATTGAAGTAAACACAGTTGACATTATTCTAGTGTGCCAGGTGCAGGATATGTGTATGTACAAATGTGTGTGTCTTGGGAACAGCAGTATGTCCTTGGTGTATTAAAAAGTTTGTAATGAAAAATACTTGATATTTACATACTGAAAGAAGAATTTTTGTTAAGGCTTTTGCATCTTCATGAAGTCCTTGCAAAGCCTGAATTTATAGGCACAAGTTCCTATCCACTGTTCTAAAAGAAAAACTGACTTCCTCTTTCTGTTTGGAAATATATGGGTGAGATAAATTCACATGCAGGAGTACATATGAATATGTATCTGTATACTAGCGTGTCAGACTGTGCACTTGGTAGTAAATCTTTGTAGTAATCAATTTCATGAACTACTTGCTATGATAAGTTCTTATTTGATAAGTTCTTATTTCTAAACATTTCCATAAACAGGAAGTATTTTCAGTGATTGAACCATGGGCTTTGCTGCCAGACAGGTTGGGTCTGAACCCAGTCACACAACTCACTAGTTGTATGATTTGGGGGAATTTACTAAATATCCCTGTCCCTTAATTTCTTCATCTGTAAAGTCAAGGATGGCTGTAATGGTATTTACTTCATAGGATTATTGTAAGGCATAAATGAGATGCTATATTTAAAATGCTTAGAAGAGGTCCTGGGACATAGATGATGCTAAAAAAATATTTACTACTGTTCTGAAGTCATGTGAAATATAGGACAAGACATTATGTCCCTAATGTACATAAACAAGTTTTAGCTAAAAGCCGTTAAGTGAGAAGACCGCATATAGACAAAGAGAAGCATCTGTCCTCGGAACGCATTTGCTTTATGTGCACATTGATCCTGGAGCTTCATGCAACTTTATGACTTTTGTCTCATGGTTTTCACACTATTGGAAAACTCACCGAATTATCTCATCTGTTGTGTTCTGTGAAACCGCGGCTCTCCTGCTTTGTTGGTTTCTCAACCACTTTGGTTGTGAACTATGGTTGTTTCCAGTTGAGAATTAATGGCATCATCTGTTGACTTCACTGGGGTGAGACGTCTGTTCCCACTCTGTGCTTTCCATTCTCTATGGTCTCCAAGTATGGAGGTCTTGGCTGTGTGTTACTGCAGACTTACCTACGTAGACCACTGTTGGGAAGGAAACAGGTACCTGATGTATATCTGCTTTCTCTTGCCTTTCACTCAAAATACACTTTTCAAAATGCACATGCCTCAGTGTTTTATGGACCATCTGGGGATGAGGTATCCAAGGAGAAGATGCCTTGAAATGAGACCTTTAGATGCCCAACATCACAATTCAGTGACATGAACCTCTAATGAGACTCTGGGTACCACGGCAGGTGGATGAAGTAACCTGAAGCTAAGAAATGAAATGTAAGGCACTGTTGTTGAGATTTTCTTGTCACCTCTCCTAAAACTCTGCTACTTCAGGGAAAAAGACAGTTTCACTCTAAGTTAATCAGAAGAACTTAGTGTTACGTGTTTTCTGAAATTATTTATATATACACACACACACACACAGTATATATATTTATAGATATACATTATATATATTTTTATATATACATATATTATATAATATATATATATTAGTTTGTTTTCTATGTCTATGAGTCTCTGGTTTTTTATAAATAAGTTTATTTGCATCTTTTTTTTAAGATTCCACATATAACTGATACATGACATTTGTCTTTCTCTGTCTAACTTACTTCACTTAGATCAATAATCACTAGGTCCATCCATGTTGCTTCAAATGGCATTATTTTATTTCTTTATGGCTGAGTAGTATCCCATTTGTGTGTGTGTGTGTGTGTGTGTGAGTATATATATATATAAAATCTACGTCTATATATCACATCTTCTTTATCCAATCATCTGTTGATGGACATATTTAGGTTGCTTCCACCAAAAGGGGTTGGGAGAGGGATAAATTAGGAGTTTGGGATTAGCCTATATACACTACTATATATAAAATTGATAAACAACAAGGTCCTACTCCATCATTCAGGGAACTATATTCAATATCTTGTAATAACCTATAATGAATAAGAATATATATATAACTGAATCACTATTCTCTATATCAGAAACTAACACAACATTGTGAGTCAACTACACCTCAACTAAAAAAAAAATATATATATATATATATTAATCAGAACTTAAACTAATAATAGAAGAGTCATCATATGCCAGTGGGGGCAGTTTCTGTAACACGTTCCAACAAGGAGACTTGGGTTTTTTTCTCCTTTTTTTATCATAGCCATTTAATGCTCTGTCAGCTGTAAAGAGTCATCCACTAGTCTTGTCATTTGATACTAAGAATTAGGGTAATGCTGGCAGCTTTAATGGGATTATAAGCAGGCCACCTTTCCACTAATGGATATTTTATATCAGGACTGCATTTAGAATTTTAGTCAATTAGAGCTGCTTTTGTTACTTGCTCATAGAAAATAGAAGGAACATATCAAATGTAAGATTAATTATGGCTAACCCAAGGTTGTTTCATTCAAGCTCAGTGAGAATTTCTCCTGATACAGAAGTAATACAACAAGTGAAGGCAGTCTCTCATGAGATGCTTTGGAAACAGTCAGCCTAGTAAAGAGAAATCACAGTTGTTTTTAGCTGGACAATTCCGTCATTTAAAACTTTTTTTTAGTGCTCTGGTTTAAAAAAAGGACGTCAAATGGGGCATGAAGAAAAAGCTAGTATCATGGCATCTAAAAGCTGATGTTTTAATTTAGCTTGTTTCATCTGTATCTTATAATCAGTTTCCATGAACCGCCTCCCAAGAATAGCCTCCTCAGATTACTTTTCATCTGATCGTAAAGTTATTAATCACATTTTAAGCACTTCATAAATCCCAGCGCAGAAAAGGCTTGCCTGTTTGTTAGTTGCATGTGGAGGCTCGAAGGGCCGCAGGATGGTTCAAGGTCTATGCACTTTTTTTGCTACCACCTGTGTTTGCTTTTTATGACACTTAATTACTGTCAGCAAATAGACAGGGACTATGAAACAGGTAACAGATCACCTCCGTGTCTCTCTCACACTTCTTCATGCTTTGAGAGGCATTGACTGCCTTTGTTCTGGACTCTCCAGTATTTGTACAGTTAACTGCGTGGGAAGGTACAGGGTCTCCCTCTGGAGCAAGAGGCTGGCAAGGTCACTGTCCAGGAGGATAAGAAAATGGCACAAAGGACAGGCATTCTCACTGCCCATTGTGAGTGGTTCCCTGGCCGCAGGGTTCTGAGAGCGAGCCACCACATGTGTGTGTTGCCTGAGCCTCTTGGTATTGCTGTGTGGGAATTTGAACCTGGGGAACCACTGTGGATGCTGACGTCCTGGCTCCTGCTTTGCAGTGATGAGTTGTCCTTTGTCTCTGACCCGGGAGCCTCATGTCACCCCCGCAGCCGTGGAACTGCGACAGGCTAACTCATTAGCTTCGAAGTAGGATAAAATCTCAGCTCCTTCACGGTTCCTGAGCATTCAAAACCCTCTGCTTGGATTTTTGAATGTTATTCAGTTCATATTATTATTTTAGGTTTTTCCTTCCTATTGTTGCCACAAAACTGGCCTCTGCACCCTGAAGGCCAGATTGAGACTCAGAGGCAGAGTTTTGGGAGAAAAAGAACAGCTTTATTGCTTTGCCAGGCAAAGGGGAGTCGGAGCAGGCTCATGCCTTAGAAGCTGTGAACCTGTCTTGGAGTTGGGATCTCAAAGTTTTATAGAAAAAAACCTGGATGGAGCAGCCAAGGTGAGAACAGTCAGGGCGCTTTCCAGGCTGCTGCATTCCCTTTAACCTCCGTGGGTCTTTCTGGCCCGTCACCTTCTTCCTGGAGCAGAGCCTCTGGGTTAAAACTACTGCAGAGGGTGTAAGGGAGAAGTTAGGGGGCTACTTAGCACGAACGCAGTAAGGGAGAGAAAGCAGACTGCAGGATTTCTTGGAAAGAATCAGCAAGCGGTTTAGCATCGGGAGAGTTAGTTCGCTTCCCACTCCTTCAGTATTCCTAGCTTGGGGTTTGGGATTAGCTAGCTATCTCCACTGAGCCTCATCTACACCTGTCCTATGGCCTTCTTGGAGAATTGAATGAAATAATATTTGTAAGATAGTGTTATGTAAAGCAGCGTACTGCTTTAGTAATTCGTTCTGTAGCTCACAGTAAGCTTCCCACTGTAATGTGCTAGTTAGTGCTCATTGACAGGTTACAGATAAGCACAACAATCTGTCACCAGGACGCTCTGAAAGCGTCCTTGTGAAGTTAGAAAAGAGCAGCAGAATTTATGGTCTTCTTGTTTCCATTGGAAAATGAAGACAAAGAAATGTTAAACTCATTTCTCCATAGTTTCACAGCTTTCAGGGCTCACATATTTTAGGAAGCAGCTACAGTTCATGCGTGGAAATCCACAGATGTGTTTATCCATGAGACATAATTTCCAAAATCATCTTTTCATAACCTGGATCATTAAAATGTAGGTGTTACAGTTTTCTAAAAAACACAGAACAAATATTGCTCGATACTTTTATATGGGAATATCTTTTTTTTTTAACATCTTCGCAAAGTACTAAGTTTAAAATATCTGAAATATTGAAAACAGTAAACTGGACTGGATGGATGTGTAATTATAGTCAATAATCTAGTGTCAAAAGTAGACTAAAACCCGGTTAAAGAGCACCTCTTACAGAGTTCACTCTTACCTAATCTTAGCTCTGTCATGGTGTACTGCCTGCTTTCAAAGGTTCAGGAATGGGTGTTGGAAGGTAGGCGGTGGGTCCTGACAGAAAGCAAACATCCGGGACTCTCACGTGTGTGGTTTATTCCATGGAATCATTTCTCATGAATGCAGTGATGCTGGGTTTATTTTCTGCAAGCAACACCTAACCATGGACATCCTGTTAATACGTAAGATCCCTCCTCATAGCAAATATCATTCCTGTATTTGCTCGAGAGTCCAATTACCCTCTCAACAAAGAGATCAGATCATTTGCTTTCTTTTTTTCTCCCCCAGGGACCTCTGATGGTAAACACAGTGAACCTTCCCAAACCAGATGCGTTAACTCTTTTCTCTCCAAATACTAAGAGAGAAAAATGAGAAAGTCACTTTTGGAAAACTGAAACATTGTATTTAGAACTAATTCTGATGTTGTTGCTAGAACTCTGCTAAATATTTTGTATGTATTATCTCATTTTGTCATAAAAATAACCCAGCAAGATTGAGGGTATTAGTCAGTGTTTACAAATAAGGCCGTTGAACTTTAAAGGAAGTAAACTTTTTTCCCAAGTTGATACAGGTTTAAGTGTCACAATCAATTTGAATCCAGATCTCTTTTAATATACGTTCGAAGCTTTCTCCCTGCAGCACACTGATTCTTCTCAGACCTCAGTTGGTTTGACTCAACTCTGTGTTATGTATTGGAAAGTTGATCATCAATGGTCGGAGTCTCAGGGTGGTTTGGTTTCCTCCAAAGCAGTGACTGGAAAAAAAAAAAAAAAACCTTCAACTAGTTTAAGGGGGAGCAGGGGCTGAACTTATGAAATTTACCACAGAGACCCCTCTTTGGCTGACACTGGAAAGTACTGAAAATGAGCGTACCAGTAAAGAAATGCTTTCAATTCTGTCCACGCACCTTACTTCACACACCCTTTTACTCACTTGAACTGACTAGAAATGGCAGTTCTCAAAGTAGGCTCCTTTTAAGATCCTTCTGCTCAAGAAGCTGGAGACGGGAATGAGCTGGGAGTACTGGAGGGTAGCAGAACTCCACGAGCGCGTTCCGACTAAAGCCTGCGTTCAGACAGCAGACGCGGCGCAGTGAGGTTCTCTCAGGGCCCAAGTGCCTTCCTCAGGCGGGTGTTAAGGGCCTCTTCGTCCTCAGGGACACCTCAGCGCTTGTTTCCCGTGTCCCTCCCCACGCGCACACACGGAAGACTTTTACTGGTTTTGTATCATGTGTTGAACACTTAGCTATTCTACTTTCCACAGCCTCATCTTTCCAGAAGTCGTGGGCCACCGTCTGTCTTTTCTCTACCTTTATTCTGAGGGGGGCACAGATGTTTAGACTGTAAGGAGGAAGGTGGTAGGCGTGCGTGTCTTTGTGCAAATTTGTATATTGTGGGCTTGGAGGTGGATGATTTATAGCAGCTTACACATTTTGAAAATCTGTGTTCTGGTTGTTAAAAGTGTTTGAAAATTTAACCAGGGTTCTCGGAAACAGGCGCTAATTTTGCCAGTGGGTTGGAAGTAGTCCTGCCTGGCAAACTAGGGATTTATTATTTGACTTTCTTTGTACAAATCACACAAAGTTAATCATTTACAAAAGATAAATGTGTGCCTAAACAAAACATGCATATACAAATAGTTACTTACGGTGTATCTCTCACTCGTTACGTATGATTGGTGACCAAAGTCGTATTTATTTAAAATGCTTTTACTTCTTGTGACACTATAGCCTGCTTAACATAATTATCCAAAGCAAATAGAGTCAATAAGCTTGCGGAAATATGATGTCCTAAAACCAAGAATTACAAGTTATCGTGTTCCTCATTTATATATTATTGGTTACTAAATGGTACGTTTGACAGTTCACTTACAGGAAGATACAGCCGCTGGGTAGAGTTACCCAGGGGGTTGAGATAAACAACTTTGAGTTGTTTTGATCTTCCGGAAAATCACACGTGGAAAAGTAATTTGAATTTTTTGGCAGGTAGGAGTTTTATTTTCGAGCATTGGTAAGAGAAGGAGCACTTGGCTGCCGTGAGTCATGGTTCTTGCCTCATGTTTGATAGGAACACTGGTGGGAGCCTTTGGGTAAATCATTGAACAGCCGAGAGCTTGGTGTTCTTAGCTGTGAAGGCTGCTCCTCCCTCTGGAACACTCACTTCGTTGGGTCTCAGGGAGGAATAAACGAGGTAGTGCCGGGAACAGTGCCCCCCAGCCCTTCCAGGGGCTGCCCCCTTTCACCCTTCCCATCTCAACGAAAAGGCAGCTTGTTAGTAAGTCTTGCCCCTTCTGTCCCGCGCTCTCCGCATCCCCACCGGTCTTCCCCGTCCTCAGGCACTGCTTACCTCCTTCACGGCACTTACTACCTCTGACCTTAGCTTGCTGACAGGTTTGCCCACTTGTTTATTTTCTGTTTGCTCCCATTAAATGTGAATTTCATAAGGTTAGGGGACTTAGTTTCCTTCTGCATTCCCTAGGACAGTAGCTAAAACAAGTGCTGGCACATATAAGCATTCAGCAAACATACGGAGGCAGAAAATGGGCATGAAAAGGATAAAAAGTGTAAAGCACGTGCAGGTGGGCTGCTTCGATTTCATATTAAAAGACGCTTCTGTCTTATCTAGACGTGTGTGTTGCTTTCCTTCGTGAGAACAATTTTTCCCCTATAGGCTTTGTGAGTGTCAGAGTTTTTTTTTTCCTCCTCTTTTTTGTTCTCTTTAAAAAAGATCCGTGGAAAGTATTGGCTGGGGAAGAACCATGGGGAAGACACAGTAAGGTTAGCAGTTAATGCAGGAGCCAGGTTTGCAGTGGGTGAAAGCAAGTAACGTAGGAGTGACCTCCCCCCACCGCCGTGTCGACCAGGTCCTGAGTCTGAGACAGGAATCATCTGATTACTAATGGGACTGAATTACTAATGGGGAGAAGAAGGAGATGCAGAGATAAAGCCCTGGTCGAAGAGACTCCATCTCTCGGGTTGTAATGAGACACCTTGAATAGCCAGTTGTACCTGCTGTGCCTTAAACCAATTAAAGGTGGTCTTTGATGGGTGCCAGCTATTTCTGTGAAGTCTCCAGTTTACCTGAGAACAATTTTTTCTTAATAAGTTTATTCAGTACAACCACAGGGGGAATATCATTTTGATGGCAGAGATAATCCTCAGCATTTAACCAGCTAAAAGTAGAAACGGATCAAAATGCGCACGTATTAAAGGACAGAGGAGAACAACCTTTTTGATTTGCTTGGAAAGTCTGGTGGGTTGAATGCCTGCCCCAGGGAAGCAGTGGACCCTGGGGTTAATGATGTCAGCTCTAGGTTAAAGCTGAAATGCCCCGTCATGGGCAATCATTAGCTCTAATGATCGTCGTTCTGTAAGCCTCGGTTTCCTCACCTGTAAGATGAAGACGGTGATGGCGAGTCTGGTGGCACTGTTTGGAGGATTAAGTGACATTAAGTGAGTGCACATATATCAGACTGGAAGTGGAGGCTGACGCACGGGGAGCATTTGGGGATCATCAGCCAGCGTTACAGTCTTCCTCGCGCGTCGGTCACCCAGAAAGGGGAAACACAGATCTAACAGCTTCTGCGGTGGCTCTGAGGTCCTACGGCTGTGACGCTTTGAAGTAAAATGTCTCTCCTGTTGTCTCAGAGCTCTGGAGGAGGAGGAGTGACCACAGGCCTTTGATGCGCTGGTGAATAAACCAAGTGAAGGGACAGTCACAGCGGAAGGGAGCAGGCTCCCCCAGGCTGCGCTGTGAGCCTGTGTGTAGCTTTCTGCGGAGATGGTTAAATATTGCTAGTTTTCTGTGCTGCTTTTTTCAGAGGAAAATGAGTGTTTTTGAAAGAGATTCTTTTCACTAAAGATTTATGTTAAAAAAAATCTTATCTCTTTGGGACATAAGTGTCTTTATCTGTGTTTCTCATAGGGAATGCATAACTTGCATTTAATTATGTGTTTGTGGGTCTCTGGGTCACAACAGCACCCACACAGGGTCTGTTCACAGGGGGCACTCAGGAGGCCACGTCGTTCACGACGTGTGGGCTGCGAGGCTGGAGAAACTGCAGTGCGGGTGGATTTCCACGTGGCTCACACCCCAGGTACACCCAGACCACCGAGGAGCAGCTTTCACTTAGTAATGAAACTGGCATCTTAGGCTTAGGGTACCTGTTTCCATCAGGGACTTTATCTCATATTTTGTGTCACAACCTTAATACATAAAAAAAAAAAGAGAGTAATGAGTCCTTCTCTGAGTGAACGTTGGAAATGTCACAGATGCAAAATAATCCTCACTCCCATCTGCCCTCCCTCTTCCCCCTCTGTTCCTTCTCTCTCTTCTTGCTCCTGTGCTAGTATGCACCTACCTACGGTATGTTTATTCTCAGAGCAGTCTTTCCAGTGAACACGCACAGACTTTGACGGGTGAACCGATAGGTGTGATGTAGACCTGCCTGTATGTTATAGTGAAGAGAGGATGCACTGACTTCTTAGGGTTTTTATTGGTCAGAGTAAAACATCATGCACTTGAAGACAGGAAGATCCTTATCAAACGCTGAAATTGTATTGCATTAGCTTCCACAGCTTCCCTGCAACTTGCCGGGAAAGGGGCATTTCTCCTCCCAGCCTGGAGGAAATAGAGGGGAAATTGACTGCAGTTTGTGTTTGTATGCATAATGAAAGAAAAATAATAAACACAGAGTCCTGACTGGCGGGGGCAATCCATGTCACTATTTTGTGTCCCGATTTATTTTTTTATTCTGCTGTAACCTTTGATCAACACCAGCTTCTTGCCTCTCTCTCCGAACAGAAAGAAGTCAACATAAACATGCCTGTCCAGGAACTGACAGAACAGATTTATTGTGCAAGTCAGGTTTTGTTGGAGTGTTCTCCCCTTACATTTTGCCCTAGGTGCTGGATATTTTTGTTTTCTTTCTTGAAATCTGTATATTTTCCTCTCCTGAATGCAAACATAAACCACATAGGTTATTCCAGGAGCTTTGAGATATTGGTATACTAGCTAAAAAAAATCATGAGAATTTTCTTCATTGCTTAGAGATCTATGGTGATAATGAAAAAAAAATCTTACACAGTGGGATACCTGAGGTTTAATGGAGATATTTAAAAACTAAGACTTTGATATATTCCTTCCGTGAATTTTTATTTCTAAAAATTTTTTGGTATTTTTTTTTCAAATGGAACTGAGTCTGTGCATCAAACATCACATGAAGACTGAGGCATTTTAATATATAGGTCATGAGAAAATATCACCATCTCTCCCCTACTCCCCCCCTTTTTTTTTAAAAAAAAATGATCACCTAGATAATTCAGGTTAATTATTTTTCTGACCTAAATCTTCTGGGAAATGACTTTAATTATCCAGCTAACCTTGCACATGTACAAAGTTTAAGTAAGGCACAGGCCCAGAAGAATATATTTTTTTAAAGTGGAAATTCAGTTAACCTGTTTATTGACATCATGTGATTAAAAATACAAAGAAAAATGATTTTTCAGTTTAACTTGACTGAACTCGGGTGCTTTGCTGAAATCAGACCGTGGGCACAACGTCCTCCAAGCCCAGGAGATCCTGGGGGAGCTGATCGCGTGTGTCCTGGTTTAGAACTGCCCTGTGATGCCGGGCTGGGCTCTAAGTGTTGTTGCCAGTGTCCTAGGGCTGCTGTAAGAACCAGCACAAACTGGGTGGCTTAATGCAACGACAGAAGTAACTTCTCTCTCAGTTTCGGAGCCTAGAGTTCTGAGATGGAGGTGTTAGCAGCGCTGTGCTCCCTTTGAGACTCTGGGTAAAATCCTTCCTTGGCTCTTCTTTGCTTCTGGGGGTTGGGGTGGCCCTCGGTCCCAGGGCAGCGCCACCTTGCAGCTGTGACACTCCAGTCTCTGCCTCTGTCTCTCATGCTGTTCTCCTCTGGGCGTCTCCGTATGGCTCTCTTCTTATAAGGACGTTTGTCATCATTGGATTAAGGGATGACTCTAATCCAGCGTGGTCTCATTTCAGCTAATGACACCAACAGCCTTATTTCCAAGTAAGGTTACATTCAGAGGTACTGAGGTTAGGGACACAGTTTAACCATAACACATGTCCATTCTGTCATCACGATGCTGGTGCCCACGACTGCTGAACTCAACAAAGGCTTCCACAATGAGGTCCCTAACGCCCAATAATACCTAGCCTTCCCGTGGCATTGCTGCTGCTCATGACCTACCAGCCTGGATTCTCCCTCCCCTCGCCTGCTCGGCCACATCCCTGCTCTGCTGAGCTGGTCATTATCTCAACGATCAGAAATTGTTGGCTGCCAAAATGACTAATTGCCTCCCTCACTACAGTGATGCCGAAGCTTATCTGGTGAAACAAACTCATATCACTTTCTGCTCCCTCATTTTAGTATTGTGTGGGCTTACCTGTGTTCTCCGAGGTCCTAACTTTTACTTTCCTTTTTCCTAAGGTGACATTATCCACCTGGGTGCCTTCGACTACCACTTGTATGCTGACGATTGCCTCATTCATACGTCTGTCCAAGATCTTACATCTCAACCGCCTGTTGGGAACTTCCACGAGGAAGTATGTCAGGTACCTTACATATTCAAAAGCTCACACTGAGCCTGTTTTCCCCTCCGCGGCGGCGATTTAGGTGTCGTTCCAGAATCCTACTTCTCTTTACACTGTCCATACTCAATTGATAAATAAGTCTCATCTAGTCAACGTTCTGAACAAGTCTTGTTTGCACCCTCCTGACTTCTCAGCTGCTGCCTGAGTTCACGCCCTCAGTGTTCCGTTCCTGGACTGTTGCACTGCCTTTCCTGTAGGTCCCTCTGTTTGAAGGCATGTCCCACTGTAATCAAGCTTTTGGGTGATACCTAAGGTGATTTTAAAACAACGTTTCTGAACGTGTCTCTTTCTTGCTCAGAATCCATTACCAGCATAGTTTAATGATGCGTTTTTTTAACCCCTTGTTTAATTCCGTCTTGGAGCTCTTGCAGACCTCTCTGGCCACACCTCCTGCGTGGCCCCAGCCATGCTGGGCTCTGTGCGTCCCCTGCAGGCAGTGTGCTGTTTGCTGCCCTCATGCCTGTGGTCCTGTGCTGGGAATGAACTCCCACTACCTCTCATCCTGCTAACCAGTGTGTCATTTAAAATTCTTTTTAAGTGGCAGCTTCTTAAGGAAAATTCTTGTAACTGAAGGAAACCCTAGACTGCAATGGAACACTGTTTTGAAGATCTGGATTGAGTTCAGCTTGATTTTGATTTTTATCCATCTCTATAAAGATGAGAGTTTTCTCTCTGATCATAATACAATTAAATTGGGAAAAAAATCAGTTGTACTGATAGAGTTCTTCTGTCCCCCTATCTTTGCTTAATTATTTTGAAACCGAAGCACTTGTGGAGGTGGATTGAAGCGATCCTAGGATTAAGCTGGATTGATGACGGTTCGGCCAGCATTTCCACTGAGTAGCAGCTATTAAAGCTATTTGGCCTCAAAAATTATTACTTACTGCGAGACAGTTTTATTTCAAATGGAAAAGTAATGTACTGAGTGGTAAACAATGGGGTTGATGTAGGCTGTCTTGGAAGTGAGCTGGAATTCGCCTAATCAATCATAAATCTTTGGCCGTCATAATGACTGAATTACCTGGGTGAACTGCAGCATGATGAGAAAGAACCCAGTTATATGGACCGTCTGACCTCTGTGCCATCCATTGTACGACAGCCTGATGGATGACTCTGTGACTGGCCTAAACTATCTGGAAAATGATCAATTTTCTGTCATGTCTAATCCTGTCCATATTATAATGCAGGCTGTTGCTAAAACTGCATTCTGTTCAGTTCTCCCTCAGTGGTGAGCAAGGTCACTGTCATTGGTGATACATGAAGCCTTTTCTCATCATGTGAATAGAGGGACTCAAATTTAAACAGTGCCTTAAACAATGAGTCCTTTAATTTAATCAGAGTGTCTGCAGCTAAGTGGTGGCACTTCTCTCAAGTAGTGCTTGAAAAACCTTGTCTTACCATCTCAGCGTCTCCATTGCTGACTTGTATCATGATTGGAAAATAACAGGTGTTTTGCCACCTGCATAAATTTGACTTTTTCTCCTATTTTATTCTTGTGTTACATTCTAGATAGTGTATTAATTTAAAAAAAGAATAAAATTGCTACAACTAGAGAGTGAGTTATAATAAGAGTATGTAATACATGACTAGTGAGCTACAGAATCTCTAAAAATAGCCATTGGTCTACTGACCAGAGATAGAGTGACTATAAATATTTATAATAAAAAAGCCTTAGCCTTTTGATTTCCCTAAGTACACACTTGCATGTTTATTTTAACAGTGGGAACACAAACACTGGACACAGGCTAAGAAGAAAAAGGCTAATAATATTTAAGTGCTTGAGTTGCCAGATCACTAAAACTAATTTGCTCTCATGGATAGTGAATGAAATGTTGGGGTGAACTGAAATTTAATTTATATAATCCTGAAGTAAGGACTTCTTGCAAAGTATGTTAATAGCAGCACTTCCTTTCAGAAACCCTTTGTGGTGGGCATTCATAACGACGAAGGTTTGCAAGTGCTTTATCTGCCATGATCTATGTTCAATTTGTTATTCCAAGCATCAATTGTACTCAATATACTTCAAAGAGATCTTGTAGAGATAGGTTTAAGAATGATTCTAATTACTCTAGGCAAAAAGCCTGTACAGTATAGCTTTTCTTTAAAAGTTATCATACACAGAAAGCCAAAGTTCAAGAAGTTTATACCAAGTGATGGATATGTTCAAAGTAAAGTTCACTGTAATTATAAAAATTAAAGTGGTGGTTCTGAAAAATTCAAAATTCAGGAATTCAGGACTATATTTAGAATGTAAATTAACAAAAGGAATAAAAGCCCTCACTTGAAGTAAACTTGCTTACTTAAAATTAAATTACTTTAATGATCCAGCATGTATAGGCTTTGATGTGCACCAGGAAAATGCATGCACACGTGCATTAAAGATTTGCATCAGAATTAACATAACGTCCTTTTCCATGTTAACCCTAAATTGACCATGACCCAAATTCCTTCCAAAGTGAAATGGATCAGTAAATTGTGATGTGTTCGTACCGCTGAAAACTCTACACAATGAAGACAGTACAGCAACAACATGGACGATCTCACACTGTACTTTTGAGCAAAAGAAGCCTTACAGAATAATACCGACTGCATACTTCCATTTATTTATATAAATTCCCAGTTACAGTGAGTGAGTGTTAGACAGCACCCTGGGTCCCTTCAAGGAGGAGGAGGAAAGCGGTAATAATCAGGAGGGAACACAAGGAAGGTGGCTGGGGAGCATTCTTTCTTGATCTGGGAGGTGGCTACCTAGACTGACTGACTTTGTGATAATTCCTGGGTGATTTGTAAACTTTTCTGTGTCCAAATTACACTTCAGTAAAGCAGTTTTTAAATTAGATTTAAAAAAAAAGATATCCTTGAAAACCAGCATCCTAATATGACAAAAAAGCAATATTTTTAGCAAGCCAGGAATAATGCCAGTTTTAAGTAGATTCCTTTTTTAAAATTATTATTGCCAACTACAGTCACCATGCTGTACATTACATCCCCATGACTTACTTTATAACTGGAAGTTAGTACCCCTTGATCTCCTTCACCCATTTCCTCTTATTTATTATTGTAATAAAGATGGTGAAGGAAGAACTCTTATAAAGGACCAAAAAATAGAGAACTCAGAATGCTGTGGGAAAACAACTAGTGGTTTTCAGGCAAATGACTTGAGTTCTGTCACCTAACTGCTATGATTATGATCTTTAATTTTCATGTCCATCAGCTGGTATATAACCAATTTTATATAGATGAAGTATGATAATATACATAAAAATACTTTGGAATACTAAATAAAAATGTCACTTTTTATCAACACTATTGATATTTATTTGACAGAAATTTCCATTTATGTCTTCATGAAAACTGGACAATTGATTGGAAATAATAATTTAGCCATGTCCTGAAAGATACCTCATCAAATGATGTATTAAAATCCAGACAATCAATGGCATATTCTGTTCTTTAACGTGTCAGTCATATGACTTGTAAAAGAAGGAGTTCGTCTGATATGGCTTATTTCTGGTTCACAGACTATAATTTCGGAAATGGAAGCAATCAGATACTATCTTTGAATGTTGGCATGTGTTCCCATTTGACCAGTTCAGTTAATTTTAATGATATCGTTAAGGGCGTATGGTGTTGTATGTGTGCTAGGATACTGCAGAATTGTAAACAGCACAGACACCTTTCCCTTAGGTGGTCACAGCTTTAAGCAGTGAGACTTTTGAGAAGCTGCTTGGGGAACTGGACTCGGGGGTCGGGTGTGTGGGGGGTGGCATATCAGAGATGGAGGTGGTCGTTGGTAAGAAAATTATTAGCAGCTAATATGGTGGGAATTGGGGGCAAAGCTCAAAGCAGGAAGAGGGAAAAATCGGAAAAGAAAAAAATCTGGGTTTCTGAGTTTTCCTGAAGGAGGGAGATACAGAAATTAAACCTGCCCCAAGCAAACAAAACAAAACGTAAAACATTGCTGTGTTATTTGGAAGGGTCACTAAGCATTCATGATGTCAGAGTCCAGGGTTCTGCCCAGGAATCATGACGGGGTGAATGTCTTCAGTAAGTCCCACCAGCTGGTTAAGAAAGACCGAAGTCGCCGTTCTTACTATGTCTTTGCGAAACCAAACCCTGGGTGACAAGACCTCATGTGCAAGATTTACTGAGTAATAAAAGTATCCTTCGCCTGACTCCCCACGCCGACCTTGTACCCAGGGACTAATTTACTTCATAAAATTTCCAAAATGTTTTGAAAACCACCTTCCCTCAGAAAGGAATAAAAATGACTTGCGATCCTAAAACTTTGAATTGTAGCCTCATCAAGTCCACTGAGCGTTATATTCTGGACAAGATACGTAGCCTGGTCTGGTTACGTCTTTATTTTTCTGTTCTCCGGCATATATTTTAAAACTTTAGAGCTCTTATTTAGTGATGTGGGGACACTGTGACGGTGCTTTGTTAGCCAAATGAAGGGCTTTTCTTTCAATGAAAGTTTCTTGAAATTGCTAGATGCCAGGTACTTTTCTAGGTGCCCGATAACTGTGTAAAATCGTCAGTATTAGGCAGTGGTAGGCTTTGTTGATTCATCTAGGAAATTCAGCCTTTAAATTGAACATTTGCAGTATACAGAATCCATAAAAATCTCTTAAAAATTTATTTGTGTCTGTAATTGTTTGAAGTCTGTACTGATGTGTGGTAAGATATTTCCACTGAAAATTTCCAGAACTAGCTGATAACCTGTGCTTGAATAGCTTGTTAGTGAAAATTTAGGTAGAAACTATATGGGACCCTCTTTTCGGAGGATTATTGATTAATCAATTCAGTCTTTAACAGGTATCTATCCAGTGCATGACATCTGGTGCTTTATACTATCATGCACTGAGTATGCAAAGGTTATTAAGATATTCTGATCTTGACTCACACTAGAGGTTTACGTGCCAGTTTGCAGTTGATATCTGAGACTCCTCAACCCAAACAAGAAAACAATGATGTCTTGCATTCAGCCCATGAAAACAATGAAAATGTGCCAGTTGATTGTCACTTCCATAGTGACAGCCATTGGGTAGATGGTCTTTGTTCCAGAGATGTTAAATTCAGTAAGATTCTGTGTATATATATGGATGTGTGTCTGTGGGAGTGACAGAGAGTGGGTGATAGGTGAGAGAGTTGTTTTAAGCCTCACTAATAATGAAGAAGCTTCTCTTTCATAGAAAACAAAAGCAGCACAGTTATATTTTATGCAAAATATAGACTCATAGCAGTGATGTACTGGAGCTGGCTTGTGCCAGTGCATGAGAGTTGGCTTGTACGAGCTGGTAAGAGATGATTTAAATTTCCAGGAACTTGTGAGCTGATGGTTAAGCTTAGCTATTATTCAAAATTAATGATAAAAATTTAGAATTAAATAAATTATATTAAAAATGAAAGTAATTAATGTTAAAGATCCATCAGCTCCTTGTTAGTTTATGGCGTTTTATTATTCTCTACGCTCTTAAGTTTATTGACCCGTATGACACGTGTATGGAGGAGAAAGTATATGATAGTGTTCTATGGACCATCTTTTCCCAACTCTGCCTATCAAGTCAATAGCTTGAAATTGGCTTGGGGAGTATTCACGCTTCAAAAATAGGCGAACGCTACAAATTAGGTCCCTCCCTCCAAACTTCAAAAGGCACTTGTTAAACATTTGCCGGCGCACCAGCGGCTTGCACTCCAAGCTTACCACTCCTTTGTTTCTCTTTCAAAGAGTAGAATCACAACTTCAGTAACATTCATTTTCTCTTAGTCCAAAGTTGTCATTTCTCACTTTGTAGGACTTGAATGACGCAGATGGCAAATCTGTGAACTAATTAATCACTGTTCTCAGAGTTGTATTTTGAGTTTCCGGGAGCTCATGTAGGACACAGAAGAAACTAACGCTTCCCAGGTCGACCGCAAACGTGCAGAATTTACCTTGTCTAAAGTCAAGGATGTGGGGAAAGCAAACGAACCCAGAATTTAAGTGGACGTGAAAAGACTGTTTATTGTCCTGTCAATTGTGAAGCTCCTTAGAAAGACATGGATTAAGTGAATATTCATCACAGATAAATAGTCATTTAATGATTGTCCCTGGTGCTTTTTCACTATGAGAGCAAGTTAGGAGTACTTTGTCAATAAGTGGGCATTTGGGGGCAAACAGACATCTCTAACAGTTGACTGACTGTAAAGCATAATGGATCTAAAGTGCAGTATGTGAAAGCAAAACTTCCATATGTGGTTATGTCACATACATATATATGTATGTATATATATACATATACATACACACAAACACGGTGAGACATTTTTAGATACATTACAGCTAAGCATCACATATTATTCTCTATTTTACATATACTAAACTCTTTATAATTATTACTTCACACTTACAGGTCCAGATGGTTTTCTTACTGCGGAAACCAAGAAGAGAAGGCTAAGTGAGCTTAGAATCTTGACAGCAAACCTTATATAAAATATGAAAAAGTAATGAAACAATACGTTAGAAGAAAAGCAGCTCTGTGATGTTATAGTTAGATGAGAAAAATCTTTTACAGAGTTCATGTTTAGTTCTGCACAGAAAGATAGTCTATAAAGCTGTGTCTGTGTATCCATATAGATTAGAGGTTAACAAAGATTTTCTGTAAAGGGCCAGACAGTAAATAGTTTAGACTTTTCTGGCTTAGAGTCTCCGTGATGGTGGTTCAGCTTTGCTGCTGTTGTAGGGCTGAGGCCACCAGAGACAAGATGTAAATGAATGGGAGTGGCTGCTTTCCCATAACCCTCCTGGGGCCAGGTTGGGCTCACGGGGCTGTGGTTTGTTAGGCTTTGATCTATAGCGGGAGAGATTTGGTAATTAAGCTCGCCAGCTAAACGTTCTCCTTTTGGACCCAAATCACTTGATTAGGAGATCTGTGCTGATCACCATTACTGGGGAATTCCCAGATACCACTGTATTTGCGTTATGAAGACTGATGTGGCCAGGAATTAAGACTGCACTGTAGCTGTTAGATACAGATTGAGACAATTATCTGCATGTTCTACACTCCAAAGTATTTCCTCAGTTTTCTGTGTACACTGGGAGGATATTGTGGATATCTGGATAATCCCAACCTTTTAGTGTGCTTTTCACGTTTACAGCCTCAGTGTCATATTTGCTAACCATAAGATAACCATGAAATCTTGTACATAGGACAAATGCCTGCCCTGGTTTGAGGACCCTTGTTTTTAAACATGAGATTCTAAGAGTAGATATGATAAAAGTTTGGAAACTGAAACCAACATCATTAAACAATACAGGGACAGGACATACTTTGCACTAAAATTAAGGAAACATAATTTAGCTGTTGGTTCCTGGAAGATAACAGTTTGAACCATCGAAAATAGCTTACTTATTGAGGGTAATGGTTAATTTTTACATGTCAACTTCACTGGGCCATGGGGTGCCCAACATTCAGTTCATTATTCTGGGTGTTTCTGTGTGATGTGCTGGAGCCAAAGTGGGGTTCATTTTGGCATCCAGCTAAATCTAAGGGCTGCAGTTTATATCTTACTTGTGGCCTAAGGAAGCACTAGCAGGTCTCTTCAGAATCACAAGCCACTAGGTCTGTGTATTAGCTGTTTTGTGCTTATGAGATTAGCATTTAAATTGGTAGACAGAGTATAGCAGATTGCCTTCCCTGATGTGGGTCGGCCTTGTCCAATCAGTTGGAGACTTGACCAGAACAAAAGGCTGACCCTCCCCTGAGTAACAGAATTGTTCCTGCCTGATGGCCTTCAAACTGGGACATTGGCTTTTTTTCCTGCCTTTGGATTTAACTGAAACATTATCTCTTCCTGGGTCTCCAGCCTGTGGCCTTCAGATTGGAACTACACCACTAGTTCTTCTGCTTTTCAGGCCTTTGGACTCAGGCTGGAATGAAACCATTAGCTTTCCTGGGTCTCCAGGTTGCTGGACCTCACCCTGCAGATCTTGGGACTTGTCAGCTTCCATAATCACATGAGATAATTCTTTATAATAAATCTTTTCCCATATATATTAGTTTTGTTTCTCTGGAGAACCCTGACTAGTTAAGATGAACAGTTTCCTCATTGAAGAATTTTAAGCAGGTTGCCACATTGCACCCATCAACCCAAAACTATCATGTCATAATTTCTGCTAACTCTAGCCAGTCCCTTTCTTTGCAAGACTCACCTTAATATCCCCCAGCCCAAACCGTAACACTAAAAGTACTATAAATACTGTCCTCTGACTGTCCCCTTCTGGACACCACTCTAGGTAGCTAAGGGTGGTCCTTTCCCTTAATGTCACGGGTCTAATAATCATAGCTTTGCTTAAAGCTGGTTTTTCTGAAGGCCCTAAAGAACCGACAGTTGAAATTTCCTGGCCGCTAACTTGGATTGGTTACACATTCATCATTCAACAAATGCTTCCCATGGAGCAGAACTTGTGCTCGGTGGCTGGGCATGTACTGGTCAACAAGAGAAATGCAGGCTTCACGCTGGTGTTCTAACAGAACTTAGAACCCGTGACATCCCTCTACTATAAAGATTCTGGTGGCATAAAACCAAATTTGTCCCTCACCAGCCCTGACTTTCTGCTGGTTATTGATAGTTTCTGTTGGATATTTTCCCATAGGGACTTGTAAATAAACAGTGATGCACTCCCACACAGTAGTACCTGCTTGTCATATGTCAAGGATGTCCTAAAACCATTTCTGAGCTCAGTTCTGTTCAGCCGTTTCCCCTAATCCATCCTTGAGCTCTCTGTTCCCCCATCTTCACTGCACGCTTACAAAGACAACGAGGATTTGCTTCACTCACACACAGACCTGGCGACTTGTGACCCTGAAGAGACCCCCTGGCTTCTGCTTGGGCCACCGTAAGATATAAACTACAACCCTTAAGATTTAGCCGGATGCCAAAAGGAGCCCTACTTTGGCTCCAGTACATCACAGTTCCTTGGCACTTAATTTCTATGAACATAATCAAGCTAATAAGAATGTGCCCTTAAATCAGTGGCTTCTGTTGCTGTTGGGATAAAGCAAAAAAAAAAAAAAAAAAGTCAATCCTTCACTTTATTGAAAATAAGAATCCAATTTCATGAAGTTATATCTTATAGAAAAGAAAGCTGCCATTTCTAAGGATTAAAGTACCTGTTTCCAGGCACGCATCTTTCCCACGTTTGTCCACCAGAAGAGCCTCAGCTAGCAGAGTAGATTTTGACGCTCATTTCTAGGCTGTGGTGAAGATCACAGCAGGTGTCAGGGTGGAGAAAGCACGTTGCTGGCCTACTGACTGTACTTCTTCAAGAAATTTAAGTTGCTATAGTATACGTAGCTGTGTTTGAAGTGAGATACAGGTTGCAGGGCGCTGGCTTTTCAGAGCACCTCCCGGTTTTGCACACATGACCCCAAACCCGCAGGCCTGCAACTGTTCACATGCCTGCCTTTGGTCCCAGAGTGGGGCAGGCGGCCAGCTGCGTGCCTGGTTAACTCTTCAAGAAAGCAGGTAACTCAATACACAAGTTTTGTTGGGAAGCCTTTTAAAATGTTTTTCTGGCACGGGGTTGTGGGGAAACCTCTCGAGGTGAGACCAGTTCTCTCCAGTTACCGTTCAGCCTTGCTTCTGGAGCAGCCGTGTGCAGCAGCCCCGCACACGTGTGCTGCAAACCCGTGGAAGGTGTTCTTCCTTACAGACTTCGTGGCTCAACCGGAACCAAGCATACCTGGCTCCCTTCTCCCGTAAAATGAGTGTAACTAATTAGAGTAGCAGCAACGTTACATTTTATTACAAGGCTGTGTTAATGCAGTTGCTTTTGTTTGCCATTATTCCTTAATAAGATACAATAAAATCACCATAATGCACGTAAACAACTGTCCTCTCTGGGATAAAACTGGATTAATGACATATTTTGTGTTTATAGAAACAAACACCATTTAGCGGCCTTTCCTCTCAGGAGATTTTTCTTAACCAGCAACCAGGTACTTATTTTAGACCTAAAAGGAAAACACAGTTAATAATATTGAAAGGTTATTAGTGCAATAGGATACTTATCATCCTTGCGTGATGGAGAAAGCAGGTTCATTTAGAAAGACTCGTAAAGAAAATTTGCATATTTATATGAAATGTGGGACTGTTGGTGTTCTGTCTCTCAGGGGTTAGAGTTATTTTTAATTACGAATTCCCTTGCTGATGAGGATCCAACAAAGGAGAAAGGAAAGTAGTCATTTCTAAATTGAAAACCTGAAGTGTTCTTTGTTAACCGCATTTTGAACAGCCAGATAGGAAACTTCGGATGGTGAGATGGCATTTTCAGCTTAATTAACTTTGACTTAAAAGTCGTAGATGAAGAGCTTCTGCAGTAACAGAGCCACGCCTCCCACATGCACAGTTAAGCTGCAGCGTACATCCGAGTGGATAAGTCCTACCCTTTAAGTGGGCAGAGCAGAAAATGTCATGTACTTCTTTGTGTTCTCTTGCTCACACTCTTCTCATTTTTAAATGAAAGTGACTTTTCATTGAAAGCAGATTTAAAATGAAGGAATAATATTTATTTAACTCAGTGTATTAGTTTCTTATTGCTGCTATAACAAACTATCACAAATTTAGCAGCTTAAAACCCCACAGATTTCTCTTACAGTTCTGAAAGTCAGAAATCTAACATGGAATTCGCTGGGCTAAAATCAAGGTGTTGGTGGGTTTGCATCCCTTCTGGAGGCTCTAGGGGAGACTTTCTTTCCTTGCTTTTTCATTCCTTGCTTTCTTCAGTGTCTTAAGGCTGCCTGCAGTCCTTGGCTTGTGGCCCCTTCCTCCGTCTTCAGTGCCAGCGATTCCATCACTCAGACCCCTGCTTTAATGTCATTTTCCTCCTTGACTCTGACACTCCTGCCTAGCTAGTATAGGGAGCCTGGTTATTACATTGAATCCACTCAGGTAATTCAGGAAAATCTTTCCATCTCAAAATCCCTAGCTTAGTAAATAAGCTTAATTAATCCTTTCGTTCCATGGAAGATAACATACTCATAGATTTCCCCGATGAGGATGTGGCCATCTTTGGGACGCTGCTGCTCAGACTGCTACTCCCAGTCATTGCTTTGTTTACTTAGGTCCTAGTTGCTCGCTTCACTTACACCATGTTTTCCTTTGTTTTTTTAGTGCTCTTGTCAGCATGTGACATTTGTCTTACATGGGTTCTTAGTGGTTTTCTGGTTAATATATTGTTTTGAGCAGATAAATAGTATTGTGATTCAGTCAGTTATCTGCCACTTCATTTTTATTATTCATTCGTGAAGCTGGTATTTATTTCCTGAATTTTGGTGCAAGTTGCTGGGTGAAGGAAATGACTCAGTGATGATGCAGGTCAGGTGCTCTATATTCAGACTGGTCCTGCTTCCTTCCTTTTAAATTATTGAAAATTAGTTCCAAGATACAGAATGTAGGTCAACTAGCATGACTCCTCCCTCGTTACTTTGATTTGTGAAGTTCTGCTGGTTCACAATGATAAAGGAGGGAGAACCTAAGTAGATGTTAAAGCTTTCGTTTTTAAAAAAGAAACTAATGGTTTACTGCAAACCTAAAAAAACCCAAAAACCTCATTTGACATCTGCAGTATGTTACTTTTTCACACCATCATTCATCTAAAATTCATTTTTTAAAAACTGGGTTTTTCATGAGCAAGTCAGAAAAGATAATCCACTGGGAGGTAGACCTGAGCCTTTCTAACACCAAAAGTCCCCAGTGAAATGGGAAAATATAGTAGCAATGCTACACAGAAAGAGGAAAGAGGTATATTCTGTGCAGAGCTAAACACAAGACTGTTATTTTAATATCTCACAAGCTCCAGTTTTATGTTTCCTCTTGTAGAGATAATTTTTAATATGCTTTGATATGCTATACAATGCAATCATGTTTTCTGAAGGACTCCATGCACTTTGCAATGTTCTGTGTGTTGAAATTTAATACAGAGACATTGATGAGAAGTTTTGAATCTTAAAGGGGACTGTTGAGTGGGTCTGTGGGAATCCTTTGAGTTTCAGTCAGATGTAAACTGATTGAAGCACCTTCTCTGATAAAACTGTGAAGCTTTGCTCTTTCTATTCCTTTCAAGCATGTAGCTTTGTCTTCTAGTAACTGCACTAAAAGCTTCCAGTTCAGTGGATGAAGTTCTTTTACCTCACTAAGAAAAGGTCGAACTCTGTTTCCCCTTCCAGTCACCTCTCACCGCTTACAAGTGCTGTGATTCAGGGTGAGTTACTGAAAACCCTATTTTACCTTCAGATGCTGCGGTTTGTGCTTTCAAGGCTTCTAATCAGAGGTGGCCCCTTCCTGAGCCTGCTTTCACTGCTGAAATCATTCTCCCTTTCTTCCAGGTGTTTAAAGCAGCCTCTGAAAGACTTTGCCTCTGTCTCTCCCTGCATATTTACATGCTGCCATCTGGGCATATATTTCAGTAGACTGATTTGAGGATTATTGCTATTTGCAAAATGGTAAAAATGTGAAATAACTTACAAGAAAATAGCAAAAGGGAATGCAATCGGACGTATTCAGCACTTAGTGGACATAGAGAAAAAAAGTAATTTTGATAATGTTTTTATATGGTGCCTGCATGAAAGATTGTGTAGATGGTTAATAAGAATTCATTTTCAAGTTTATAAAATGCTCCTTGTGTGGACAGTATTATTAGCTAATAGACAGGTAACATATGTGTGTAAATAAACACAATGGTTGCAAATTGTTTTTCAAAACAGCTTCATTTCATAGTTAGACCAGGAGGAACGTGAAATGGTGTTGAATTAAGTGGTGTTAATGATTTCACTATTTGATAATTCTGAATGGAAATTTTTCTTTTTTTCTGTAATGCAGGCAGTTGTGACATTGATGATGCTAATTTAGGAGTTTCCTGAGTTTAAGATACTTATTTCCAAAACGTCCTTACTATTCAAAGTGATCGGCATACAGCTAAGGCTGTCACAGCCACTTGGTAGTTGATGCTTTAGCTTCAGCCATGATCACTGAACAGCCTCATCTTTGCTGTAAGGAGAGAATCATGTTTTTCAGCATAAAAAACTCACAGTTCTATTATAATTGGCTAACCATTAGCATTAAGGATTTAACAGGTAACACAAATCGGGGAAGATTTAAAGCAACAACATTGAGCTATATTCAACCCTAAAAATGTAAAATTGTTTGAATCTAAACCCATTCATTTCTCCAGACTTTATCAGATAGGTCTTTCCATAATGCTCTACAGATGCTTATCTCGGCATCGTGGCTTTTCTGGGAGACAGGGATAACTTGCCGCATTCCCTGGGATGAAGTTTCCGCAGTTTCAATCACAGGAGAGGGTGAGCCTCCATTTCTGTCGTGCTGCCCTCACTTTGTCTAGTTTCCTAAACATGCGGCAGGAACAAAGCAGAAATGAATACACGAAAGTAACTAAGGCAGGTAAAAAATGCTGACACATGGCCTTGAGTAGACACTCTTTGGATGTCTACCGGGGATCTGTCCTTAACTGTCAAGAATGGTGAGTAAATTTACTTGCTGTCTTAATAGTGGATTTATCATGACAAAAACTTCCAGTCGTGATTCATGTCAGTTTCCCTGGGACAAGGTTCATGTAAATGTGCTTCTGTTATTCTAATATAATCGCACGGCGGTCATGCTGGTTTATGGAGAAGTTCTAGAACATGACAGTTCAAAGAGATGCTCAAATCTCCTCTCCTCTCCTGACATGTAACTGGTCTAGCCTTCTAATGAGACAATGATTCAGATAAAAACTGGGATTAGGTGATCAGCAGCCAGGACATTTAATTAATGGCGTATATGTAGGAAGTGTTGCACAGTGTCGGAGAGGGAGTAGAGTTAAAATCTAAGGATTCTGCTTGTGGTTTAGCTCTGCCGTGAATCACTGGTGTTGGTCATGAGGCTTGTCTGAAGTTTCATTTCTAAATCCAGGGGCTGTTCTTAGTGCTGTCAAAATACTCTCCCAGCCTCGAGCATGTTTATACTTTTTGGATGATTCTGGTCTGTATGATCACATTCTCTGTAACAGTTAGTAACTCGCTGCCCCGCTTCTAGTGTTTTCCTTCAGCACATCCTGCATCTTCCTCCAGTGCACCCGACACCCTGCGTTCGGAGCAGGCATTGCCTAAGATTTATCTCGCTCTTTCCTTCTGTAGTTGTTAGCGATTCCTTGATGACTAGGAAAAACACCACAGGCTCATTCTTGTCTGTCTTTTTAAACTTTGCTGCTGAGTTCTCTTGTACATATTTCTTTTCTGCTTCAGTTTATTGAAAGGAAACCAAAGCAAAGCATAGAACCCCCCAACCACCCATCCAACCAACTGGCCAACTAAACATCGTAAGAATAGCATGTCAGTTTATCCCTTGGATCAGAGTGGCTTTTTGCTTTCTTCCTGCATAACCAATCTTATTTCTCCTTTAAGGCCTCACTTAGCACTTTGACCTACTGGAAAATTTTCCACATCTTTCCAGAATGGAACTAATGCTTCTTTGAATACATCACACTTTTGATTTGTGTTGATCTCTGCACATCTCTTGTGAAGATCCTCCTGTTCATGGCTAAAGTTGTAATCTGACACTTACATATTGATTACTTACTTATTTATATGTTTATTTTTTATCCCCAACTAGGATATGGGCGTTTTGAGGAAAGAATGCATGTAGTTCTCTGTATTATTCTTGGTACCTGGCCTGTATTAGAAGAAAGACACTCAGTAAATATTCATCAAAACAACCTTTAATTTGAAACTTTTGCTTTCATAGAATTAAAATACATTTTTTTCTGATGCAGAAAATCAAGTGGAATGAAACAACTAACATTTTATTTTTTTCTAGCAAGGTACTGTGGAGTATAATTATGTGGCTAAGGAAATACTAATAAGGATTTACATGTCGGACTACATGATTAATAATTAAATATTCTTCCATCATTGGGCTCTTACTATTTGAGATGCTAGCCATTGAATTCTTATTTACCACGTAACAGCACTGTGCTTAGCTTGCTGAAACCCGACTGAAACCCGGGTCTTCTGGCTTCTGCTTTAAGGCCGTTCAGCAGTGTCATATGCAGTATAAGCACAAACATCTGTACACAGCACTGAGAAGCAGTGTCTGCGTATCCCAGAGCTATCTTGAAGATACTGAGAAGTGTCTTCAAGGCATATGGCAGTAAGATACCTACAAAACTTCCTAAAATTGTACCCTAAACTCTGTTTCTTAGCAAAACTTCCTAAAATTTCTCTTTAGGTACTTGGATATTCTTATTCTCTAGGAGTTTTTTGGCTTTTTTATTCTCTCTCTCATCTTTTTCCAATACTCCAGTTTTATACATTATTTTAACCAGGACCGCAGCTTCCCCAGAGCAGGTCAACACAAAGAATTTCCGCTGAGCAGCCTGGAGAGGGAGGAAGCTATAAACATGTATGCTATGGTATTTTCACCTGTGCCATAGAGTTTTCATCAGCCCCATTAGAGGTTCTGACTCCTCATGTTAGAGACTCCGGAAAGTGAGGGTTAGAGAAAACACATAACTTGCCCCAGGGTACTGTTCTAGTTAATGCTGCTGCCCCGGTCACCCCAGAGTTCAGTGGTGTACAGTAACCATTTCAGTAGTCATGCAGACTCCAAGGATCAGGAATTTGGACAGGGTGCAGCAGGGTGATGTCTGGGGCCACAGCTGGGAAGGTGTGAGTGCTGGGGTGATGGACGGACGTCTGAGCTGTAGTCTTCTGCAGACATCTTCACTCACGTGTGCGGTAGCTGATATGGCCGTGGACCAGCCTTTCACCTGGTCTGTCGGCTGGAACACTTGCCGTGGCCCTTCCAGACACTCTCTTTACATGCACAAGTTTAAGCTTCCTCAAAGCATGGAGGGTGGGTTCCAAGGACGAATACTGCAAGGAAGCAGAGCTGTGTGCACCATTTTTATGATTAAGGCATGAAACCTGCAAGTGTCGCTTCCACAGGACTCCCTTTGCTGGTTGAGGCAGTCATAAAGGTCTGCCCAGGTTCAAGGGGAAGGGATCCTTACCACTAAGTGGGTGAATGTCAAGGTGCACTGTGTGAAGAGCACGGAGGATGGGAGTTATTGTTGCAGCCATCTCTGGAAAACACAATCTTCCAGAATCACAGAGGTAGTGAGTAGCTGCGTAGGGATTTGAACTAAGTTTTTTCTGAGCCGGGTTCCTATCACTTTTAATCACTATCCCAAAATCCACTCTCCAGGGTAAATAAAAATTGTCACAGTGTACAGTTGTATTTGTTACATTTTAGATATCAGCACATAATTGAAAAGGAAATGCATTTGTAAAAATGTTGAAGTATACAAGAAAAAAATTTGTCAAAAAAACATTTTAAATGTACCATTTTCCAAATAATAATGGGGAAGACTTTATTTCCTTTCAAGACCACATCTTTCTAAAGTGAGTGTGGGGGTTTGGCTTACAGGGAGTTACTCTGATACTTCTAAATGAAATGTCAAATATAATTTAATGCTTGAAACCTGAAGCAAGCCTGACTATGTTTAGAGTTTGACAGCTTGCTGTGTTTCTATCAAGCTATCTATCCATGGGGATCAAACACTATGTTTAATGGAGAAGTCTGTTAGATGATATCTGTGGGTATATGTATACATGAGTTATTGATTAATAATAATAACATGTGCTTATTGAGTGCTTACTGTGTGCCTTGTTCCTTTCACAGTTGATCATTTTGAATGTCTTCAGTAACTGTGCGGGAAAGTTGCTGTCATTTCATTCTGACAGTTGGAGAGGCTTAGAGATGTTTTTTGATACTTTGTCTGAGGTCAGACAGCTGGGCAGAGCAGCCTACTTGAACTATTTCATCCTGCTTCTGTAATGTATGAAGCAGGGCAATCTCATTCACAGTTGGATTATCCAAACTTCAGCTTTGCCCAGGGTGACACTCGGATGTGATCCAACCTGGCCCGGCCTGCCTTGAGGAGCAAGGCGAGCAGCATCGGTGAAGCTACAATCTTCATGAGCATCTCCATGAAGTCACTGTAGCTGAGGAAATGCTTGGCAAATAGGATTTCTTTTGTCGCTTGTGAAGATCTGTGAGTTACCATGATCCACACATTATAGAAGAGGAGTGGCTTCCGAGCTAAAGTGGAACACGGCTGTCACTTTCATTTCACTGCAGGGAAGCGTGTGTCTTCTTGTCCATTAGTGCTTTTCCCTGTAACAGAAGCACACAGACTCAGACACACACACACTCACAGTCAGAGTGAGAGGGGAGAAGTAGGTGGAAGGAGTGATGGGGCTCATTGCTTCCTTTAACCCTGCTTTCCAGACATAGAATTTGTGCTCATGGAAGACGGAAACCCACGTAGGAATGCTCTGGGTTGGTGTGACAGCGAGCCTCTTGCATGTTAGTGCAGCATCTGGTGAATCCGGGGCATTAATACAAGGATGAACTGAACCGTTCCTTCCTTAATTTAAAATTCTGAGGATAAATACAGACCCAGTTATGTAAGTGATGTTCATGACATGGTGAGGAAGTGGCCTGTGGAGCTCGACTCCTGAAATGTCAGAAAGGACTTGGGTTTTCTCTTCTTCCACAGTCCAGTGGAAAGCTTCCCCGACATCTACTTTCAGTTGATAAGAACCCCTTTCTTCTCCTGTGGGTACTCTTTTGTGATTCTAAAATCTGTTTCCTGTGGTCTAACCATAGAAATCTTTACTTGAACTATCAATGGTTTAGTTGCTGTTAGGGAATCATTTTCAGAACATTTTGGCAATTAACATTTAGCTGAAACTCACAGGTTGGCCTGACAGCTCACCAGTCACCTGTGACTTGCAGATGATGCTCTGAGTTTTTACAATTCTGAGCTTTCAACTCAAGATACCATCTTGTGGTGCTCCTTGGAATGCCGCGTGCAGTTTCGGCTGCCACATAGCAAGAAAAACATAACAGCACTGATGAAAGTCCACGGCAAATAACCAAACAGGAAAAGAAAAGATTCTCCAAAAAGGGACATACTAAAAGGATCCGAACTAAGTTTGGAAATAAAATCTTAAAAGAATACGAGGAACAGAGGGATATGGTTGAAGTCTAGAAGTGAACAGGTGAATCGAATCTGTGTGAGGTTTCCATGTTAGGTAGTTAGCACAGGTACAGACTGAAAACATAAATCGATTAACATTTTGGAAGTAAAATCAAGAATAGTATATTCAGATGGAGTTGTTAAGAGGGAGCCAGTTGCATTCGGCGTGTATTTCTAACTTCTGGAGTTTTCCATCCTGGTAGATCCCCGTGGTGTCCCATCACAAAGCGTCTCCTGGTGACAGAGGTGGAAACCTGGGCATGCCGCCCCAGCACGACGTTGCTCACGTGCTTACCTGCCTTGTCTTTCTCTTTGTTCTCAATGTGGGAATATTTATAGATTATCTGTGGTCATTTGTTATTTTTGATTCCTTTCTCTTAGCAGTTCTCATAAAGAAATGCATGACATTTATTATTGACCCAAAGACCAGTATAATTTTTTTAAAAAGCTCATGAAAATGATTATAGGCAACCTCTATTGCCAAGTTTAAATCAATCTAGCCTAATTAATCTATGTCTCTCTTTACTTAATTCTATACCTTGATCTATAATTTATTAACCGTATTGTGATGAGACCCGTTTCCTTGGCTTATGAAGTAAGTTTTCTACTTGGTACTAAAGCCTTATGTTCTGATCTGAGTTTTCGGCGTTCTTTCTGCTGGCGCTGGCTTCCTGAATGCCTAGGGTATATGTGTGCATCAAGCGACTGCAGTCTGGGGGCATTGGACATAAACTGCTAATCGCACCAGCGAGGAGCTAACGGTTTGGCAGAAGAGCTGTGAGTGATGGAGCCAGGCCTCCGGTTACTGTGCTTTGCCTGTTGAACTTGAGTAAGTTCAGAGCCCTGAACAGGTGGTTTAGCACTTACCCGCTCAGTTCCAGGCGCCCACCTTGCAAGGACCTCATGTGCTGTGGTGAATTTGGCAGGTTTCCCGTATTCATTTGGCATTTAAGGAAAATCAAGCTATAATCTTTAGGAATAGCAAAGGTGTTAGAACTGTGGAACAGACTTCAGGCTTTAAGACAGAAACAAGGCTGATCTGATCTGAACAGGGACACCAGTTTCATAGACAAGACGAATTATACTTAGGGAACAAAACAAACACTGAATAAAAATCAGTGCCATTGATTTAGTCAAAGCATTCCTTGTAAGGGTCCGGGAAGATAGTCACATGCTGACAATCGGGGATGAAAGCTGAGACACAGAGGGAAATGATGCTTGAATCTTCTGACAGAATATTACATTTTTTTCACTTGCTCCTTATGTCTGCAACATAATTGAATGTTCTTTAATATGTCTCTCTTCCCCCAAGCAAGTGTGCCCTGACCCAGTTACAGAACATTTGTGGCAATTTTAGATGAAGGGTGGAGGGGGAGGGTCATGAGTCTGAGATAGTAACAGAAAATTTAATTTACTTGGTAGGTCTCCCTGCCTGTTTGAAGTCTTCCGGCACAGTACTGCTTAGCCTGAGTCTTTATTTTAGCTTGAAAAATAACATTTGTTAAAATAACAAGTTCATGGGGCTGATCTTTGGTGAAGGATTTTATTTGAAAATAAAGATTATTCCAATCCTACTTAATTTGTAAAGTGCTCAGAAATAAACTACAGTCGTATGTTGTATCTATCGTTCAGTCTAATACAAGTAAACAGAGATTCTGGGGTTGCAGCTTTATCTGAGACCCCCTGGGAAGTGCTTTGGAGGAAGAAATGCCTGCAATAAAAAAACAAATCAAAAAGGAGAAAAAAAGCATTTAACCTGTATAAACCATAACCTTTTTCTCCCATTTGTTTTTGCAACTAAAATTATCTGAAGACATGAGTATCCATTTCTAATCTCCAAATAGCTAGATGTACACGCGACATTAATGTGACAAATAGAATATAGCGTTCACATTGTATTAGCTTGGAAGGAAGGAAACCACGCACGTATGCTCACTAAGATGTACTTTCCGGCTGGAGAAATCTTCAGAATTGTGCTGAAAAGTAAAAACTAGCACTCAGATTGGTGGGGGGAAGGAAGTTCACTGAAGTTACTTGTTTTTTAGGGAGACGGGGTCCTGTAGGAGAGTGTGTTTCAAATTGTCATAGGCTTCCCCTGGGAAATACATGCTTCACCTGGGAATCTTGTTCAAATGCAGATTTTAATTCAGCAGGTCTGAGAGGAGACCTGAGCCTGTTTCTAGTAAGTTCCCAGGTGAGGCCAGTGCGGCTGGTCTGAGGGTCATGCTTTGAGGAAAAAGGAGTTGAAGAGGAGGCTACCTATGTGTGTGCTAAGGGTAAATCCTAGTCTGTTCACTCGCTGAGCTTAACCTCTCTGAGCTCCAGCGTGCTTACCTGTCCGATTGACCCTATTTAAAGGAAGATTGTAAACCTACTAACATTAGTAAAGCTTTCTTTTTTCTTGCATCACTGCTATAAGCCATGTCAGTATAAAGACTTTTTGAAATTAACTGAAACCTCACAGAGCATCATTATCATTACTTTTGGTGGAATGTGTCCATTGTTTAAGGAGAATTCGTTGAATTGTTCCAGATACAGGAAGAAAGAGAAATAAGGAAGTTGAGTGGATACAGCAAAGAGAGTCACAGGTGGAGACTGATGGAGTGGGGTTCTCAGAGCCTGGTCTGCCCAGCAGCACGAGCCTCACTGGGCAACTTGAAAGAAATGCAGATTCTCAGACCCCATCCCAGACTTACTGAATCAGAGGCAGCCCAGCCCCATGTGACCCAGAAGACCTCCAGGTGGTTCTGATGCATGTTGAGGAGCGAGGACCACTGAGGAGGAGCAGGAAACCCCACATCTGGGTGGAGGGGGAGGCTCTGTGGTCGTGGGCTTAGTAAACCACTCCTGACCGCACTCCGCAAAGTGACCCAGTTCCATTCTCTGAGCCCAGCTCTTCACATCAGTCAAGGGTTCCGCTCAGAAAGTATTAATGTGCGTTACTAATGAAGTAGCAGGAAGTTAATCAGGAGCCCAGGCAAGAGGTGCTGATGAGGGTGGATACAAGGGCAGACATGAATAAAAAAATAAATAAACAGGAAGATTTGGTGGAATCTAGGGGTAAAGAAAAGCTGATCTAAACATAATCAGATCAGTGATGAGCATCCAAAATATTTATAATGACAGAGGCACAATATACTCATGCCTTGATATTTCTCTTAGATACAGTGATGAAACAGAGACTGTTACTCTGGCAAAGGAAGCTTCAAAGAAACTATCACGATTTTCTAACTGTATCAGAGTGTAGAGAATGGTGCAACCAAAAATAGCCACAGATTCAGGAGCCTTCAGTGAACCAGAACAGAAACATAGTACTTAAAAGACTGTGGATGTGCACAGTCGTTAGAAGGTCCAACCACGGCTGCGCCTGTGAATTCTAGCATGTGATGTCTGCATTCTAATGTCGCTCTTGGGCTCTGGAAATCTGTTTGTCACACACTGCTTTCACTCAGGCACCTACTTGTGTCTGTCTGTCTCCACCCACAAGGCATGACATTGAACATTTCTTAAAATAGAAGAAAAATCAGCTTTATGGAGGATGATGCAACATCTCTTGGTTTCTGAACAAAATGTTTTGCATTTCAACAAGGTCTCGGAAACAGAGACTGTCATGATGTGCAGGCGGTGATTTGAGATAAGCTGCATAACCAAACGTTTTGAAGTTCTCATATTGGGTGTGTATCGGGTCAGGGGAGAGGGGGGAGGAGGGGGAAGACAGGGAGAAAGGGAGAGTAGTGTGTATACTGTTTTACATACATTCACTGAGTTAGAAAATCATGCTGTGTCTTAGTGAGATGAGCATTGTAGAAAACCAGGGCCCTGTTTGCTTGTGGCCCCGAGTGAGCAAGAGCAATATGTGACCTGTTCAAGCCAAGAGATGCAGCTCAGACCTGTTCTCTGCAAGATGGGGCATCTCGGCACTGCTGGCCTGCTTCTAAGAAGGAAGCACAGCTGATGTGGGAAAGAATCAAGTCAGGACTGTGTGTCTGCTGCCCTCAGCTGAGTTTCCCTATAGAATGTTCTGTCATTTTTCCTTGGTGATGTGTTTCCTTGGTGATATGTTTCCTTCCATTTTTCTAAAGGGAAAAGGGGAAGGATGAAAGAGCAGAGACCTAATTGTGGAATCTCCTGTCTCTAAACTACTCTCTGCATCTTGCTTAAGGGTCTTTTTCTGGCTTCATGAAAGGGGTCCTTTCTCCCTTGGCCAACGTGATTGAGGATGTCCCTTCTTTAAGTGGAGAAGAGATACTTATGGCGAATGAGGCGTTTTTTTGGTGAAGGGTGTGTGAAACTCTTGTTTTTATACTGTAGGAAAACAAGTCCAGTTTTACTCATATACTTTATTATTTCATGGGTTTCACCTCACTGGATCGATTACCTTAATTTTATATGCTATCGGACAATGAGGTCAGAATCTGGTGTTTTCATTTTTATATCTGTTTCTAGTACATTGACTGGCACTCAGTATTAGTTGAATGAATAAACAAATCAATGAACAAATATTTAGCATTTCTTAAAATGACATTGGAGAGATAGTAGGTGATGGGTCTATTATTGAACAGCAATTGGGATGAACTTTGAGAAATTGAAAATCACATTATTTGGAGTTGGAATGAATATTGTAATAAATATTTGTTGAATGAATGTGAATTAAACTGGATTCTGTCTGTCGTTTTACCAATGAGCGAACAAAAGGGGTCAACTGATTTTCTGATGGTTCCGTTTCTAGTTAGTCACAGGACTGGCACTGGGATACACTTTTGACATATTTTTATTATAGGACATTGTAAACATTTATGAAAGTAGGGGAGATGGTATAATAAATGTCATGTCTCCATCAGTATCTCCAAGCATATTCTATTCATCTATTTAGTAGTGTTTTATCAACGCCCATCTCTACCCTCTGCTGTTTCCAGATTATCTTTATGCAAATCCCAGAAAACATTTCATTTGCAAACATTTTAGTATTTAGCTCTAAATGTTAGAGACAAAATATCCACAGTACCATTAATTAATTAATACTTCCTTGTTATCATTTAATATCCAGTCAGTGTTCACATTTTCTTGTTTGTCTTAGACATTTTCTTTTAGTCTTCATTTGTTTGGACTGGAATTCAAATAAAATCCATACACAGTAATTAATTATATCTCTTAAGTATTTTTTAATCTGGAAGTTCTTCCTCCCCCTGTCCCCCAGTCTCCCTTTGATTTTTAAGTTGCTCATGAAACTGGGGTCATTTGTCCTGTTTTCCCAAATTTGAATTTTGCTGGTTGACTAAAATATAATTTTCTAAGATAAAAATGATCATTTAGGACCTATTTAAAAAAAAAAACTTTGGGGTGAAGGATACACATATATTGAAAATTGTTTCCCTAGTGTATATTCTTTTAAAGTTTGAAAAAGTTGTGCTATGAAATTTATTTCTATTTGAAAAAAATTCAAAAATAACATCTCAAGGAAGTTTTACCACAGGATTCCTTAAGTGACCTTATTTATTTTCTAAAGTGTTTATTTCTCTTTTCTCTTTGATACTTGGATTAAGACCAACTTTTAATTAATGAAGAAAAAATACAAATCAGAACTGTGACAGGAACTTTCATAATGCTTAAGTGTTTCTTTACTGATTAGCAAATCCAAAGTAGTTAATTTTTATAATTATTCAGTTTTTTATTAAACATTCAGAACGTGAACCAAATGGAGACGAAAATCCCCAGTCTCCTAAGAACTTACAGCAATAAAATTCTCAGTGTTGCTGGTTGGTGGTCTTTCTGAGCACAATACACCATTGTTTGCCTTTTCTGGTTTATATAACCCGGGTTTTATCTCTGTAGGCTTCTGAGACTCCCAGAGATTTATACTGGTAAATTGGAGTCAACTTGTGAATTTTCAGTTTATTGCATAAAAACAAAAAGACTAAAATATGTGTTAAAGGAACGTGGAGTATAAACTGCAGATCACACGTAGCGAGAATTAGCTAATCCATCTGAACGGCAATGATATCGGAACAACTGATGCTACACAGAAAATTTCCCTAAAAACAAAGTAATCTTCCTCATTAGAGATTTCTGTTCTCCTTTTGCTCCTTTGCTGACCTGACTTTTCTCTGGGCATTTTAATTTCTGCAGCTGTGAAAACACTGGCATCTGAAACAGGCCTTCCTGAGAGGCCAGAGGAAGTGCGTGTTTGATTCCTTTTCATTAGAAACACTTAGGAGGGAAGGCTGGGTGAAGGGTACCTGAGGACTCTCTGAACTGTACAGTAATTTCAGTTTTTCTTTAACTTTGAAACTATTCTAAAAGAGAAAAATATTTTAAAAACGAGTTTTATTAATTTCGATCTATACTACTAAAATTTCATCGAAATAGGAAATACATAGTCACCCATGCTTTCTTCAGCCGACAGCAATTTAACATTTAAAAAATAAAATCAGAAAGGAGGAATATATTTGGCTTATATTTGGCATTTTAATGAAACAAAATGGTTATTTTGTCTGTTTCAAGGGTAAAACCATTTACTGAGTGTTTTCCTCTCGAAAGGGATGTCTGCTTAATGGCCACCTTATATTTTCACAAAAATAAAGTTATCATAGAATCCAAAAAAACCCAGCTCTTATAAGATGAGTTACTTACTTTATGAAAAGGGTAAAAAATTAATAATGAAATTCTGTGACCCAAGCAATTATTATATCGTAACACTGAAACTAGTTAGAACAGTTGGAGATGTGTTCTTAATAGCCGCGGCTTCTAGACGGTTGAGGGCTTACACTTTAAGCATGGAAGTTTTCACAATTTTGAATTTGTCATGTTCCTTTCTGAAGTTAGTATTTAACCCTTTCCTGATGACTCTGGAATCTGAGTCTTACACTGTCTTCAGACTTAAACTTCTCAATTCTATTTTTCATAGGACTTTCAGAGACATCTCATTAAATATAAAAACAAACATTTTTTTAACCTCCTTTCGTGGTTTTCTCCAACCTTCAGGATGAAGCCCCAGCTCCCCCCATGACAGATGGCACTCTGATGCCTGGTCCCTAAGGTCCCCCTGTTTGCACCTTTTCCCACTCCTCCTTGGCTGGGGTTCTTGTCATACAGACTGGTTCTCACTCACTTTTTCTGTCACACAGAGTGCGACTATTGCCTGGAATGCCTTCCTCTACTCCAGTCTTGGAGTAAATAGAAAAGATTTAAACAGGCAGACCTCCCTTCCTTCCTCCTCTTTCCTCTTCCTTCAGGGTACCAGAGATGAAGGTGACCACTGTCACTTTGCGTGTGATGCTATATGGTAATTGACTATTTGTTTGTCATCACATAAGATGGTACATATTATGGACACAGACCATTTGCCATTTTTTTTTCTTTTTTCTTTTAGCATCTAGCATTGCTATCCTACCCATAAGAACCAATCAACAAATAGTGGTGGCTGTTGAATGATTCAGTATGACATCATAATTACTGGAGTTTACTGAAGAATCGAGGGCTATAGTGCATTATGTCAAATGCTGTGGTTTTGTAATGATGGAGCTTTCATGCTGTGGCCATTCTGAACATTCCTTCTTTGATTGTCATTTGCCAATTCTTGATCCTTCAGTGTATCTGTCCATGGTAGCTAAATCTTTTTCTGATTTGATAAGTTTCATGTACTTTTTGTTTGCTTCTCAAGTGAGAATGTGAGAATATTCTATTTGTGGCTAGAACTATTTGCTTCTAAGTTTGCTGATTCTATTAAAGAACTGATAAAATGTGATGATTAATTTTATAGCACCGTTGGTTTGATATGTCTTCCTTGAATTCTTGGTTATCTCAATACAATCAACCATTGTTTTTGTATCATTCAGTAATAGCTTCTGTTACTTTTCTGCAACAAGCAAACTGCTATTATGTACTATAAGCATGCACTTACTGAAACAAGTTTAACCAGGTCATTTCAATGTTAAAAGCAAAACAAAGCCAACAAAAATTTTAACTTAAAATTCACAAGGGTAAGTGAAAAAGAATTCAACACCAACCTCTGATTCTGTTTATGGAAAGATAGTTAAACCATATTATGTTATCTCAAATGATTAGAATACTTTTTAAAATAAGAGTTGGAATGATTATTTTTAGAGTTTCATAACAACCAGTTTTCTAAGTGAAACCATATGAGGGTTGAATATTTTCCTGTCTTATAAATGAGAAAACTGGTACACAGGAAACTAAATATTTGGATTCACCCCTCAATTTTGGCTGTGTTTAGTGGGAATACTACCTCTTTTCATTAACCTTGCTTCAAAGGCAGTGATCATTTAACTCACCTTCCCCATAACCTGTTTTTTTTTTTTTTTAATTAAAATACCAGGTGCTTATCACACAGTAGGTTTAGGTGTCGCTTCTTTGGGGGTCTTGTATTCATGCTGACTGTGGGACTTAAATTCATCTTCTCAAACAGTTTTCTTGTCAAACGTTCTCAGCAAAGTGCCCTTGGTTGACAAACTTAAGTGCATGTTGGGCATTTCAACATGAGCAGGAGTGTGGGGAGGATGCTGCATAAACTTGTTTTACTCAACCTTGAGGAAATGTTAATTCCCTCTTCAAATGAAGTGTACCAAGTGTATGTGCAGCGTTCCCAAGAGCCTCCTAATGAACTGAGAAGCAAACAATCTGAGGTGGGAAGAAATACGTTTCATCAGCCCCCTGGGCAGCGATGATTCTCCTCAGCTTGTCACATGTACTTGATTCTGATTAAAACAAGGCAGATGAGCTAACTATTTGAACTGTTCCTGATAAAGAAATTGCTCTTGTCTCTGATAGAGTCTCAGATCTCACATCATCTAGATTGCACGTGTTGTTTGTTAAAACACAGGCTAGCAAAGTGCACGGAATAATTAGAGGAACGTCCAGGCTGTGACTGGAAGAGAAGCCATCCTTTTTAAATGACCCAGATGAGAGAGGTGACAAGGTTGATGTGATGTCCTGGCTATAGGGGCATTCGAAACTTGGGGTTAAAGTAGACTCTTCTTTAAATTGCTCTACTTTTTTCAGTGTTTCTTGTAGTTAGGTTAAGAAAAGTTACAAAGGTGGCTGATGTTTAAGGAGAGGGGAAACTGGGTCTTTGGGAGAAACACAGAGGCAACACAGGGATTTCTGGGTTAAGATTTCTGTGCTACAAAAAAACACATGAAAGGCAACAAGACAGAAAGGTGAGGAGAGTTCCCAGGCCCCCTTTATGTGCTGCTGTCCCCACTGCAGGCCTGAGTGGAGGAGGGGCAGCTGGAGGCTGGTCTGTGTACCGCAGGGCGCCTGTGAGCAAGCCCGCTTCCCAGCACGGGAAGTCGGCTGACGCGGACCACAACAGCAAGGCTTTTCAGAGGCAGCCCACAGAACTCTGACCGGAGCCCTTCTCTGCCGCACTAGCAGTCAGTTGAGGTGACTGTGTAGTTAGTACGATGCTTTGTGTTTCACGGAGCAAGTTCAGCAGGTAATCTCGTGGGGTGTCCGCAAGGATTTGGGGAGGCATCGTTACCGTTATGGATGAGGTGCACAGAGGTGGTTACGTAGTCGCTGAGTAACCAGAACATGCAGCTGGATTTTTTTTTATTTCAAATCCAGAGCTATTCTACTGTTTTGCTGGTAGATTTTCTGGGTTTTTACCTGAATGTCACAGTGGAAGTTACTTTGACAGAGAGCATCTTGAAGTGATCAGGCGGTCATATCTGTTCCTACATCTGTTACTGGTTCTTGCCACTTACTTGTTACAGAGTGTGGCTTTTTCTCCTTATGCATCCTGCATTTCAAACTTCCCATCATAAAATATGATACAAAGATAGAATATGACTCTTTTGTTCTATCTAACATGTTTGAATATGGTGTACTGCTGTCTTCTATAGAGCTACGCTCTAATTTCATGTTAGTGTTGTTTTGTGTGTGATATCAAGTAATTCACTGCCCTTTGGGATATCCTGGTTATGAAAATGTTGATTTCTAGTTATAGAATTCTGGACTGCTGAGGACCCTGTTAAAGAAAAGGTCTTAATGGTCATGTATTTTTATCTGAATAAGCCAAAATATTTTTTCATTGGGATCTTATTATTAGAGTCAATGTCTGCTTATAAATGCACCACACACGTACACTCTGACTTTCAGGATGACTGTGTGGAATTCTACATCATTTTAAAATGACACATAACATGTTTATGGAACATTTTAATAACCCACCCCTCACCCACAGCCTGTTTTACTCCCACGAGTTCACTCAGTGTAATTAATATCTCAATCTTTAGTCAGAATAGTTAATATTATGAAGGTATATATTCTCCCTAACGTAATAAAACCCATAGTGTCAATATCATGTCAGTAACATTTCCAGACAGGTTTTTTTTTTAAACTCTGAAAAATAAAATTCAACTGGAAATTTATTTGTAAAAATAGCAGAAAAAATCAGAAAAGAAGAGTAATGCAGGAAGAGGATTTTTTTAAGTCAAATATTGATTGTAATTTAAAGCTACAGGACGTTTGGCACTGGCAGAGAGAGTGGAACAGAGGAGGGTGCAGGAACAGGTCCCTGTGAATATTCGTGCAGGTGATGGTGGAGGTCAGGGACTAGAATTGGGGTAGCAGTGGTTCATGTGGAGAAGTCAAGATGGATCTCAGTCCTCGCAGCATGGCAGACTTTTCCTTTCTACTTGTACCATCTTGTCCTGTTTCACATTTGTATTCTGTTCATGTTTTACTTTATAATAGAAGTAAGTTATTTTTTAAAAAAGCTAATGACCTCATAATTTGACTCCCTTCGGTTGTGTTAAAGCCAATTTACTCTGTTGTTACCATGAAAAATGAGTGATTTCTTGTTCTAGTGTTTCGTGCTTTGCTATGTGTAAACCCCGATTATGTATTTTTAAATGTGGACTTGCAGGTTGACAACAACAAAATGCATTGCTTAGAAAATGCAAAACTGTCAAGCAGGTCCTCTTAATAGGTCGTTTTAATCCCCCACTTTTATTATATGATGCTTCTTGTGAACTGCTCTTGATTCTACTTTAAGCCTCTGATTTTATAAAGCTCAGCTTTCTCTTATGATGCATGCTTGTGACCTTCCTTAAATGTAAAGACTGTTTCTGCTACCACCTAATATGTGAGTTCCTTTTCTGAGCTGAGCCTCTTACCTCCATGACTCAGTTGTCAACAAGACACTGCTTCTACCTGATTAAAATCTGGGTGTCATTAACAGCACCTTGGAAACACTCTGTCTTCATCTAATAACAATTTGAAACGAACTTGCGTTATTGAAATTGTTACACAATCTTAGGACATAAGAATCGCAACATTTCCTAGCAATGAAATATTTTCTGCCTGCCTTCTTTGGTGATATCATTGAAAGGGTGCTTTATAATATCCCTAATTTATCCTGTAGATAAGTAAATATAGTTTTCTGTAGGATGGGATATATACATAAATGTGTGTGTATGTCTCTGTGTGTTTATTGCCTAAAATAGTGTTTTACATTATAAAGGGTGCTTAATAAATGTTCATCATAAGAAGATTTGAAATACAAAGTAGCTTACAGTAGGACTCGGACAACCACCCAATTTTCTATAAGCTGGGAATTTACATTGTTTTATTTAACTCAACTCTTACATTTAATCCTTCCTGATAATTCTTCCAATCTGCCACCTTGATGTTCCTTTTCAGTTACATGAAAGAGAAACAAGAAGAGATACATGCTGAAATCTTAACGTGTTTTTGTAAGACCTCTGGATGGTGTTAGCTTTTAATGGAGAATAGTTAATAAAGGGCAAACATTTGAGATTGGATTGAGGACAAAGTTGAGTGTACTGCTTTAAGTAGATGTTATCTTCATATGGACTTAACCACCAGAGCAAAGAAAATCTACTTCCAAAATCTGTTATATATATATTGACAGCATCTTGGAAACACTCTGTTTTTCATATATATATAAATTAAGATCAGTTTAAGGTTCACAGCAAAATTGAGGAAAAAGTATAAAGATTTCACCTGGCTCCACAGGTGCATAGCCCACCCCATTACCAACATTCCCTGAAGTGTCCATTTGCTACAATTGATGAACTTACATTGACACATCATGATTATCCATGGTCCATAGTTTACCTTAGGGTTCAATCTTAGTGTTCTACAGTCTTCAGCTTTTGACAAATATATAATAATATGCATCCACCATTGTGGTATAATATAGAGTATCTTCACTACAGAAGAATCCTATATGCTTTGTCTATTCGTTCTCCTGGTCCCCCAACCCCTGACTACCACTGATCTTTTTACTTTTTAAGTGAGTGTTGGCTTCAACTCAAAGTCACCTGTTACATTAGCTCCTAACAAGAGAGTCATCCTGTCCTTGGAAGCTTTGAATAGCAGTTTTTATTAGACATACCCTTTGAGAATATGCAAATAAGTAAAATACAATAATTGCCTGAGAAATTCTAAAGTCATAATTGATCATTGAGGACTGGATGATTAGAGAAGGTTTAGACCAACCAAGTCTTGGATGAAGAACATGCAGCTTCTAGAGAAAGGGGAAGGAATTCAAACCTTGGCAGCTTAGAAGCAAAGTGGGCTGAAGGATTTGGTCTTCCTTGCTCCTCCTTTAACCTGTATCTCAAACCTGGATATGAACTTGCATCTCAAGCCTGGATATGACCACTTCAGTGTGAGAAAATTGCAGTTACTCCTACAGCAAATAGAAGTCAGGGGCCAGGTGCCCATGTGCTGAGGACACTGCCTCTGTCAGGTGTGTTTCTTGAATCAGTATGAGTTGCTGTAACAAAATTTCATAGACGGGGTGGCTTCTAAAGAACAGACATTTATTTCTCATAATTTTGTAGGCTGGAGTCAGAGATCAGGGGTCCTGCATGGTGGGGTTCTGGTGCGGGCCGTCTTCCAGGTTGCAGGCTGCCGACTTCTTGGAGCCTCAAATGGTGGAAAGAGTGAGCTAGTTCTTTTCTTATGAAGGCCCTGACCCCATTCACAAGGGCTCCACCCTCAAGCCCTTGTCACCTTCTAAAGTCCTCACCTCCACATTGCATCATGCTGGGGGGCAGATTACAGCAGATGCATTTGGGGGGAATAAAACATTCAACCAATAACAGAGTTATTGGGGAGGAGGTGGTTCTCAAAGCAGCTGCCTTCAGGGTCTGGGACACACTGCTGTGTGGAGGAGGAAAAGCAAGCATCTGAAGACAGCCAGTTGCAGCCAAATGCCATGTAGATAATAATTCCACATGAGGAACCCGAAGGATGATTTAAAACCTGTTGAATCACAGCAGCACCTTTTCTCCTCTGGGATGGAGTATTGCACAGCAAACAGTGGGTGGAGAAGAGCCAGGAGCTCCCCTTTGAACTGTGGTCCTCATTCATCTTTTCTGTCCCAACCCACATGAGCACTGTCATCGTGGACCATCAGAGAAAATGGGTCTCAGAGGCAGTGAAGGAAAGACATCACTCTCCCTCAGGGAAGTGAATCAGACTGTGAGAGAGCAGGAGGATGTAGCTGGAAGAGGTCCCTTCCTTCCTGTCCAGGGGATTCTGATGCACCATGCCTTCTTCTGACTCATTAGGACTCTCATCTTAAAATTTCATCCACAGTGAAACACACTGTAGGGAGGGTGGTGAACATGAAGGAAATCAAATATAATCTCTGTAATCAAATTCTGGCTTGTGCTGGATACTAAAACCAAGAGGAATATATGAAAAAAAAAAACAGGAGATAACATGAGATGGAGGTAAAACATAAATAAAATGGAAAGATAAATAGCCCTGACTATATATGGTGTAAAAACGCATTGGTCTTGCTAACAATAAGGAATAGTGGAAGGTACGTTGGCGTTTGTCAGTCATCAGTGGGTGGATCATTGAACCAGTCAGTGTGATTTCTGTCCTGTGTGACAGATTGATCAAGAAGACCCTACTAGAAATTTGACGATTCTGTGAAGTCTGGATAAAGATTTTTGGATTTACTCTGTAGTACCGTTGAATTATGTAGAATATTGTCAGTACTTTAAAATTTAAATTATATTTGCCTGTTTTGATCATCAAAATATTTTATAAAAACATTTCCTTCTTTTAAAATTAGGAAAGTGCCAGTAAAGATCTCACATGCACACATACATTTTTTTACTATAATTCAGTGCTTTATACAAGTTCTCATTCTGCAATAAAATGATAATATGCTGATATTGTTGCACAGCCACAGGGAAAAGTTAGTAATACTAGGAGATTTCCTGTGCTCATTTGGATTTACCCAGTGGTATAAAATTGAATCATTGTGAAATATCAGACAATTCTCTGAATGATTTCATCTCACTATGAGATGCCTCACCAGAGCAGTTCACCCAGTTCTTGGCTGATGTTATCATTTTGGTGACTTTTGAGAAAGGAAGTGAGGCAAATTTCTTTTTGTGTGTTTATGGGCCAGGAAAGACAGGTCTTTGGGCAAAAGAGGATGATCTTGAAAACTAGACCTTTACTTACAGAAAAGTGCCAACACTTTGGTATGAACACAACTTACCTTGGAGGCTGCTCTTCAAGTCTCAATCATGTAAGCCTCCACAGTGTCATGGTAACTGATTAGTAATTACAATATAGGAAACTTTCATTCGTGGAATCTTTTATGTTGCTTTTTCATCAATTCATAGCACATTAGTAACCAGCAGTTTTATATCCTTACAGTACAGTGATGAATACTGCTTACAGAATATCTCAAAGGTACTGTAAAAATCATTAAGTTCTTTGTGTCATCAAAGAAGCATAAAACCATATTCAAAATAATTGTATAAAATATGCTTAGTATGTTGATTTTTTATTTTGGAAATTATAATTACTGTTAAGATACATAACATAGTTTTCACTTCTCTACCATATCATACAATACGGTTTGCTGTGCTGATTTGATATACTATATTTATACATTATCATAGGTTATTTTTAGCCCAAAATTGTTTTGTTCTTGCATATTGCTAACAGGACAAAATGCAAGGCTTTCCACTTGGAAGTAAGAAAAGAAGGTTAGTAAGACCAACATAGATCTTATAATGAAAAAAATATATAAAGCACTAAAAAGAGTTACATTGCATCATTCTAGAAGTGCTTATATATGAAAATAAAGGAATATAAACATATCATATTCTATGGTGATCTCTCTCTATACCTCCTTTAATCATTTCAGGAACAAGATACAGTTTAACTGCAATCACAGACCATAGACATTGTAGATTAGCAATAAACCTAGAAAAAATACATCTTGTTTAAACACCTTCTGTAAGGGGGCTATTAATATGTCCCTCACCTCATCCCCATCCTACATGCTAAAATAACAGGAGTCAGTGTGGTTTATTTGGCATTGTCAGGAGGATTTTTTCTTTAATGCTTCATGAAAATACCTGAAGGACTGCTGCTGAATGCATGAATTCACAATGTGGAATGAAACTGTAGGCAATTTCTCATACAATTAAACATAACTCATACAAGTACATACAGATAACATTCATTGCCGTTTTGCTAGTCTCTCAGTCAGTTTAGGCTGGGTTACGCTTTGGAAACAGGCAACCCTGAACTCTCGGCTGCTCAGATCGCCAAAGTGTATTTTCTTCTCGTCTTCCTGGATAACAGAGTTTGGCCTGTTCTCTGCTCCATGTCATCTTCACTCAAGCCTCAGGCTGACTGAGGGGTTCTGTATGGAATATTGCTGGTCGCAAGGCAAAAGGAAAAATTGCAAACCATGAGCTTCAAGGCTTAAAGTTTGGCTCAGAAGTCATATACACCTCTTCTTCATGTATTCCGTATTTCACATCTGAGTTCAGCAGCATGGAAGTGGATAATTCTCCCCTAGGGAGGGATTCCATGGTGAGGGGGGCATACAAGATGGGAGCAGCAAATATTTGGAGCAATAATAATTCTAATGTAGATTTAAACTTCTCGATCGTCCATATTAATGAGCCAATAAAAATCCCTGGACCAGGTATGGTTAAATATGATGCAAATAATACTACTAACCTGTGAATTCAGTTGGTGGATCTCATGCTTTTACTGACTAACTTGTCCATGAATTTTAAAATCATTTTTTCTCGCTGAACTCTAGTTTTATAAGGAGACTCTAGTACCCTGCACTTGTAGCTGCTCCAAGCTTATTTTATTCAACAAATGTTTAGTAAGTACTCTTCGGTACTCATAAATATGACAGAATTCTTATCCCTCAGAAGCTCAGAGCTTGGGGAAGTAGACAGTTACGTTGAATATTATGATGATAAGGAAATGAAAATGTAGGTAAATTGCTGTGTTTAATATTATTTCAAAAATGGAGATTTTTTTCATTTAATGCGACAGTGCTACCCTGTAGAGGTCATCATTTTTTTTCATAATTAGAGGTTTAGGGAGGTTAAGTGACATGCCCACGGTCACATGGCTGTGCTCAACTCCAACCAGCTCATCCACTCTAGAACCTAAACATTTTCACAACACTCTACTGTCAGCCCCTATTTTTATTTCTCTGAAATGGTCTTATTTTCAGTCCGTGTGATCCTGAAGTTATTGTCTGCTTTGTGCGCTGCATCTGGGTTACTGGCAATGTTGAGGGCTGTTTTCTCCCACTTTTCAAGTTTAATTTTAGTTTTTATTGAATTGTAGTTAATTTACAATGTTAGTTTCAAATGTATAGCAAAAATGATTCAATTATATATAAATATATATGTTTTTTCACATTCTTTTCCATTATACGTTATTACAAGAAATTGAATACGGTTCCCTGTGCCATACAGCAGCTCTTGTTGTTTTTCTATTTTGTATATAGTAACATCAGTCTGTTAATCCTCAACCCCTAAATTATCCCACCCCCGCCCTTTCCCCTTTGGTAACCATATTTTCTTTTCTATGTCTGTGAGTTTATTTTTGGTTTGTGAATAAAATTTGTGTCTTATTTTTTTAGACTCCACATATAATTTAACATGTCTGTGAGTCTATGTTTGGCTTGTAAAAAAAATTGTATTTTTTTTAAGATTCCACATATAAGTGATATCATATGATATTTCTCTTTCTCTGTCTGACTTCACTTCACTTAGAATGACGATCTCTGGGTCCATCCATGTTGCTGCAAATAGCATTGTTTTGTTCTTTTATGGCTGAGTAGAATTCCACTGTATATATATGTATATACACCACATATCCTTTATCCATTCATCTGTTGGTTTCTCCGTTTGATAGGATGAGTGTCTTCTGCTTTGAGATCAAAGCTGAAACGTACGTCCCGTTGGGCAGGACGTAGGAAACAGTACCTCCTGCACATTTTTATTCAACTTCCCCAGTAGTGGCAGTTTAAGATTATGGCACCATTTATCTACTTCAGAGCGTATCTATTTGCTTTCTGTAAAATAAAAAGTAATTTGAAACTTTATGATTATTAAATAGATTTAAATTCATAAAATTGTTTTAGATACCCTCACTTAAATTACTAAGCCTTGACCGCATGGAAAATCAATTTATCCAAAATATTTTTATTGTTGAATAGAATGCAATCTGCATATCTAATTAATAAAGTCATTGTACACTTTTCTGATCAACCTTGTCAAGCTGCCATGCTCTGAAAAGACTGATCAAAACTGTGAAAAATTCACAATCATTTTTTTTTGAATTCTGAAGTTTTGAGGACCATATAATTGGCTTTATTTTTTAAAGGATGATTTATTTCTCTGTAACTCAGAAATAACAAGGATTCAGATTTTGCCCAAACATAAGGAAGATACATATATATTTACATTTGAGCTTTTCTCCAAAAAAAATTAAATGCTTTTGGAGGTGAAGAATTTTTAAAATCATTGTAGAATCCAGGTAGAAACTAGATGTCCACTTCACAGACCTGTGATGGAGGGACTGTGGCGTTAGCTAAAACGCAGCAGATGCTGGCAGTCTGCTCGCAGCCTCAGTGTTTAACTCTCGAAGCAGGACTCACACATCCTATGCCCTTGACATCCTAATGTAAATTTATTTCCCAAATTCAAATTAGTAGTGGACATTTAAGTGAGGTTTCCTGGGGTGACAGAGAACAAAAATGTGTCACCGATCCCACAGCAAATAACTATAAAAACTTCATTAGACGCCCTGTTCTTCTAAAAACTCCTCAGCCTTTACCTGCCAGGGTGTCTGCTGCTGTCCGCCTTCAATTCTTGCCTATTCAGGCTTCTCAGCTTTCCTAGATCTGGTTCCTTGTCTCAATCCACTGTCAGCAGTTATTTTCTTCAAATTTCTCTCTGTCTCCTTCTTAAAATCAGAGAAATCTGTCTCTTTCTCAGTTTCCCAATATGTATCCGAGTCTCTTCACCTTGCTGTGCTAACAGACCACCTTCTGGCTAGCAATCTCTACTCTTCCTTGAATGCAGTGGTGATTCTCAAGAACAAAGGTAATTTTACTGTGATATACATAAAAATATGTGTGTCTTGAGATCAGAATGTGTCAATAATAATAAAAAAAAGGATGAAGCTGCCTTTCGGATTGAGAAAGAAAGTTGCAAGCACATAAAAGGCTTGCTTTCTGAAGTTAATAAGCCTCCGTTTTCTTGGCTAATTCAGTTGAATAGTATCTTCAGTACAATGATAAAAAAATGGTGTTGGAACGCATGGACTTGTTCTCGACTTCTGAGGGACTGCCTCGACTCTCCTCAGTAAGCATAACCCTGCCTTTAAGCAGAACAGCTGTGTTTTATAACGTGAAGAATCTGTTTCTGTTTCAATGTCCAGTGACTTTGTCTTCAGGTAGAAAGTTTTAGGTCCATTTCCTCTGCTATGTGTCCTTTTTAATACTGCTGGATTCACGTCTTCTTTTCTTTCATGGGCCTATATTTGAATTGTAAGTTATATATTTTTTCTTTTCTATACTTTTGGTTTTCTTTGAGAATCTTTATATTGAGTCTGCTTTGCATATCTTTTATCTATCTCTTTTTCTGCTTTTAAGTATTTTTCTTTATTTGCTTAATTTGTCACAATTATGAGCACTGTGTGCTTCCTGCAGCATTTCTTCTTCTTCATGCAAACTCCAGTTTTTATCTTTATCACCATGAATGTCTGTGTTCTTTGCTCGAGTCCTCTCCTCTTGGCTCACATCTCTTCTGTTTTGTTTGTTATCTCCATGCTGAATCCCTGCAAGCTCCTTTTTTGGACTTTTATTGGCAATTGCTATTTTTAAAAATGGTGCAATCTTTATTCACAAATTTTATCTGCTCTTTCATACATTTCTTCTCTTCCATGTTTTCCACAGCAGATTGTTTAGCTACTATTTTCTATAGTTTTCTTATCATATCTCTGTATTGAATCTGGATCATGGTATTATTATGGATTTCCCTTTCATGGCTTTTGAAAGAGGTTCCTTTGGGGACAGAGGGTTTTTCTACAGCCCAAACCTCCCTCCTTCCCCCATCACGTGACATAGGGACAGAGTGACTCCCGCATACGTGGTTCCACTGTGTGTGTGTTTGTGTGTGTGTGTGTGTGTGTGTGCGCGCGTGCGCAGGTGGAGCTCCACCTCTTACTTCTCTCCAGCAGGCCAGTTACAGCAAGGCTTCTACTGGCATTCTTAACTTTTCTTCCTCCTTCCTTCATTCAAGACTGTAGCCCTTATTTTCCAAGGTAAACTCATCAACTAGTGTATTTTTGTTGTCACGTCTTGGAATCTTCCATCTCGATCCCCTGGACACTTCCCTGAGTCTCTCTCCTCACGGATTCTGACCACTCTGATACTGTTGTGTGTTCTTTCCTATATTTTGAAGTCTGAGGGTTTAAATCTGCCTGAATTGGGTGTTTGTGAAACTTTAAAAATTCCCCTTGTAACTTTATACAATTTTCAGAAGCAGGAAAAATTTGGAATTATGATGATAACATGTTTAGGTCAAAAATCTTAATGGCCTTTTACTGATGGTAAGAAGGGAAGAGCTAGAGAACTGGGAACTCTCTAAGGATGCTGTCTGCGTAGGATGGGTTAGGAGACACAGTATAACCTGCAGCTTACAAGGTACTTCTTTTTTTAACTTTTATATAAACATTTTTATTGAGCTATAGTCATTTTACAATGTTGTGTCAAATTCCAACGTAGAGCTCAATTTTTCAGTTGTACATGAACATACATTCACTGTCAGATTCTCTTTCGCTGTGAGCCACCACAAGATCCTGTATATATTTCCCTGTGCCACACAGTACAATCTTATTTTTCTATTCTGCATTTTGAAATCCCAGCCCCTTCCCACCCCCCGTCCCCCTGGAAACCACAAGTTTGTATTCTATGTCTATGAGTCTGTTTCTGTTTTGCATTTTTGTTTGTTTGTATTTTTAGATTCCACATATGAGCGATCTCATATGGTATTTTTTTCTCTTTCTGGCTTACTTCACTTAGAATGACATTCTCCTTAAGCGTCCATGTTGCTGCAAATGGCGTTGTCGGTTTTTATGGCTGAATAGTATTCCATTGTATAAATATACCACATCTTCTTTATTCAGTCATCTGTTGATGGACATGTAGGCTGTTTCCATGTCTTGGCTATTGTAAATAGTGCTGCTGTGAACATTGTTACTTTTAAAATGCTTACCTTTTACTCTGTTAGTATTTATGTAGGTTGCATCAAATGGCACTAATTCCTCACATCTCTGTATACACACCCTTTGGCCAGGTCCTTTGACTCCCTTTCCATCAAGAAATTGAGTCTGTTTCTCCACCCGCATAAATATTGGCTGATCTTGTAACTTGCTTTGACCAGTGGATTAAATCAGAAGTGACACTGCACATGGGAGCTCTAAGGCCAGTTCTCAGAAGACCTGGTAGCTTTTGTCCTTGCTCTTGTAGAGCCCTGTCTGCACCCTGTACAGACACCAGGCTACGCTTTCTGAAGGTGAGAGACCAAAAGGGAAGGGCTCAACCTAACTTTGGCCCTAATTCCTAGATAAGTGCATCAAGCCATTTAGGCCAGCCAGCTGCAGCTGAACTCCTGGCTGATTGCAAGTGTGTGGCCCACCCCAAGGGAGACTGGCAGAGCATCCACCTAGCTGAGCCCGACCCAGACTGCTGACCCACTCACTTGTGAGCCTGCAAAATGGTGGTGGTTGTCAGCCTATATAATCTGGGGGCTTTGTTATAGAGCAATAGGAACTTGATGCAACAGTTCAGTGTATTTAATAAGTATTTCACTGTATCTATGCTGTCATCAGATATGATATGAAAAATCTCATGCATTATTATGGGTTTTAAATAACAGAGTATGCTACATTATAGAATAAGATTTTAGTGATGTGCTGAAAGTAAGATCTTTGGTACACATAAAATGAGGCTTGTTGACGTATTCAGAATTGCTTTATCTTAAATCAGAGATTCAGCATTCTAAATTACTGCTCTCACACCAGTCATTTGGTTGGAACTCAGTGGCAATATATATTAAGTGTGTCAAAAGTTTAATAATTTACCCAATAAATTGTATATATGACTAAAAGATATTCTAAGATTGTGGAATACATTTTATATTTACCAGTTGGAATATGCAGTATATCACTTTTTAACTTGTCTGTAAAAGGTTTTCAGTCACTCCAAAGAGCAAGGTCTTAAATTGACTTCTAGACAGAATTTCTTTGAAGATGTACAGAATCCATGGTGAGTATGTAATCAAGGAAAACTTCAGGTTTCAGGGCAAGGATCAACAAGTTCTGAAAAAGAAAGCCAGCCTCGTCTCTGACATCTCGCCTCCACTTACTAATTTGTTTTAAAATTAGGTTAAGTTCCTTTTGTTTTTTTAACATTTTTTTAATTGAGTTATAGTCATTTTATAATGTTGTGTCAAATTCCAGTGTAGAGCAAAGTTTTTCAGTTATACATGAACGTACATATAATCATTGTTACTTTTTTTTTTTTGCTGTGAGCTACCACAAGATCTTGTATATATTTCCCTGTGCCATACAGCATTAATCTTATTTATCTGTTCTGCGTATGCCTGCCAGTATCTACAGATTTTGAATCCCAGTAAGTTCCTTTTTTTTTTTTTTGTTGAGATAAATTCACTTAAAAATGTCAGTTGCTTCTTGTATAGTATCCATAAAATAAACTGCATTCATTTTTAGTATAGATTTTGATGAGTTTTGACAGAGGTGTTTTGATGAGCTTTTGACACCCCTCAGTTGTTACTTCAGTCAAGACCTAGAACATTTCAGTTGCCTTAAAAGGTCGACACTGTCCCTTCCCAGTCAGTCACCACCCCTAATCCTTGGCCTTGCACACTTGCTCATCTCTTCTCTATCACACTTGATTACACTAGTGCTTTTCTTAGAATTCCATGTAAATGGAATCATATACTAGTCTCTACTCTGGGCCTGACTCCTTTCACTTAGTGTCATATGTCAGAGATTCACTCATTCTGCTGCATGTGTCAGTAGTCTGTTTCCTTTCATTGCTAAGTGATGCTCGGTTCTATGGGTGTACCAAGGATTGTTTATTCATCCATCGGTTGATGGGTATTTTAATTGCTTCCAGTTTTTGACCACTATCAGTAAAGCTTGTATAAACATTTTTGGACAACTCTGTATGGAGATACATGAATGGAAATTTCTTCTGGGTAAATACCTAAGAGTTGGAATGGCTGATAAAGAGTAAGCATACATTTGACTTTATGAGACATTGCCAACCCGTTTTCCGAAGTGATTTTACTGTTTACATTGCCATCAGCAGTGTATGAAAGTTCTAGTTTCTCTGCATCCTCACCAACACTTGATATTTCTCAGTCTTTTAAATTTTAGCCTTTCTAGTGTGTGTGTAGTGATACCTCATTGTGGTTTTATTTGCAATTTTTTGATGACTATTAGTTTTGAACATCTTTTCTTTTTTTTAACATTTTTTATTGATTTATAATCATTTTACAATGTGTGTCAAATTCCAGTGTTCAGCACAATTTTTCAGTCATTCACGGACATATACACACTCATTGTCACATTTTTTTTCTCTGTGATTTATCATAACATTTTGTGTATATTTCCCTGTGCTATACAGCGTAATCTTGTTTATCTATTCTACAATTTTGAAATCCCAGTCTATCTCTTCCCACCCTCTACCCCCCTGGTAACCACAAGTCTGTATTCTCTGTCCATGAGTCTTTAGATTCCACATATGAGTGATCTCATATGGTATTTTTCTTTCTCTTTCTGGCTTACTTCACTCAGAATGACATTCTCTAGGAGCATCCATGTTGCTGCAAATGGCGTTATGTTGTCGGTTTTTATGGCTGAGTAGTATTCCATTGTATAAATATACCACTTCTTTATCCAGTCACCTGTTGATGGACATTTAGGCTGTTTCCATGTTTTGGCTATTGTAAATAGTGCTGCTATGAACATTGGGGTGCAGGTGTCATCCTGAAGTAGATTTCCTTCTGGGTACAAGCCCAGGAGTGGGATTCCTGGGTCATATGGTAAGTCTATTCCTAGTCTTTTGAGGAATCTCCACACTGTTTTCCATAGTGGCTGCACCAAACTGCATTCCCACCAGCAGTGTAGGAGGGTTCCCCTTTCTCCACAGCCTCTCCAGCATTTGTCATTTGTGGATTTTTGAATGACGGCCATTCTGACTGGTGTGAGATGATACCTCATTGTAGTTTTGATTTGCATTTCTCTGATAATTAGTGATATTGAGCATTTTTTCATGTGCTTTTTGATCATTTGTATGTCTTCCTTGGCGAATTGCTTGTTTAGGTCTTCTGCCCATTTTTGGATTGGGTTGTTTATTTTTTTCTTATTGAGTCGTATGAGCTGCTTATATATTTTGGAGATCAAGCCTTTGTCAGTTTCACTTGCAAAAATTTTCTCCCATTCCGTAGGTTTTCTTCTTGTTTTATCTCTGGTTTCCTTTGCTCTGCAGAAGCTTGTAAGTTTCATTAGGTCCCATTTGTTTATTCTTGCTTTTATTTCTTCTAGGAGAAAATTTTTGAAATGTATGTCAGATAATGTTTTGCCTATGTTTTCCTCTAGGAGGTTTATTGTATCTTGTCTTATGTTTAAGTCTTTAATCCATTTTGAGTTGATTTTTGTATATGGTGTAAGGGTGTGTTCTAGCTTCATTGAACATCTTTTCATATTCTTTTGGTTATTTTATCTTATTTTCAAAGTGTCCATTGAAATGGTTTGCTTTTTTCTTTTTAAGTTGGGTGATTTCTCCCTCTTATCAATTTGTAAGAGTTTTTAAAATTAAGCTAAAAAATTCCTTTGCTATCTATAGAATATTTTCTCCCTCTCAGTGGCTTACCTTTTATTTTCTTAGCAGTATACAAAGAAGAGCTGAAATTTTAAATCTTGATAAAGTGCAACTTACCAATGTTTTTCTGTTATGGTTAATGGTTTTTGTGCCATAGCTAAGATATCTTTGGTTTCTCCCACAGCTACAAAGTTTTCCTCTTATGTTTCTTCTACTTTTTTAATAGCTTTAACTTTCCACTTGGATCTATGATCCATTTTAAGACAATTTTTGTGTGTCGTATGCGGTCAAGGTCAAGATGCATTCAGTTTTATTTTTGTATGGTTATGCAGTTGCTCAAGCACCATTTATTTGAAAGCTCTCTTTCTGCATTACATTACCTCATCTACTTTGCTGCAATTGAATATATACATGTAGATCTATTTCTGCACTCATTGTGAGCTCAGGACGTTTTAAAAAGTAGTTGTCTTTATTTTACTTTTATTCTGACGGCCTCTTAACACATAACCATAACCGAGTCACACCGAAGGACTGACTAGCTGAAGGAGTGGGGGCTGGGAAGGAGGGATTGCTAGGACTGAAAGGTGGTGGGGAGGCAGCCCCAGCAGGAAGTGAAGGTGTGCAGCGACACGCATGCAGCGAGCACTGGCCGGTAGGAGAAAGACAGCCCGTGAGAAAGGTTTGTCTCACTTTCACAATAAACATGTATTTTAATTAAATAATGAATGCATTGATGGATGAATAAATTGGGAAGTGGAGTAGCAGATAAATGTTCTCTCCTTATAAATTACTACTATTCCTGCTTTTTTAAGGTTTTCAATGCATTTCATTCTAAGACCCGTTTGGCATAGTGTGTCAATAAGTAGAATGAATTTAGATGCCATCTGGTAAAAGTTTCTCATTTTACATGTTAAGAAAACATTCCAGCCACCGGGGAGACAGATAATGTTCAAGGCACATAGCAAATGGTCAAAGTAGAATCTCGATCCAGATCTTAGGACTTTTTGTGCAGGGTTTGGGTTCCTTCAACTACACTCAAAGTTTTGTTTCAGACATCAAAAGTGGTGCTTTTAAATAAATAACTGAACCAACTTCAGTAGGCTAAAAAGGATTTTTAAATCTCTTAAAGTATACCTAAAAGGGAGTGAATGTTTTGCCAATTGTTAAATCTCATGCTTTCTTCTATACAAGATCAGTTTGGGTCTAAATAATGTTTGAAGACTTTATAGTACTGTCCTGGGATATAATGCCTAATTTTCTAGTGCTCAAATCAAGCAAGGGGTATGTGCACAGCCCCTTCTGTATAGTTTTTAAAGCAGGGTTATGCTTACAGGAAATCAAACATCTGTGGTAGTGATGGGAAGGTAAGGAGCTGTGAATAGTTTGTTGTTGTTTCTTTCTGTCTTGTGATTGAATATAAACTGTTATATTTACTTATTTCCTGACAAAAGAGGTCCCTCTCAAGAATGAGGAATTAAGTCTTCTTTCTGCAACTAAATTACATCATCAATAGATAATGGATCAGAATAAAGATATTCAACACTAGCTTTAGGAAACAGAATGGCTTTCACAGCCAAGGCTAGACTTAGGACTAAATTAATTTGAAGGTACTAATCTGTTAACAGAATGAATGTGTCTTTCATTCAGGAGAAGGGTTGGCCAGTAGTGGAAAGATTGCCAAAAATGTTAGGGATATAGACGCATGCAAATTAGGGCCAGTAGTGCTGAGAGACAGGAATGTTCTTTTTTTTTTAAACCTTTCTCTCTCTCTCTCTATTTCTCCCTCCCTTCCTTCCTTCCTTCCTTCCTTCCTTCCTTCCTTCCTTCCTTCCTTCCTTCCTTCCTTTCTTTCTTTCTTTCTTTCTTTCTTTCTTTCTTTCTTTCTTTCTTTCTTCCCTTCTGTGAGAACATGTAAGATCTATTCTCTTAGCAAATTTCAACGATACAACACAGTGTTACCAACTACAGTCACCATTTGTAGTTTGATCCTTAAACCTTATTCATCTGGTAACTGAAAGTTTGTACACTTTTACCAGTCTCTCCCAACTTTCCCCCACCTCCCAGCTTCTGGTAGCTACTTTCTGCTTCTATGACTTCTACTTTTTTTTTTTTCAGATTTAGATTATAAGTGATACCATGTAGTATTTGTCTTTCTTTGTCTGGCTCATTTCACTTTCATAAATGTTCTCTGAGTTCATCCATGTTGTTGCATATGTCAGGAGTTCCTTCTTTTTTAAAGGCTGAATAATATTGCATTGTATGTATTTACCACATTTTCTTTATCCATTCATCCTTTCGTGGACACTTAGGTTGTTTCCATATGTTGACTATTGTGAATAATGCCACAATGAACATGGGAGGGGAGTGTAGATATCTCTTCGGAGATAATGACTTCATCTCCTTTGGGTATATACCTAGAAGTGAGATTGCTGGATCATATGGTAATTCTATTTTAAATTTCTAAGGAAACTTCTATACTTTTTTCCGTAGTGGCCTTATCAGTTTACATTCCCACCACTAGTACACAAGTGTTCCTTTTCTCCACATCCTTACCAATATTTGATGTCTCTTGACTTTTTGATAGCACACATCCTAATAATCTCATTGTGGTTTGATTTCCCTGATGATTAATGATGGTGAACAGCCTTCCATGTACCTATTGGCTATTTATATGTCTTCATTGGAAAAATGTCTATTTAGGTAATTTCCCCATTTTAAATTGGGTTATTATTACTTTTGCTATTGTGTCTAGGAATTTATCCACTTTTCTAAGTTGTCCCGTTTGTCAGCATGTAATAGTTTATAGTAGTATCATGAGTGTATGTATTTCTGCAGTATCAATTATAATGTCTTCTCTTTAATTTCTGATTTTATTTGAGTCCTCTCTCTCTCTTTTTTTCCCTTAATTTAGCTAAAAGTTTGCCAATTTTGTTTATCTTTTCAGAAAACCAGCTCTTGTTTTGTTGATCTTTTCTATTATTTTTCTGGTCTCTGTTTCATTTCAGAGATGCACTCTTACCTTTCTTATGTCTTTTCCGCTGCTAACTTTGGCCTTAGTTTGTCCTGTTCTGGTCTTTGGTTTAGACATTTAGGTTTTTTTTTTTTGTATGAGAGCTTTCTTGTTTCTTAATGTAGGTGTTTATAGCTATGAACTTACCTCTTAGAACTGCTTTTGCTGAATCCTTTGCTGTATACTTGTATCAGACAAAATAGACTTTAACCCAAAGACTGTAACAAAAGACCAAAAAGTAATTATATAATGATAAAGGGGTATATAATAATTGTATATATAATATACAAAGGATATAACAATTGTAAATATGTATTCACTGAACCTATGAGCACCTAAATATATAATGCAGATTTTGACAGTACTGAGGAGAGAAATAGACAGCCATACAATGATAGCAAAGGATTTCAGTATTCCATTTCCAGCAATAGATGTGTTATCCAGATGGAAAATCAGTAAAGAAATGTTGGATTTAAACTACACATTCAAACTGATAGCCTAACAGACACACATATAGAACATTCCATGCAACAACAGCAGAATACACGTTTTTCTCAATTGCACATGGAACATTCTCTGGAATAGATCATATGTTACGTCACAAAACATGCCACTGATTTTAAGAAGATTGAAGTCATATCAAGCGTCCTCTGTTAACACAACTGTGTGGAAGTAGAAAGCAGTTACAAGAAGAAAACTAAAATATTCACAGATATGTGGAGATTAAACAGTAAGCTCCTCAGTGACCAGTGGGTCAATGAAGAAATTGAAAAAAAAATTAAAAAAAAAATCTTGAGGTAAATTAAAATGAGAACATAACACACACAAATTTACTGGAGAATGTCCTGAACTACAGGTACGTGTCTTATTCGGGTGTCCAGTGTAATCCTGCTGCAAGGCGGAGTAGTTTGGGTTGCCTGATGTCATTAGACATCTGGGTTTTATGTCCCACTTCCCGTTCTCTAATTTGTGATCATCAAGTCATCTTCAATTTATATTTTGGCTTCCCAGAAGCACATTCATGTTGACAGTGTACTGGCCAGAGGATATTAGTTTCCAGGTCTATTAATCATTAATATTCTAAAAGTTATTGAGTAAAGTGTCATTTTGATTTCATATCTCAACCTCAGCCAACACAAATAGGGTACAGACTCTGCATCCGCGAATGCGATAAGCAGCTGAGGAGATGATCGTCCGTGAGTCTGCAAGGGAAACATGGTAGGAAGAAACTCTCGGGGAGGGTGAATCTTGGCATCGTGTCAGATGTTACTGAGCCAGCCAGGGAGGGACTCAAGGATTACTAATATTTGGAATTCAGTTTTAGTTTTTTCTTATCTGCATTATAATTCACTTACATGATCTTCTCATTTCCAATATGGAACTCTATGGGGTTATGCATTGGAAAGACGGGAACATGTTTTGTTCACCTTTGTAGCAAAATTAAGTTCAGCTACAGAAGAGCAATGAGTTAGTTATGAATACAAGAAGGAGCCAAGAGAGATGTCTGGGGCTCCGCAGTGATCCCAAATCTTAAGGTCTGGGTTTGACAAGTAACAGAACAGAAGGGTGAGTGTCCTCTCGTCCTCATGAAATTGTCCAGTGCAAAGAAGTGTTGGATATATTGTTTTCATTATTCCTCTTTGTGCAGCAATTGTCTCTTAGGAACTAAGTTGAACAGAGACTCACAATGCATTTTTTTTTAATCTCAGGTAACATGTATATTTTTCTTTAAAAATGTAGTTGCTTATAAGAAGAACATCCTTATATGGTTAAAATAGAATCACAGATGACTTTTTTTCCCTTAGGAGTATCATTTAATGCGTGGGAAAGATATTAGACTGACTTTGGTGATAGTCCTTTGTCACCACCTGGCTCACATGGATATGTTTTAAACTTAGATTTTGGAACAAGAAAGGCATAGCTATAAAAAATGATATCATTTTCAACAGGATAATATCCAGTGACTTTTGATATGATAGAGTCTGACAAAGTATTTCCATCTAAATACTCTTTTTGTGAAGTCATGTGGTACAGACTCTCTGTCATTCTCCCGCTAAGCAAGATTTAAGGTTCTGACGAGTGTTTCCCTTGGACTGAGTTAAAAGGTATGCATTTGTAGTCAAACGAGGTACAGTCTTCTTCGTTCAGTTCAAAAGGAAGAGTGTATTCCTCTTTCTCTTTGCTCACTGCAGATGAAATCAGGCATTTTACTGTCCCCTTAATAATGTCTAGACAGCACCATGTCATGGTTTGTGAGAAAGTGTTCAGTAAATTAATGGAAGCATAAGCTTTAGCACTGCTTCTGTAAAATTAAATGTGGAATTCAATAGAGTGTGTCTAAACTAAACAGAGCACTAAATTGAATTTGTATTCCTTCATTTTGGGTTAAGAAAATAAAGGAATTACTGGTAGAGCATAGAATGTGGATTATTCATAGAACTGGAGCAAATTATTAGTTTTAGATAGAAGACACGCGTATGTAAAAGAATGCTTGGATATTTAAGGTAAGCCATAATTTATGAGCTTAAACATACATCAGGAGAAAAAATATTTATGTTAAGGCTGGAAGGTTGAAATTGCATTTTGTGTTTGTTTGTTTGGAGTAGGGGAGGTCTACAAAAAGCTGGAATTAGAAAACATAGATTCTTTATGGAAAACACAGATCAATGGTTGGAGAAGAGATGTGAAGGGAAACGTCTGTGCCTCATAAGAAACTCAAATACTAATGGAGAGGCAGCTGCTGTGGGATTTAACTGGGGGACTGGCCTTCATTCCATAAAAATCTAGAAAACGGAAGAAAACATGTGAAACATCTGTTTAATATTTAGAAGAATAGCATGTGGTTTTGATCCCTGCTAGGAGAGAAATAAACATGGTGAACCCTACCCACCATGGCTTTCTGACTGAAGGAAATGTCTGGACGGCAGTGCAGGGAGGAGCAGCCAGACAGATGGCAGCCTTGCTGAGCTGAGGAGACAGAATGTGTAGCTCAGGGAGGCCTTAGCAGGTGGAATTTGCGGGGCAGGGTGTTAGACATTTGGGATTTGCATAGAGAGAGAGAAACCTCCAACACTCAGTGAAGTAGATCTGTCACCTCTTCATGCAGGAGAAAATTCCACGTGGCCAGGCAGAGAGCCATTGTAAGGAAGCTGCAACTCACATGCGCCCGGGAGGCACCTGCGCTCCTGCGCATCACTCTCACAGGCGTTTGATAGAAGACCCTTAGAGGTCTCACACTCTAAAAATGGGGTTTAACTTGCTATAGAGTAAGGGTTGCTCCATACCCACACTCACAAAGCTTAGAAAACAAGCCTTGAACAGATTAAGCTGATTTGGGAGAAACCTAGTGTCGAGAACTCTAAAGGGTCTGTGTGAAATGTCACCCCACTTGTATGCTCATGTGTTAGCCTGCTATGGTTTCATGGAAGCTGGCGAGAGACCCAAGACCCCTGGATTCGAGACAGTTTATTATTTGCTGCAGTAACAGTAACCAGAGTGTATGTACTTTTTGTGTTGGTTTCCTGAATCTCAGTTCCCACAGGCAGTGCAAGGAGCTGGGTGTAACGGGGGGGGGGGGGGGGGGCTGTGTTACAGGAGAGGAGTGCAGATCTTAAGGAATCTGAATCTTTTATCATGGAAAACAAGCACACCTGTCCTTTGCTCCAGAGGGAGACATTGTTATTGAGGGTACTGTTCATTTGCTTGAAAGGGAGAGAATTTCTTCATCTTCCAAGGTTCATTTCTATTAAAATATCCTTGAAAAGGTAGCACAAACCAGAGGCAGCTCATAACTTGCTCACAAGATTTGCAGAAATGTGAGAAACCCATGGGGAAGTGTGTCCCAGCAGTATTCACCATCATTTCTACACTATTTTGTCCTCTGGTAAATTTCCCCATGAGTATGCCACTCTCTTGGCCACTCTGACCAATGTAATTGGCAGTGTCTGGGACCAAATCCATTCTATTTATCTTGTGGAACATTTAATTAGGGCCAATATCAATAGGACTTCAAGCAGCAGGATGAGGCCAACAGCAGTTTTGACCTCAATTACTCCCCCAACCAGCTAAACAAATCTCCATAACCCATTAAAGTCAACTTTAGGAAGCAACCTTAAACAACTAATAGCTCAATGAAGATGTCAAAAGGTATCAAAAGAAAATATTTGGAATTGGATGATATGAAAACACAACATATAAAAAAGCCATGGAATGCAGTGAAGGCAGTGTCTGGACAGAGATAGATAGCTTTAAATGCTTATTTTGGAAGACAAGTAAGATCTAAAATTAGTGATTTAAACATCCACCTTAAAAGTTGGGAAAAGAAAAATTAAATCAATAATATGTAGAAGAAAGGAAAAAAAATAAAAAGGGAAATCAATGAAATAGAAGCTGGTTCTTGAAAATAAAAGATAATCAATATTGATAATTCTGTAGCCAAACTGGTAAGGAAGGAAGGGAGACGACACAAATTGTGAACACTGGGAGTGAAAGAATGGATATTGCCAAAGATGATAGAGAAATTAAGTGGAAAATAAGAGAATATTATGAGCCAATATATGCAACAAAATAGACAACTCATATGAAATTGATGAACTCTTGAAACAGGTAACCAAGTTGAAAATCTTAATAGGCCTGTGTAATAATTTGCTAGGGGTGTCATAACCATGTGCCACAGATTGAGTGGCTCAAACAACAGAAATTTATTTTCTCACTGTTCTGGAAGCTGGAAATCTGCGATCAGGGTACAGACAATGTTGATGTCTTCTGAAGCCTTTGTTCTTGGGGTGTAGATGGCTGTCTCCTCCCTCTCTGTCTTCACATGGTCTTCCCTCTGTGTATCGGTCGTCACCTCCTTTTTATATAAGGACATCTGTCATATTGGATTAAGTCTAATCATCTCATTTTAAGTAAATGACCTCTTTAAAGGCTTCATCTCCATATGCCATCACATTCTGAGGAACTGGTAGTTAGAGCTTTAACATAACGAATTTTGAGGGGGTACAGTTTAGCTCACATTATCCTATATATTAAAGAAATCAAATTTGAAACAAAACCCCACCACCAAAAGTCTAGATCCAGATGATTTTATTCATGAATTTTATGATACACTGAAGAAAGAAATAGTACCAATCTTACACACACATTTGGAGAAAAATCGAAGGGAGACTGCATCGCATCTTGTTTTATCAGGCTACCATAACTCTGATACAAAAATATTACAAGAAGAGGATACAAATATCCTTTAAAAAGACATTACAAGAAAATAATAGATACAAATATCCTTTAAAAATGGCAAGTCAAATCCATTAATGTATAAGCATCTCAATGCATTATGACTACGTGGAGTTTATTCCAGTAAAGCAAGGTTGATTATACATTTGAAAATCAATGTAATTCACCTTATTGACAGATAAAGAGAAAAAAAACCATATAATCACATCATTCTTTCCAGGGAAAAAAAGAAATACCAACTCATGATTTTAAAAAATTCTCACAAACTCAGACTAGGAGGAAACTTCTTCATACTTAAAGAGATAACCTTCACATGTCTTAAGCTAGCATCATACTTGGTGGTGAAAATTTGAACTCTTTTCCTTCAGCTTCAACAGTATTTCCCCACTTACCACTTCTGTTCAACATTACACAGGAGGTTCTGGCCAGTGTGATGAGGCAGTGAAGAGATATGAAGGCAGACAAATTTTACACAAAGAAGTATAAATATATTTGCAGGCAACATGATTGTGTCCATAGAAAAATTTATGTGATCTGTAAAAAGGCTATTATAACACATAGTGAACTTAACGAAGTCGAAGGATACAAAGACAACATAAAAAAAACAATTCTCTTTCTACATACTAGCAACAAAACAACCAAAAATTGAGATTAAAAAATAACATGAGAGTAAAACACATGAAATACACAAGAATAAATTTAACAAGATATATGTAGATGGCATGTATACTGAAAACTATAAAATGTTGCCAGGAGAAATGGACAAAGAACTAAATCACTGAAGAAACATTGAATTGTAAGAATCAATATGGTTGAAATATAAATTCCACCAAAATTGACTTACAGAACTTATGCAATCTTTATGGGCTTTAATTTTTGTCAGAACTGTTAAGTGAGTTCTAAAATGCATATGGAAATTAAAAAGACCTATTATTGCTAAAAATAATTTTGAAAAAAAAAGTGGAAGATTTATATCGCATGATTTCAAGACTTACTATAAAGCTACAGTAATAAAGACAATGTAATTTTGGCACAATGATACATCTATATATTATATACCTATATCTCTTCAAATAAAACAGAATAGAGTCTAGAAATAGACTTACACATATAAGGTCAATTGAGATACTACAAAACTCTTAAGGCAATTTATGGAGTAGGCTTGTCTTTACTATAAATGGCACTTAAATAACTGGATATCTTAAAAATAAACTTTGAATTTACCACATAGAGTGTACAAAATTGACCCATAGACCTTAGCATAAAAGCTAAACTAAAACAACTCTTGAGAAGAAAACAATGGAGATCTTATTTTATGAACTCAAGATAGGCAAAAATATTTTAGATACAAAGGCAAAATTAAAACCATAAAAAATGGATGAATTGAATTTCATCAGAGTACACAACATCTGTTCTTTGAAGGACATCATTAAAGTGAAAAGGCTAGCCACAGGCTGAAAGAAGGGATTTGTAACTGATTTATATTTGTCTTAGGATTTGTATCTAAAATCTATTAAGAACTTTTTAAACTCAATAATAAGACAACTGAGAACAAAGTAAATAAAAGATTTGGACAGTTTCCCAAAATGACATAAAGATGGCCAAAAAACATACGCAAATCTGCTAAAGATCACAATTTTCGAGAAGATACAAATTAAAATCACAATGAGATGTTACTCATAGTTAAAAGAATATTAGTGAGAATGTGGAGTAACTGGAACTTCCATATGTCACAGGTGGAAATTAAAAATGACATAATCACTGTGCAATTCTAAATTCCCGAAAGAGATGAAAACACATGTCTACCCAGATACATATATCTGAATATCCATAGCAACTTTATACACTATTTTAAAAACTGGGCCAACCTAAGTGTTTATCAACAAGTGAATACCTAAACATTTTGGTGTATCTGTATAATGGAATGCTACTCATCAATTAAAAAAAATGAATTACTGGTAACACATAATGACATGCATGAGCCTGAAAAACATTCTAGTAAAGAAAGCCAAAAAAGACTGTATCCTTTTCTATTACAGGCTATTAGGAGGTATTAAAAAGGAATATATATGTATAAATATATATATATGTGTGTGTGTATAAATGAGTCACTATGCTATACAGCAGAAATTAGCACAACATTGTAAGTTGATTATACTTCAACCAAACAAAAAAGACTCCATCCTGTGTGATACACATTGAATTCTAAAAGGGGGAAACTATGTAACAGAATGTAGGTGTTTGCTTGGAGCCAAGGCTGGGGATGCAAGTTCTAACAGAGCGGCGCTAGGAGACTCGGGTGGTAGAATCGCTCTTTGTTGTGATGGTAGTTACACGATTACGTACACTTTTCACAAACACACTGAATTCTATACTTCACACTGCTGCCTTTCAATTGTATATAAGTTATATCTCTTTATAGTTGACTTAAAAAAAGAAAACTTTTAAACAGTGAAGAAAGATCTTTGGGGTTAAAACAATTGGCTTGCCTTGAGCTATTCAAAACTGTTTATAGGTAGAATTGAACTTTTTCACTCATTTGATTTTAGAGTTGGCCAAGATTTTATCTGGTTAAAGAAATACAAGAATAGGTCACATGTCACTTCTAGTTAGAAAGTTAAAACCTATTAAGTGCTTCCCCGGGCTCTCTTTTCCCCTGGTAATATTTGGGATGGTGGTTTCTGCATTAGCCCAGATTTCTGAGGGACAGGCAAGCAGAGGCTTCCTGCTGGTGCAGGATGCAGATATAGTAAAACTTGGTGGTTTTAAGCTAAGATTTTGTTTTTATTATTTTTTGGTTGTTTTTGTTTTTGTAGATTAAGAATAACCTACCTGGATTGACACAAAATTTTTCCTTTTATACATGTGCCTGGCTTAATTATAGTCTTTCTGTGTATATGAACCCATAATTTTCTTAGGGAGTGCAGCCTATTTATATAGTTTTGACCACAGTTTCTATTCTTAAATGTGCCTGTTGGCTTCTTGCTGTTCCAAAACTACAACCTGTAATTAGATTCATTGAGGTGGACAAGAAGGTGTCTAATGAGAACAAACTGCCAAGTCAGCCAAACGTATCTTCACAGCGACCATGTCCTTCTGATAGTCAGCTGATGTAAAGCCACATAAATCAATTACATTCTCAGTGTTGCATATATTCTTGACATTCTTCCAGTAGAAACTTTTGAAATGTTTTAAGTGGATCTCTTCAAACAATATTTTGGCTACTTATAAATTGTTCTGGAATGCAATTATTAATTTTGAAAAGGTAGGTTTTTGAGATGTAATCTATGTATAGTAAATCTACTCTTTTTAGGTTTATAGTTTTGACAAAACTATTTAGAATTTTGACAAAATATACATGAAGCCCTTACCACCATCAAGATAATGGATTATTTCCATCACTCCTCAAATTTCCTTTGTTTCACTTTGTCATCAATCTCTTCCGTCCAACGCTAGCTGCTGGCAGCGTACGTTGTGATTTCTGTCCCTATTAGCTTTGCCTTTTCAAGCATGTCCTCTAAATAGAGTCATGCAGCATGTAGCTTTTGTGTCTGACTTCTTTCACTCACCGTGGTGCTTTTGAGTTCTATGCTTGTTGTTGTATTATTATTATTAGTGACTGTAATTTTATTCCAGAGTAATGTTCTGCTGTATGGCTATACTACTGTTTACCCATTCTGTAATTGATGAAAAGAATTTTAAAAATATATATCTGTTTGACATTTTAAGGAACATTCATTTTTGAAATTATTCATAGATTCATTGGAATGATGTCAGATCTAGAAAAAGGAAAACACAGTGGATTTAAGACGGATGAGAGCTTGATACCAGAAAATTCACAGGGCTTACAAAAGACTGACATGTTAACTTCTAGTCTCCTTCCAGAGGCTACGAGTTAACTGACTTTTTAATTGTAAATGGCAGGAAAACACAGTCGTTGAGAGCACGGTCTCCCAAGGCAGGCTCCTTCAGTTCCAATCCCAGTTCGGCTACTGACTCGTTACTTAACCTTGTTTAAGTTGATTAACGGCTCTTGCCCTCAGTTTTCTCAAGCTTAAAATAGATAACCTTTACATCGTAGTCTGAAGGAGTCTATCAAAGAAAAGAGAAGCTAGAGCAGGGCCTTCTGTCAGCTGTGACCTTAGTTCTCTCGCATTCGAGCAAATACACATTTCAAACCAGCAGCACTCTGTCCATGCCTTCTCCCCAGCACTGTGCACGTGGCGTGGGGCCACCCCTCCTCACCTGCTCGGTAAAGAGTAACTTCGGTCACTGCACATTTGTTTGCCTTTAGAACTTTGATGATGAGGTGCTATCTGAATGGGCTTGAAGTTAGTTTATCCCCTTTAAAAGACCATTCTTTTCTGTATCCTGTCAGAGACTGATTAATTTATTGAATATCCCATACACACACATAAAACAGCAGTTTCACATCTAACGACATGTAAATCTACTTTTAATCCATTTTATGTAAGAAGTGAGCAAGTTTGGGGCGAGGTTGTGCACTTAGAGAGCACTGTTAGTTCCTTTATAACGTCTAGGGGCAGACTGCCAGGAATAATAACAGATTTTCCTTTTATTAACTTCTGCTTAGTCTTTGATTCCGAGGAGGGGAACTGTTGTGGGCTAAGTTTAATTGGCTGAACATAAACTCTTGATGGTCGATGTCCATGTAGAAGCTGAACTGCAACAGCTGCCAGAAAGGCTGTTCCTCTGCCTCAATCCGTTAGTGATTTCCAGTGACACAGAAGGGGGGCGTATTGTCTCTCTTTCCCTTAAAAACATTTTTTAAGTGAGTCAATACAATTTTTTAATTAATTAGACATTGTTATAGTGAACGGAAGGAGACAGATTCTCCTAGAGCTGAAGGGCCTGAGGGAGAGACTTGGAATTATGACTAAAGCATGAATAAAATCAGGGAAAATACTCACCTTTATTCATTACACGAGGCTTCTTCCTTTAGACTAGGCAAAACATTTTTTTTTACTCACTTCTAGTTCAGAGGGCTTCCCTAAAATTCTGTTTTACCACCAGGTAATGAATAAATTTCTTGTGACAGTTCACCTCCAAGACATGGGATCATTCTGACAAATTTGACATCGTCTGTTAGTCAGAGGTGGTGGCGTGACATAGAGCTACTTGGACAGCGTCACGAAGGAGGCACCCAGGCCTTCTTTAGGGTTCCAGCGACACGTGATGAAACCTGTCATTGCCTTGCAGAAATTGTGTCTTGTTGACGCACTTCAGAGGTTATTCTGTCATTAAAAGGAGACGTAGTCCTTTTAGTGTGAGGACAGTAAGGCCTTTTCCCGCCTTCTAATTCCCAGCGCTAACTGGCTCTCACAGCTGTCCGCTGGGCTGAAGTTTTGGATGTTAACACCAGAGTGAACTTCCTCTTATGTTCCTGAGAAGAAATATAAAGGCTTTCTAAAAATTTCCCAACTTCAAACCTGAGTGAGGAGCCCTCCCCGCTATTCTGCGGCAGGCTGTGTGTATTTGGTTTTCTCCGCTTGGATTGCCCTTTTTGTTTGAAAGAAAGGATCTCGCAACCCGAGCTCAGGAAAGTCCTCATGACTGAGTTGGACTATTAGTGCTTAGGAGGGGGAAGACCACTTGAAGTGAGAAGTGGGCCCCACCCTGGGGAAAACGGACAGTCGTAGGGGCTGTTACAGCTTTTACAGTATGACCCTTGGGGCATGGAACTTGGCGGGAAATTTAAAAAAACGAAAAGAATTCTGCACTAGAAATAGTCAAGAACTCGTGTTCCTCTCGACGGCCTTGGTACGTAGGTACTTACCTTGTGAGTCTTAATTACACAAGCCTGATAATTAATATGTACCGAACATTCTTAGATTGAGACTTAAAACTGAATCCTTCTAGAGCTGTTTTCATATGGCAGCATTATTAATCATCTGTTTTCTACTTTATTTTTTAATTGAAGTATAGTTGATGTACATTATATGTTATAGGTGTACAATATACTAATTCACAATTTTTCAAGATTATACTCCATTTTTGGTTGTTATAAAATATTGGCTATTTTCCTTCTGTTGTACATTATATTCGTATAGCTTATTTTTGAATATAAATTATGTATTATTTTTTAATATAAATTCATAGCATTTATATTTATTAAGTTTCTTTAAAAATGGCTTGTATTTTAACTGTTCACTCAGCTGAGCCTCTGACCCTTTCTCTGCCTCTTGGTTGTTCTGAGGTTCCTCTTTCTTCCCTAGGGCTAGACCTTTGAGAGGAGACCGTGTAACTGGGCCACATCTCTGGAAACTAAGGTGAACGGATTGTGTACGCAGGTTCAGCGTGCACTCAGTTGTGTGTAGCCTTTCTGTCATAGCCACCTGTTAACCCCACAGGCTTCACTTACTCCATCATATTCTCAAGTCAGGTGTCATGAAGCATGATCAATAAAACCTGTAAAATCTGTCCAGTAAAATATAATTAATATAAAATATCTGATTGGTAAAATAAAACCATTAAACTGCTTCTTTTACATTTTAATTAATTTATTGAAGTGTAGTCAGTGTACAATGCTGGGTCAGTTTCTGGTGTACAGCATAAATGTTTCAGTCATACGTACACACACATACATTCCTTTTCATATTCTTTGTCATTATGGGTTGCTACAAGATACCGAATATAGTTCTCTGTGCTCTACAGTAGAAACTTGCTTATCTGTTTTACATACAGTAGGTAGCCATTAAACTGTTGTTGGTTTACTTCAAGTTTGGGGCCATTAATCCGCCTCAAATAATTGTACATTTGTTGCATAGTTGGTGCTTCAGGTGTGTGTCTGCCTTCCTGAGGACAACTCTGGAAAGAGGGCTGGTGCTGGGTTCTGACTTCCCATTGGTACCCTCCTCTAAGACTTTTACTAAATTTAATTCAACTTCCTAAGATTCCAGTTAGAATCAAAGTCCATGTTTTCTAGAGATATGAAAGTCCTTCATTCAGAAGAGACCAATTCTATTTTAATCACTATAACCATCCTTAATAAGAATGTTCTGCTGGAAAATAGTAATAATACTGTTGTAATAATAACAGTAATGCTGCCAAGTAACATGAGTTCTCCCAGCATCTGTCTCTAACGTGACTCTTATGCCAAAACTGCACAAGAACTGCTCTGTCTGCATGGAAACCCCTCCTAAGAAAAAAAAAAAAGAAGCTGAGATTAAATTTTCTCTGGAAAATGAGTCATTTATAACTGACTTCACTAAAGCACAGACCCATGGTGCCCCTGATGACTGGGACCGTGTTTAAAATGAGAGTGTGTTGGTTTCCTGGGATGCCTGAAAAATTACTATAAACTGTTGGTTTAAAACAATGAATATTTATGCTCTCATGGTTCAGGAAGTAAGGAGTTGTTGGTCAGATTGGTTCCCTCTGGATGATCTGGAGGAGAAATATTCTTTGCCTTCTGCTTAGCTTCTGGGGGCTCCTGGCAATCCTCGGTATTCGTTGGTTTGTATCTACATCACTGCAATGTCTTCCTTTATCATCACGTGGCCTTCGTCTGTGAGCACGTCACCTGTGTCTCTGTGTCCACGTGTCCCACTCCTTTCTCTTACAAAGACACCAGTCGCTGGATTTGGGGCCCACCCCGATCCAATATGATTATGTCTGCAAAGATCTTATTTCCAAATAAGGTTACATTCACAAGGATCAGGGTAAGGACCTGCACATGTCTTTTGTGACTATATAATGCAATACACTCCAGAGAAGATAGACAAAAATATGTCAAAGAATGGACGTGAGATGCAAGACAAATTAACTCTTTGCTACGGGATGGACTCTCTTATCCGAGTCAGCACGTCATCCAGGGCATTCTAATTATTTACCCCCCACCCTCACCCCCCATGCTGGATTAAATATATGTGCTCCTGTAATTACAGTGATTATATAAATGGTGATCCCGACTGGGACCCTTTGAGAGTCAAAAGGGGTGCTCATTGGATGGGGCCCTAGGGAGCAGGCATATGAATTTTCTGGGTACCCTGGAGGTAGGGTTGCACTGTAGGATATGTATTCTGGGGTAGCATTATCGTAATTACTATGTTTTCCACGATACTGCTAGCATCCTGTGGGCAGTGATTATGTCTTAATTCTGGGCCCCAGTGCCTGGCATTTCATAAATGCTTACTGAAATGAAATAAGTGAAATAAAATTAAATAAAATGAGTGAATCTATAAATACGAAAAGAAGGATGGGGAATGGAGAAATTCTAAGGCTCTTTTAAATGGTGGAGGAACTGAACAGCCTGGTGGCTGTGAAAACGCACCACGAGGCTCTCCTCTTGCAGGGAGTGCACTTCTCTGTGCTGCTCCTGGACATCGCCCTTCTGGGTCCACCTTGACCTTCGCGCTGTGATTGTCACTGCTCCTGGCCAGTGACTGAGCACAGTGGGGAAGCGAGTGGAGGCTCATTGCAATAAGACTGTTGTTCGTCTTTATTCATTTTCTCCATTAACAGACAGCTTTAGCTTGAAGACGCCCCACAGGCCTGGCAAGTCTTAGCCCTGCCCTGCAACCAGATGCTTTCTACCAACTCTCCCTCCTCCTCACTCTTCCTTCACAGGGTTCAGATCTATGTCACAATCTAAGCTATCACCACTTTTTTCCTTCCCTTTATCCACCATTCGCATCTCCCCCAGTAAAGCTCCTGTATGTTATTGTAGGTTGAATAATGTGCCCCCTTGAAGATGTCTATGTCCTAATCCCCCAAACCTGAGAATATGTTATTCAACACGGCAAAAGAGACTTTGCAGGTGTGATTAACTTCAGAATTTCAGGATGGGAGATTATCTGGGGTCATCAGGGTGGACCCAGTGTAGTCATAGAGGAAGATGGGGGGTTGGAGAGAGAAAAGTCAATATGCCTGCAAAATCAGGAGGAGGGAGGGGGACGTGACAGTGGAAGCAGAGGCTGGAATGACACAGCTGGGAGCCCAGTTCAGACAGCCTCTGGAAACTGTAAAGGGCAAGGACTGGCTTCTCCCACAGAACCACCAGAGGGAACACAGCCTTCCTGATTTTAGCCTGTAAGATGTGTTTCAGAGTTCTGACCTTCAGAATATCAATGAATCTGTGTTGCTTGAAGCCACAACATTTCTGGTCATCTGTAACAGCAGCAGTGGTAGGAACCTGACACATCTAGTTCTATTTTGACATCTTCTTTTTTGGAATCTAAACTAACACAGGTGTGATTGCTTAATGTTTCAGGATCCGATGGGGGAAAGAAACATAAATAATGGCTTAAGGGACTATTCATACAATTATTTCACTGTCTTGCCACTTTCGAAAGTCTTTAATTTTTAAAGCAATAAACGTTCCGTGATGGAATGAAGCTCCAGAAAGGAGACACTCTCTGTCTTCAAATGGTAGCCTGAATCATTTAGGAATAGTATCCATAATAGCTGTGCTTGAGGAAAGATGTTTCAGAGACATATACGTTGATAAAATACTAAGAAATCATCCTAAATAATGGATGATGCCAGTTCTAGGGAGAAAACAATAGTCTGAATGTTTGCTGAGGAATATCTTGTGGAGTTTTGTCTGTGTTTACTAGACTGAAAAGCCTAAGCAAGTCCTTCGGAGGAGTTTGCGGTTCCGGAACGCAGGTGGGCGACGGAGGGCGTGAGGCCACGCCTCCCGGCCGCCCCGCCCCCGGCCGCCCCTGCCCCGCCCCCGCCCCGCCCCCTGGCGCCGCTGCGGGCGCGGCCTGCTCAGGCTCCGTCGGAGAGAGCGTGCAACGTTGACCGCATTGTCTTCGTCACAACAGTCTTTGTTATTAGCCAAACCCATGGTAAGTAAGCCTGTTCGTTGCTTAGAGACCAACCGATCTGAAAACTCAAAGGTTTCCTTGGAGACTTAAAACTCAGATTCTCTGTTAAATCCAAAGGAAAGGCTGTGGAACCTGTCGTCTTCATAGCGTTCTCCTCTATGTGAACGTGACAGGTCTCACCTCGCTGTCTGCTCTGCTTAGGGTGCACGTGTTCTGTTGCGTTCTGTGAAGTGTCCCTGTTACCCTGGCAGTCTGAATTGAATTAAGTAATCATTAATGACTTGCACTGTCTGAGAAATTTGAATTTGAACGCATGGGTATTAATATGGTTAGCCTTTTCTCCAAAAGAAACAAACAAACTCCAGGAAAACTAGCATAAGCTGTTGTAGTCAGGACTTTTGTGAAGTGTTTTAGCTCATTTCCTCATAAAACATAATGCTAATACAGCAAGGTTTAATTTTCCAAATAGCATTGTGACGTGTCTGCGTATTTTTAATTAACCGACCACAATTTAAATGGGATGTGACACCTGCCTGTTCTGTCATGAGAGGAATTAGGAGAGACAGGTACAATGGATAGACTGATTCAGATCCATCCTAATACATTATGCCTCACTCAACTCATTAATTAACTTGATGATTCAGTATTCACATTTTTAACCCAATTTTTTGGACGATATATGTTTAGAACATTTACTTAGGCCCAGAGTAAAAGTTACAGCCCCTGCCTCCAACTGTTTCACCACCAAGTGAGAGGTGGACAGGTGAGTAAATAAATTGTGACATCTTATAGAAAGACCCACAGAAGCATTGTGGGTAGACAGAAACACAAAGGATGCTGAAATCTGGACTCGCAGGTGGGTTAGAGAAACCTTCATGGAGGGGGCAGTGCCTCAGCAGAGAAGTGGGTGATGGTGAGTTAGCCGGGTTAAGAAAGGGGAAGGATGGATTTGTCCACACAGCGGGAACAGAACACGTAAGGTGAGAACAACCATGCTGCTTTTGGGAAAGTGATGTGGCATTGTTACTGCGTAAGTCAGGATGGTGTCTGAGGTGGTGGTAAGAGATAATGAAGTGGTAGGCAAAAACTTCACACACTCAGGGCCACACCAAGCTCCTTTCTTTACCTTCTTTTCTCAAAAAATATCTCATGTTGCCTATTATTACCTCGAAATGTCTTTCTCATTTCCTCATTTTATTTGCTGTTTTTTTTCCTTTCTGTTCTTAATGGAAGACAACTTAATTCAGATTCAGTTCTTGCTTTATGGCTTCCCCGTGGCATATATCTTTTGGAACTATTTTTTCTTTGCTTGGGTCTTGGGTTGTGGTTTCTGATCTGTTTCATCCTCTTGTGTGCCGAGTTGGCACTATCTGCTTCTCTCTTTCCTCAGATCTGAAAATTCAGCTTGGATGCTTGCTGGGAAAGACAGGTTAGAAAGTGGAAGGAAGCCCGAGAGGCTGGGAGTGCCCTGTTTGAGTTTACAAAAGAATATGATAAGAGATTTTCATTTTAGAAAGCCCACCCTGGCAATGATGTTTGGTAGAGTCAGAAGTGATTGAGCTGGAACAGAGGAAAGAAATTAGGGGCCAGAGCAGAAATTAAATTAAAAAATAATGATAACAATGGGAAAAGTGAAAGAGTGGTAGAACTAATAAAATTGCTCGCAAATTAAATCTGTGCAGTTTTCCAGCCTGGGTATCCTGAGTGGAGGCTGGTATCATTACCTGAGTTAGAAAACATGGAAAGAAAAGCAGATATAGGAAGAAAGATGGTGCCTTCCTTTTGTTGACAAGTTGAATTTGATTTGCTGGAGAAATCTAGGGTGGAATTGAATCTCTCTGGAACTCATGAATTCAGTTCTAGACATGTAATATGGATGAGAGTGTCATCAATCAAGAGAGAGTAGTGAAGACTGTCATAAATAACATTCAGAGAGTTAATAAAAATGAACATGTACAAATATTAACTACTATATATAAAAGAGATGAAAAAATGTCTTCTGTATAGCACAGGGAACTCTATTCAGTATCTTACAGTAACCTGTAATAAAAAAGAAGATGAAAACAAATATATGTATGTATATGTATGACTGAAACATTATGCTGTACACTGGAAATTGACACATTATAACTGATTATACTTCAATTAAAAAAAAAAAACACACAACAAATACTTTGTACCAGGCACTCTTCTGACTGCTTTGCATCTTTTAAGTCATGAAGTTATCGCACCTCTATGAGGCAGATCCTGTTTTATCATCCCTGTGTTACTGATGAGGAAACTGAGACTCAGATTGGTTAATTAACTCATCCAAATCGCAGCCAGATGTGGAAGAGTTGACCTTCAAACTCAGACTATCTTCCACTCTCTTGACCTTCCACTCCACTCTCAGGAGAAATAGAACACATGAGAAGCATTTGGACATCAGATCTCTCAAGAAGCACCAAAATTTGGGAGTTGATGGAGATAAAGGAGCCTGAATAAAGAACAGGGACTAAGCAGAGGAGAGGAAGTATAAATTGCTTTAGAGAAACAAATGGAAGACAGCGTTACAAGCAGGGAGTGATCAGTGTTACCACAGACTGGAGGAGAGCAAGTAAGCTGAAGCTGAAATGTGTCTGTTCAAATTAGTATTTAATGCTATGGTCCCTGCCTACATTGCTCATAGACTTTTTTTTTTTTTGGTAGTATAGAGATTTTTTTTTAATTGAAGTATTGTCAGTTACAATGTGTCAGTTTCTAGTGTACAGCATAATGGCTCATAGACTTTTTATAATGATGAAAAAATGATTCTGTAAATATGTAGAAAACAATGACTCTCCAAATTAGACTATTACAAATACTCAAATTTGTCTTCCTCTGGGCGCTAGGCTGAATTGTACTTCTCTGCTGTCTTTGAAGCTAGGTGAAGCCATATGACTTTCTTTAAACAATGAAATATAAATTGATATGTTACTTCTGCATTTAAGAACCTCTGCATGTTTCACTGGCTCCTTTTTTCAACCGTGGTGAGCCAGGAGCTCCTGTTTGCTTTGGCACTGAGGAGACCCTCTGTGTGTGGGACACGGGATACATGTGAGGTGTATGTGTTAAGTCACAATAACCCAGCCCATCAGGACGCATCAGTACATCAACGGCATCTCCGCTTCTATGGGCTTTTTGTCTATTTGTCTTAATTCTGAGAGTCCTAATAGGCCTGTGTGAGAAAATACATTATTACTCAATGAACAAGAGCAGATATTCTTATGCTCTTGGGAAGTAAATGAGATACAAAAATACCAGACTAATAAAAATACCCAAGGAATTAGTTAAACACAATTTAATCATGAAATAGATATATTTCTATGTCAAGGGTTCTTTTTAATCTAAGTTTAACAAATCAGGTATTTGGAATATCAGGTATATGGAGTATTCACATATACAAGATACAGCATGGTAGCAAACATTTTTAGAAAGCTGATACAACTTATAAAATTTGTAGTGAGTACATAATAAATAATGTTAAAAATCCATTTTTGATTATAATTTGAATGTCTGGTGATGGATATGTAACAAGTATACTTATATGAAATTTCATTAAACAAATAAAGCATTAAAAATGCTCTGTTTCCTTCCTCAGATTTATATAGAGCTTTTAAATTTACAAAGCACTTTTCATGTACATTATTGCAATTAATCAACTGACATTTGAAGTATTATTTTAAGAAATGAAAAAGCAAGGTAGAAATTTATGTTTTGTTTAAAGAGACGTAATAAATGTATCATTTCAAATTAATGCTAAAACACTTTTTTCTCTGAAAAACTAATGTGCTATTATATTAAACTCCCTCTAGCATTCCAACACAGTGAGTACTGTCATCTTGAGGAAAAAGGCCACCAAGTATTCAGTTTATGTTAGTAACGGAATAGTTGGTGTTTATAATTTAGAAACTTAGGTAGATAGGGCTTTGAAATATTTATATAAGGAGCACCAAAGGATGATTACACGAAGTCCCAAAAAATGCAAATTAACATGTAGCCTTGTTTTTTGGATGTTTTTCTACACTTCATGTCTCTTCTCCCAACTTTGCATTCTAGAATTTACTTCTTTTTTATTATATTTGTTTTTATTTTTTGCTCTTTTTTATATTTTCATTGACATATAGTCAGTTTGCAATCATTTGTCAATTTCTGGTGTACGGCATAATGCTTAGGTCATACATGAACATACGTATATTTGTTTTCATATTCTTTTTCACCGTAACTTACAAGATATTGAATATAGTTCACTGTGCTATACAGTATAAACTTGTTATTTATCTTTTCTGTATGTTAGTTAGCATCCGAAAATCTCAAGCTCCCAGGTTATCCCTTCCCACCCGTCCCCACCACTAGAATTTACGTCTAATTAAACATCTGATATGGAGTCCAAGGAACATGAATGTTTAACTTTATCAGTTACTTTTTTGAGTCTTCTTTCCCCTCTCTATATAATGTGATCTTGATTTTTTTTTGATTCACATTTCTTTGAGAAATCTATTGGTATTTTTCTCCTGTGAAAATGTGAGAAACAGAGAGTTGGCAGCTGTGACACGTCTCATGATGGAAGAAGTCCAGGTGATTGGCTGCCTGGCAGATCTCGAAAGGAAAATGCGGAGAAAAAATAAGTGCAATGATGAAATGTCCTTAAGGAGAACGTCTTTATTAATTAAAGGCAGAATTCGGGTTAAGGCTTGAGCGCCGCAAGGACAGGGAGCAATATCTTGGGTCTACTGGTAAACAAATGACAAAACACATATCCAGGCAGGGCCCTCGTGGTCTTGGGCACCAGGTTGGTGGGGAGGAGTGAGGAGCGCGGGGTAACAGGGATAGAGAAGAGCTGACCATGAGAATCCCCAGGGGATGTAGCGGAGGGCACTGGGGGGCCTTCAGGTGCTGAGATTATTCTCACAAATTTGTCCTCAGTGAGACCTGTGCCGGGGAAGTCAGGAGTCCAGTGATTGCTACCTCATTATGGGGAGGGAGTGCCCTTATTCATCTGTATATTTCTAATTCTTGGTACCTAAAGGGAGAAAATATATGTTTGGTGATTTGACTACTGTAACATATCCACTTCAGTAAAGCGGCAACAGTGATGCCAAAGAAATGAAGGAAAAGGGAAGAGTCTAGTAAAATTTACTATGTAGGGTTGTCCTATTTAGCAAAAGCAAAGCAGAGCAAATGTGGCAGTAGTTTCATAGGTGTATACCTCTATCAGAATTCATCAAATTGTACATCTGAAATGTGTACAGTTTATAGAAACTATACCACAATAATAAAGTTGTTAAAACATAACAGGATATCTAGTTAAATTGGAATTAGAAATGCACTTCAAATAATTTTTTAGTCTAGCTATTTCTCAGATATCACCTGCTCATTTTATCTGGCAAACCTAGTGATGTCAGGCCTCGGAGCACCACCTTGCCCCTGTGCATGTTTGACGGAAAGTATGGTTTTTCTTTTCTCTATAAACAGTTCTTAGTTAAAACTAATCAGTGGATTATAGCCACAGCTTTAAGTTTGACTTCTGCCGACAAAAATTCCATTGAAATGTTTTTATGTCTTTTCTCTCCATAAAATCAAGTGTAGTAATATCCTGAGGGCCCTACCCATAGAAAGTGATAAAGTCTACACTTCTGAGGACAATGTAAATTGACATCTTACTGCAATTTTAATGGAGTCAGACTGTGGGTTCACTGAGTACAAGCAGCGATATCAGAATAGCATGAATCATGTCTTACATTATCCTGCTCCAGCTGACAGAGCAAAGGGATTTATAGCCCGAGCTGCCCTTCCTTTATTTAGGCATTTCTGCATCTCTTTTTTCAAATGTAAGTACCTGCTCTCATTATTTTTATCACTTATCTTGAGAGCCGAAACTGGTAGGACCACATTTGCTATCGTAGAGTGTACACAGGATTATCTGAATAGCACTTAGAAATACGTATTCCTGGTAGGTTTCATTATTTCCCCGGTTTCTCTGTGTGGGGTGAATTGGTTCATGAAGCTTTAGACTATGCAATGCCCGGCTGGTAGATCTTTGTTTCTACTTTTGGAATGTTAGTTATAAAAGTCGTGCTGAATGATGAAGTAAACAGAAAACTGATTGCCTTAATAAATGGCTAACTCAGACCACTTCTTATTACTCAGCCCTGTGTGTTTTGACATATTCTAAAAGTGGTTATTTGCCTTGTCATGCAGAGATACGTGTAAGCAAAGTGCATGTGTGATGAAGGCTCCACGTTCCGGCTTTTACACATGATGACGTAAAGTAGCCCATGTTTGCTTGTTCTGTAAAGTTTTATTACTTATTTTTTTCTAAAGTTTTGATTTTTGAAATTTTAATATTGTTTCTATTACAAGGTGAAAACCTGTGGGTTTTGGTTGATATCGAGATATTATCATTTCCCGACTTTATTTGTTAAGAAAATTGGACTGTAAGTACTAATTCACCAAAATAAGTAGTGGCTTCGATGACTAAGAAGACAACACCAATTATTCCGCGTTTCAGAGGCCCGGGATGGCCGATTGCGGCGTTGGTTCAGCAGGTCGGGGGTGCTTCTGCACTGCCGTCACCGGAGTGCCGACCTCTTGGCTCTCACGTTTGTTGCCTCCTGGTTGCAAGTTGGCTGCTATGGTTTTATCTCCCTGTCTTCCCATCGTCAAGTTCCGTGGTCTGTGGCGATGAGGTCAGAACAGCTAAACAGCTCTCTTTTCTGTTTTCCTCAGGGAGCAAATCATCTTCCAAGCGTTCTGCCGATTTCCCTTCCTCTCCTTAGAACAGGTCATGTGGGGAGGCTTAGCTTTCCCATCTGGGGGAGGTCCACCACTCCAGTTTAACAGGCTCCACTGGACCACCTGTCCTGTGCCCCATTACCTTTGGGAAAATGAGACTGTAGGGGAAAATTTGGATTCTAAATGTTAGCAGGTGTTTCTTTACTTCTATATTCTGTGTCTGCACTGTTTTGACTTTGAATGAAGTGGACGTGGACAGGGGTGACATTGTTATAGGTTGAACTTGACTTAGTCTACATTGTCCATACTATGCCATTAAATTAAGTCAAATCACGTGATTTCAAAGAGCTGACATTTTATGATATAATCTAATGATATGAAGTAGATTAATAATTAAGACCAGTGCCAAAACCTAATGATCTTTTAAGTGAGAAGTTGTATGTTATTTTTACCACTTAAAATGTGGCTTAATTTTTTTTGCTGTGATTTTCAAATGTAGGTTAAATTCTTTTGTTTTTACTTGACTTTATGTTCTTGTATTGGGGTGGTGTTTACAAGAGTCGACATAAGAAGGACGTGTCTTAATGGAGCTTGGTCTAGAGGAAGAAATAATTTCTGAAAAATTTCAGCAAGAACTCTTGTTGCTAGATCTTGGAAAACTAATTGTATTGCCATTATAATTTTCTGGGGATAGATGACTGGCCCTTTAACATGAAGTACCAGAGCCTTGAATTTACCCAGTGAAGTTTTTAGGTGGCAATAGGGCAGATGTTGTCCAGAGAACACCAGGATAGGAAATGTGGACAGTCGCCTCCATGGAACGTATGGAAAGCAAGTAAAAATTTGGACAGGCATGACGAAGTTCAACTATGCGTGGAAACACAAACTCTGGGCATCATTTTACGGTCCAGGAGACAGCTATGATGTAGCAGAAGACAGAACAGCAGCCAAAATATATGGACAGATAAAGAACTGGAGGCATGCCACCAGTTTTCAGAACATCAGTGTGATTCTGATGTGAAGACTGTGGATGGATGGGAAAGAAGAGAGCTACCACAGCCTTGGGCCTGTTGGAGCACAAACATAATGGTTGAACCTATGTTTGGGAAATAAGCTGAAGGAGCACTGGTGGAATGCCTACTCTGCTTTTTCAGAGGCAAGGTTTTCCTTGAAATCCCTGAGGTTTTCTTAACCTCACTCTCTAACTGGAAATGCATGATTCAGCCTCTCTTAGCTCTCCATTCTGTGGAACGGCTGCCTGCAGGAAGCTCACAAGTTGGTCTGCTTCTCCAAGCCCTAAGTGGGGAGGATGGAGTCCACTTCCCTGGTTGAGGATTCTACTTCTGGGTCTGGGGTTGAAGCCCATTGCTGACACGTGAATGAGCCACACCCTCCCCTTCAGCTTTTATTGGTAATAGCACTGATGTTTTGATCTCCAACTGCTTTTTCTTTGTGTCTCTCAAGTAATTCCAAACTTGTGACGAGAAGAAGGGTGCTGTTAACGGGTTTCTAGACATGAAAGCACATGTCTAGGTGCTTTTGTCAGGGTCTACCTGTTAGCTCTTCAAATGTAAATAAATAAGGGCACTGCACGAGAAACGCTGGGTTGAAAAAGATGTAGGTGTTTCAGTTCATCTCCGTTATGTTCTTTCAACAATGTTGGTGCAACTGTAGCCCATTAGTAGAAGTAGATTATCTGGAAAATGTTTTTTGTGCCAGTCCATTCACAGTAGAATGACTTTTGAGAAACTTTGAGGTGATAAACTCAAGAGGAGATTGGTTACACTAAAACTGGATTAACGGAAAGTGACTTGGATAATGACAAGGTAAGAATTTTGGCCACTAAAAAAAATATTTGAAGACATTAGAGCAGATTAGTTTTGGGGAGGGCGGACTCATGGGGATTTGAGAATTTTTTTCTGATCTCGCACGTTCATCACATGGAAGAAGGAAGGGTCTTATCTAAGCAGCTCCTAACTGTGTTTGCAAGATTAAAGGAAGCAGATTTGGCTCAAATTTATCATTTTCCATCATATGAGAAGGGTATCCTTGGGAGATGGTGAAAAACTTCCAGAGGTTTTTAAGTATTGATTGAGCAAATGTTTGTAAGTGATATTTTAGAGGACACTCAAGAACCAGATAGCAACTGGGCTATTTCTAAAGTTTCTTCCAACCTTGACTTTTTAATCTTTTAATTCTGTGATTTAGATTCAGTGATACAGTCTAGAGTGCTGTGGAAAGGTGGGTATAGTGCATATCAAGATAGTGGGCAATGCTAACGGAAGTCACTGGAGCTATCCCAAACAGGGTCCTCGCGGTCAGACATTATCTTTGGTGTGCACCCCCAGCTAAGCCTCAGCTCTGCGTAACAGAAACATGCTTTTATCATTCTGCCAGTCTTCATCAGGCTCAGGAAAGCTTCCACACTCTGATGAAGCTTACATGAGACCGATGTATGAAACCAGAATGCCAATTTACTCGTTTACGGTGAGAAATAATGCTGCTAATGGAATATGTATTCAATTCCTCTGGCCAACACGTCTCCTTGTATGCACATTACATTGGAAGCTGAATTAAAGTCAGACTGTTGTTTGTTGAGCATGGGACCAGAGTGACCTGACCTGTCTCTGGGGATTTAATATTTGGTGCTATTAGGCCATCCGACCTGATGCATCCTTCTCTGCCATAGGCTGTGCACTGCCACCTGGATATAGGAGGCCTTCTCTTGTCACCCTTTCTTTGGTTTGCGTTTGCAGGACCTGTCTGTGCTTCTCATTCAGCCCTTCTTTTCCTTTTGCTTCTTGGGAGATTGATTGCCTTTAACTTTCTTTAGTGGTTAAGTGTACAGGCCGCGTGAGTGCTAATTCAGGTTCTGACACTGCCGTGGTTTCTTAGTTAACTTGCTCACCCTCTCCATAGCTGTCGCCTGGTCTATAAGAAGCATAATAATAGTGCTTATATCTGTGTTGTTGTAATGAGTTAGTGAGTGAGTATGTCTAGACGAGCTTTGAATAATGCCTGGCGCGTACTGAGAAGTCAAATATTACTTATGATTATTACCAAAATAGCCACAATTAAGTGGTTTTGCTCTGAGAGACACTGGTTTTATTTAGTTTTATTTTGGGAAAAAAAAACTAGTTATATACAAGAGACCCTCTATAAGGCTATCTAAGACTATCTGCTGATTTTTTAGCAGAAACTTTACAGGCTAGAAGGTAGTGGCACATATATTCAAAGCGCTGAAAGGAAAAACTTCCAACCAAGAATACTCTACCTGGTAAGTCTATCATTCAAAATTGAAGGAGAGAGAAAGAGTTTCCAAGACAAACTAAAGCTAAAAGAGTTCATTGCACTAATATAGCCTTTCAAGAAATGTTAAATGGACCTCGAAATGTTCCTGCTAACCAAAGCTTTATACAGATTCAGTGCCATCCCCTTCAAAATACCAAAGAATTTTTCATAGAACTGGAACAAATAATCTCAAAATTTTTATGGAACATGAAAGACCCAAATAGCCAAAGCAATCTTAAGAAAGAAGAGCAAAGCTGGAGGTACCACACTTTCTGATTTCAAACTATATTGCAAAACTGTTGTGATCATGCAGTACATTATTGGCATAAATCAGACACAGAGATCAATGAGACAGAATAGAGAGCCCTGACATAAACCCACATTTATATATCAGGTAATTTAGCACAAAGGAGCCAAGAATATACAGTGAGGAAAAGATAGCCTCTTCAATAATTGGTATTGGGAAAACTCTAGACAGCTGTGTGCCCAAAAAAAAGAAACTAGACCACTTTCTTACACCATATACAAAAAAAAAATCCTCATAATGGATAGATTAAAGACTTAAATGTCAGACCTAAAACCATAAAATTCTTAGAAGAAAACAGGTAGTATGTTCTTTGACATTTCTTAGCAATATTTTTCTGGTTATGTCCCCACATGCAAGGGCAACAAAAGCAAAAATAAACAAATAGGACTACATCAAACTAAAAAGCTTTTGGACAGCAAAGGATACAATAAAATGAAAAGATAACCTACTGAGAGAAGATGCTTGCCAGTGATATATCTAATAAGAGATTAATACCCAAAATATATGAAGAACTCACACAACCCAATATCTAAAAAACAAATGACCTAATTTAAAAATGGGCAGAGGACATGAATAGACATTTTTCCAAGGGAGACATACAGATGGCCAACAGAGACATGAAAAGATGCTTAGTATTATTAATCATTAGAGAAATGCAAATCAAAGCCACAATGAGATACCACTTGACACCTGTTGGAATGTCTATTATCAAAAAGTCATCAAAACAAGTGTTGGGAAGGATGTGGAGAAAGGGAACCCTTGAGTACTGTCAGTGGGAATGTAAATTGATGCAACCACTATGGAAAACAGTACGGAGACTCCCCAAAAAGTTAAAAATAGTGCTGTCATACAATACAGCATTTCCACTTCCGGGTATTTGAAGAAAACGAAAGCACCAGTTCAAAAACATGAACTCCTACGTTCATCGCATCATTATTTGCAATCACCAAGATACGGAAGCAATCTAAGTGTCCACTGATGGATGAATAGTTAAAGAAGATGTGGTGTGTATAGGTATTTACATATATATACTTATATACCTATACACACAATGGAATATTACTCAGCCATAAGAAAGAATATAATCTTGTCATTTGTGATGTGGATAGATCCAAAGGTTATTTTGCTGAGTGAAGTAAGTCAGACAAAGACAAATACAGTATGATTTCACTTATATGTGAAATCTAAAAAACAAAACAAGAACACACACAAAAAACCAAAACAAAACAGAAACAGATTCACAGATACAGAGAACAAACTGGTAGTCACCAAGGCTGGGGTGATGAGGTGGGCAGGTTGGGTGGAATAGGTGAAGGAAATTGAGAGGTACAAACCTCCAGTTATATAAAACATGTCACAGTGATGTAATGTGCAGCATAGTGGATACTGTCAGTAGTACTGTAATAACTACTGTGTGGTGACAGAGGGTTAGCAGACTAGGCATATCGTTCCAATCAATTTGTGATGTATGTAAATGTTGAATTACTATGTTATACACCTGAAACTCATATAATATTGTAGGTCAAGTATATTTCAGTAAAAAAAAGATAAAGTAGTGTTAAGTATATGGTAAAACTGGAAAATATCAACTAAGTCATATAGAGTTCACTGACCGTTTTTTATGCATTTTGAATGTAAGAAAAAGTTGTATTTTATGACACTGAGTTGTTCTCTGAACACTAATACTATGTCTGGAAATATTTTACTTTGAAAGTGAGCTCTTTTGGAAATCATTTCTCATTTAGCTCCACTGAGTAAAAAAATGAGAAATGAAATAAAATCCAATGAAGAGTTGCTGTCATCAGATTATTTGATGTCACACCTGCTAGGTGAGGTGCTTCCCTTGCCCACTTGGTTTACCTGTTTAGCCCTGTGAGTTTGATGCTTTGCTTCCATTGCGTGTTGAAGATATGACTACTTATCTACTATTATATGTGTATATAAAATAAATTGCCATGAGCTGGGTAACTTAAAACAACAGAGATTCATTCTCTTGCAGTTCAGGAAACCAAAATTCTGAAATCAAGGTGTCAGCCAGGTTGATTTTTCTGGAGGCTCTGAGGAGAAGCCATCCCAGGGGTCTCTCCTGGCTTCTGCTGACTCCTGGAAATCCTTGGCATCCCTTGGCTTGTAGCTGCATCACACATGCGTCTCAGAATTTATCTAACCTCTCTCTCTTATCTGAATCTACATCCATTTTCACGTATTTTTTGGTATTTGTCACAGCAGCATTCTGCTTCCTGGTATCAAAATCCATGTCAGTTTCCCAGGCTGTCATGACAAATGACTACAAACCACCTGGCTTAACACAACATGAATCTCTTCTCTCACAGGTGAGGAGTACTCTGAATGCTGATGGTCTGAAATCGAGGAGCTGGCAGGACTGGTCTCTTCTGGAGGCTCAGAGAAACTTCCCCACGTCCCTCAGTTCACAGTGGTTGCTGGCAGTCCTTGGTGTCCCGTGGCTTGCAGGTGAGTCATTCTAATCTCCATGTCCATCTCCACATCACCTTCTCTGTGTCTGTCTGTGTCTCTCTCTGCATCTTCTCCTTTTATAAGGACAGCAACCATTGGATTTGGGCTCGCCCTACATCCAAGATGAGTTTACCTCAAGATCCCTAATTAATTATATCTGCAAAAACCCTATTTCCTAATAAGGAAATGCATTTATATTTTTGTTGGAAAATAAAAATCGCATTTCATGAGGTTCCAGGAGTTTTCTGACATACCTGACTTTTGGGGAGACACTATCCACTTGACTACATCTTCCATCGTACAAATGGGAGAGGAGGGCAGATGGGTGCCTTGAGAGTAGGTGTGCTGGAGGGAAGTTTCATTCTAATGATTTCTGCGTGTGCATGTGTGTACATGCGTGTGTACGTGCATGTGTGTGCGTGCGGGCACACGTGTGTGTGTGTGTGTGTGAAGTAGGTTCCTCAGCTAAGTCTGAGAAGCATGATTTCAGCGTGGTTAACATAAGCCTTGAAAGGGTTGGTATGGAAAGTGCGAGTGGACTGACAAAATACATTAGAATTGAGATCTGTGGTCATTAATTTACCGAGGCAACTCTGTTACTAAGAACTCGAACTTCAGATTCCATGGTATAGTCTTCCGGAGGCCCCGGTACAAGGTACCTCTTCAGGTTTTCTATTTGAAATATAGACACAGAGCTATTGCTGATCCATAACATTTCCTATCAAAATTCATACCTATGTGCCCTTGGTATTTATTTTTTTCCGTTTGGAATTTTTTGCTTTCCTTCTCCCTTTGTTGACGGTCTGTCCAAGAAGATCCCTCATGGGTAGTTATCTCAGGTGGACTGTTTCAAAATTAGTTGCCCCATTTTTGTGTTTCCACAGACTAGTTCTTTTATATTTAATGCATTTCGTCTTCTCTCTGTTAGAGTTAGTGGCAGTCTGCACGTCCGTCACGCCAGCCAGGCTGCGAGGGCTTGGCAGTGAAGGGGTGGGTCGCGTTGAGCTTTGGATCCCTCTTGCATCTGTTGCATTGCGTTGGCACGGAACAGACACTTGAGAAGTGCTTTCAGAACTGAGTTGGTGACAGGCTGCTATTACATTTATGTTTTACAGTTCATATAGGAAGATAAACATACTGACACAAAATTGTTATGACTTTTTCTGGTAAAGGAGATAGATTAAGAACAAACCGTATCTTCTCTCTTGCCAAGAGATCTTTGATCGTATGCCTGGCCAGGTTTAACAGTGCACACTAGGAGCCTTGAAACAGAGAAGAAGAAACTAGCTTAAATGAGAATTTCATTAATTTGTGGCTTATTATGGCAATAATCTTGCCAAGAGATTTAACTTGTTGCTAGCGATATGGCCTCCAAAGAGTGGCATTGTTTATTATTATCAGTGTGTTGCTTATTGTGTTTTTTTCTAAGCAATATCTTAATCAAAAACTGCACTTTTTTTAACCTAGGGCTGTATCCACACACTTTAAATCACTTACTGAATGTTGACTTTGTCCTCACCACTTTGCTATACACTGATGTCAGAGTTTATGTATGTGCCAAATGATAGAGATTTTTTGCATTATGCATATAGTACTCAAAAAAGCTTTTAATCATTTCAGTTCATTAAGATGTGTCCTCCATGTTATTATTCCTAAAAGGCAGGGTTGGTTTCTGTTTGTATTGATCTAACCATCACTTGTCGCTACTATATATACCATCTCCAGATTGTTGTAGGGTTCTGGAGAACTACATATATTGATAAAGATATTTACACTTGCTTAAAAATAGAAAAAATATTTTTCATTTGGAACTTGCTAAGAAAAGGAAAATGCTCAATTAAAAAAACACTTACAGAGAACTAAGAAAATGCTCAGAAAATCAATCATTTTTCTTGTAGGTCATTTGAATCTGCCTAAGACTTGGCAGATCAATTTTAAAACTATTAAAAAATGTGTCCCATAAAATGAATGTGAAAACTTTGAAAACAGACTCTGTTATTTTGGGAAATAGAAACATTTGGATATCCATGTCTAACAGCTAACAAATAAGAATATAAAAATGCATTAAAAACATTCTTTTGAGACTTGAATTATTGTGGAAAACAAAGGAAATATTTGAATAATATTTAGTGTTTTTTGATAGTATTTCCTTGAAAATAATAAAAGGCAGTTTCTAGTTGGCAACTTGTTCATTCAGAAATGTCTACTTGGGGCCAGGTAAGGTCTTGTTCTCAAAAATTTAATGGCGAGGGGCCCTAGAAGTTCCCCACGTCCTGAGAGCCTGCGTCCTAGTGTCTAGCGATGGTGTAGTTGCAGATTACGTAAATGTGATTATGTGGTGAGTGTGGCAAGGAGGCCGAATCTGGTAATACGGTCCCTCAGCAGCAAGCCGCATCCTGAAAGCTGAGGAAAAGCTCCCTCTGCTTCATATGTTATGGCTTCTTATGTTTGTTCCAGAAAGGTCCACACAGAAGGTATTTATGTTTTTATTAGAAAGTAGAAGTCGCATTTCATTATATACCTAGCTTTACTTGGCATGAACGCAGTTTTTTTTTTCCAAATGAATCATATGCTTAATAAGGTGAAAAACGTGCATTTTAAGATGAAGAGTAATTTGCATTAAAATAAAATGAAGCTTGTAAAGTTCAATTGCCTGTAATCTCACTAAGCCCCTCTAAGTGTACTTTTATTGAGTTTCAATGGGTTACAGCAGGACTGCCTGAAGAAGCGCATTCTCAATGGGGAGAAAAGAGGCAAGCCTTAAAAAATCCGCCCAGAAAGATGCTTCACTCAAATGTAGTGACAATACAAAGAAGGTTGAAACTTGACTTTGGAAAAGAATGTCCCCTAGGAATAGGTTTTCCCAATAAGCATGCACTTTTTCATATTACACACTTCTGAATGTAGCACTGGGCCAGCGCGGTGCATCATGATTTCTCGTTTCTACTGTGTTACAGATCTCTCTCTGTGTCACAGAAGAGTTATTTTTAAAAATGAGAAGAAAAATACGGTAGCTCTGATGGGGTTTCTGAGAAAATCCCCGCCCAGGACTCCTCATTGAGAAATTTCATGATGCAACCTCTGCAGAAATGGTGCAGTAAAGCCTGGCTACTGCTAATACCACTGGGCAGATAAAACTGTTTATATCACATCAGCTTGATGTTTATTACATTGATGTCTCCACCAAGGGCTATTTTAAAAATTTGAAAATTATTAGGGAAATAGAATATCTAATGTTTTTTAAGCACATAGTTATTTAGCTCCTCTGTACATAATGAGTGCCTGCTAGGTTCAAGGTACCCTTGAACAACGTTTCAAGCTGACGTATAACCTGGTATATCATTTAATCCCCAGAACAAATGAACAAACGTGGAAGGTGGGTAAACACGCACATTTCATACCCATTTTGCTAAGCCACTAAATTCTGCTAATCTCCCCAAGCCTGTTTGTACATCATCATTTTTTTTTAGCATAAAGATTTAAAAGAGGAACAATGCTCTTTGAATTCTCTTTGTTTCTTATACTGTTTTTAAGACATGCCTCTGAATTCTTAAAGTGATTTGGACACATTTTCTAACCTCGCAAGTAAATGTTCTTGCCTTTAAAATATGGATGTTAACCTCTGCCATATAAGTTTGATTAAAGTTTATTGTAAAGAATACATAAAATCATGGGTCTAGCGCTCTTATCCAATGTCAATCATAAAGAATAATCCAATAATGTATGCAAAACAATGATTACAGTGTTGCACACATAACAGTTTGTAATTTCCAATTTTCTGATGGTGACATTGATGGTATCAAATGGATCATCATGTAGTGGCATCATAAACTCTGCCCTCTTGTTCAGTCCCTCAGCACGGCATGTGAAATGGCTTTGGGATTCCCTCTCCATTACCACAGTCAAGTGCAGAGTGCTCCGTAAAGTTTAGGAATAAAAATGATGAAGAGCATTCTTTTTACTTAATGATGCAGGTGCTCTCAACCTGCTCATGTGTACCGTACCATCTCACACTTAGACCAGGTTTCTGGAAAATGAATCCACACTCTCTTCCTAGGGAAAAAAGGGTATCCGAAGTCAGCGGAAGCAATTTTGACTCAAATGCTCTTTCTCTGACAGTGGTCTTAGAAAATGAAATGAATAACCATGAGATTAGCTTGTAAAACGAAGCAAGTACCTCTTCCTTTTGTGGTGTATCTTCAGTTAAACTCCAAATCAATTACACAAATGTAAGATTCATGTACATTTTCAGAAGGTAGGAAGGTAAAATACTTATATTCAAGAGCACTGTTTATTAAGGCAATACCACTTAATCCACAAAAGAGGTTTTTTAAAAAATACATTTAAAATAGCATTTACAAGATGGATCAATATTTCTTTTTCTTTTCTGGAGAAGAGAACAAAATATATCTGACTGTTGACAGATGGGAGAAAATTATTTGCACCTAAAGTATGCCTTCACAATGGACTGTGGGAATTTGGTGGTTTAAGAAGATCGAAAGTTCCGTCCAGGTATCTGGAGCCGTGCTGTCTGTGCTCAGCCACTAGTTACAGTGACTGTTAGGCACTTGGAATATGCTCATGTAAACTGAGATGTGCTCTGAGCGTGAATAACACTGGATTTTGAAGACTTAGTTTTATGAAAAGAATGTAAAAAAATCCAATTTATAATGCTTTACATTGATTGCATGATGAAATAACATTTCAAATATGTTAATTTTTTTACTAAAATGAATATCACCTGTTCCTTTTTTCTTTTTATTGTACATACTGGGAAATTTTAAATCACATCTGTGGCTTGCATTATGTTTCTCTTGGACGGTGTAGGGCTAGAATAGTAGTCGTTGTGTTTCACACCCTTACAACTGAGAGAAGCACGGTCCTCACAGAACCCGCGTTTTACCTGTCTCCTTATTTTCTTGTCCCAGAATAGCTCGTCTGTATGGGGAAAATTTTTGTAAGGATCTTTCCCAAACTGATGTTTTTTAATAGAATATTTATTTTCTGTTCTAAAACCACTTGCATAGATTAATGAAAACTATTGGTATTATTTCCTCACTTTGGAACTGTATCAGGCCGAGGGTAAAATTTCTAACTGAATCTTACTATTCACAACACAGGATTGATGTCAGGAACCACTTGTAATGACAGTCTATCAAAACTATTTTATTAAGCCTATCTTGTGTATTTGATATTTGAGCCATTAATAAGAAAGACTTGTTTCTTTGAAGGCCATCATAAAAATAAGCCTGTGATGTAATTGTCTTAGGAACCAGAAGCCTTCTTTTAATTCCTGATAGGTTTCAGTTAATAAAGATCTGTGATTAAGACATTCATTGAAGGTTTAGTAGTGTCTGCGCAATGGGGGAAACAGCAACAGATTATATTGCCCTCTGGCTATGAAATTCAAAGACAGTTAATAGATTTCCTAAGTGGATAATAATAAAAAGAATATGGCATGGACTCAGTGCATGCCTGCGTAATGTGAATTCCACTGCTTACTCAATGTCATTATTCCAAGGAAAAAAGTCAAGAAGATAAATTGAAACAATTAGACGAACTGAAGTATTTGGAAGAGAAATGTTGCCATTAAGTTCCCTTCTAACCCTATTTTTTCCACTTATTTCCTATTCTTTCACTTTTTGGTAAAAAATGAATGAATGTGATGCCTCAAGCATCTATCGATCATTCAGGATGTCAGCACGTGTAAGCTGGAATCACACGGATTAAACGTGGTCCAGTCTGGGGCTCAAGAATGCTGTCGTGCATGCAAGCTCTCATCTTGGAAAATGCCTTTGTCTATCATGCTGTGAGGTATTAGATCAGACTCTCTAAGAGGAGGCAGACTCTGAGACAGGGTTCAGTGTGCAGGGTGCATGTGAGGGAGTGACCCTCGGACACACCCCTGTGGCAGAGAAGGGAAGGATGCAGAGATGGGTGGAGAGGGAAACCGGGCTGAAATGAGGTCCAGACAAGAGTCTCAGCTGACTCCCTGGCATCAAGGATGAGAGGGTCAGACCTTCATATGCCTGCATCAAACACTTACTGGATGTGGCTGCCCGGGAAGAGGTGTGGCCTTGGGTGAGCTCTGTGTGGCTGCGGGCGTCCCTCAGGGTGCTGACAGCACTCCCGGTGGCGGGAACAGCCAGCCCTTCCTTAAAGGTGACAGGTCATGTATCACCGTGTCTGCCACGGAGAACGCTGTCATTCACAACAGGGACAGTGGCAACTCATTCTTCATAACATTTACTCATTCCTTGATATAATAAACATGCATTGAGAGCTCTGTAAGTGCCAGGCACTAGGCTGACATTTCAGGATACAGAGAAAGTGGATGGAATCCCTGAATTTAACGACTGGCAGTTCACTTGCACGAGTGACTCTGTGGGGGAACCTAAGAAGCACTCAGCACTTTGGGTTTAGTGATGACTGGGGTTTTGTCAAGAGTACGTGTGGCAGATGGAAGGTGGGAAGTGAAGATGGCGTGGATGGGACTGGTGGGGCTGATTATAAGCACAGGCTGAACACGGAAGCGACTGAAGATGGAAGGAATCTGACAGATATGGGGAAAATGAAGGAGTCTAGGACCTGATGAGAGGAGAATGCCTGAGGGAAAGGGGGCAAGAGACGCCCTTGACAAGACATTCTGACAAGACAGCACGAGCTTCAGAGCAGCAGGGACTGTAGCTGGGAGGAGGGGTAAAGTGATCTGCAGGCAGCAGCCTAAGTACAGAGTCTTCTGTAGAATGAGCAGAAGGCTGAGAGGGAAGGCCGGGTTTCAGGTGGGCCCTGAAGAGGGGGAGGTGAGGAGATGGGGAGGTGAGGCTTGGTTACTATGAACTGAGGGATTCACCGGACACTCAGGAAAGGTTTGTGAAAGGAGGAAGCTATGAGAATTTGAGCCTCGAGAGGAAACATACGGAAGAATGTGGAAGGAGCTAGGAAATAGCAGAGGTGACCAAGAAAAACATTTGACGTGGGATTTCCCTGAAGATCAGTCTTCACTGTCCCCTCTGGTCCTAGAGAGAATGCAGGGAAGAGTTTGTGTGGGGGAAGGAGGGAAGGCTTTGCTCTCTGATAGGTCAGTTGCTGTCTGATGGGATGGAGTTTTTGAGGAATTCCAGCTCAGGTGAGCAGGAAGGTCATGGGATTATTTGCTCTTCATTTTTCCTGTGGGTTAGGAATAGCCATGATCTTTGATAATATAGGTCCATCTTTCTGGGCAGAATCACCCTGGCTACTCTGTTAGGGAACTGGTCCCGAGAAAGGCTGTGTTTGAGGTTAATTATGCTTCCGTTGCGTCCTTGGGTTTTCATTGTGTGTTGGAAACAGCAGCGTTGCTTCTCAGGAAGTTTCTTTTCTGCGTATTTTGATCCTACTGTAAAGCCTATACAATCATATTGGTCGTAGAAATTGAGCTCCCTGCCTCCAACCGTGGTACCGCTAATTTTAGGGGCCTTGTAGTTGGCGGTTGCTTTACAATACAGTTTCAGAAATGCGGGAAAGTTCTACCTGTGAACCCAGCTCCTCTGGACGTTTAATTATACATTAGAGACTATTTCTTTATTCTTTGTCTAAATCCAAATTCATCATGCAAGGACCAATAATGTGTAGCCTTATTGGACATTCACACTTAAATGACCTCATTAAATCTTTTTTTTTTTTTGAGAGAGAGAATGCGACTGTTGAGGCTACTGAGGAGTGTGGGGAACAGTACGGGTGCAGAAAATCGGCGGAATATTGAAGATGAATCAGTGAGATAACAAAGAGTATATCCTTAGTATGTGTGAGGCTTTTTTCTAAATGTTCTACAAATATTAACGTATTTAATCCTCGTAACAATCCTATGAGGTGGATACTATTATTACCATCCCCATATTACAGATGAAAAAAATGGAGCGTATAGCAATTAAGGAACGTATCCAAGGCTGCACAGCTGAGTGGGCTGGAGTCTATCTTGGGATAATTGAGAGTCAGCTGAGCATAATGGCTAACTAATGCCATTCCCGGCACATTCACTCCTTCTGATGGTTAATCAGTCTTGGGTTTCTAAGCAATTTATAAGGGATGATGCAGAGGACTATTTCAAAGAACCAATAGCATTTGCATAATTTAGAAGAGAATTGAGAGTGATAAAACTGTCAGTGCCCTCTCCAGGGGTGATTATGCGAGGCAGAGAAACTCAATTACATCCAATCAAATCTCAAACTCCAACTGTAGTGTGGAGTTTTCATTAGTAGCAGTGAAGGCAGAAATGTACACACTAGATTTGTGTATATGAAATTAGTGGCACATTACAATGAAAAACTTAGGCAGCATATTTTAAAGCCCATGTTCCAATTCCTTTCCTCATTGTTCTCACATTGTGTATTTCTAGATCATGTACCAAGTGATGGCGTCTGTGGTCTTGTATTGTTTCAAATGGCTTGGGGCGATCCCACCTGGAATTAATATTTTTCTCAGCTCACTTATAAAAGTATTCTGAACAGTGGCATTTAATCTAAACAGAGACGATTCCATTTAGTCTCATATATATAAATAGATTTAATGATTAGAGTCATGTAAAATAATTCATTATACGATGCACATGCAATTTCATGTCAGTGAGGGAGGAGAAGTTATTCAGTCAGTGGTACTGGGACGACTGTTCTAGGCTTCTTGGAGAAAACATCACACAAACATGACCAAACAGGTGGAAAGGCCCAGAGCTGTGATACCTGGCTGCCTCTCAGTGGCAGGGCTGGACTAAGGCTGCGCTGAGGGAATGGCCTGAATGGGTGGCCAGAGACCGTCGTCCAGGATGGGGCAGCAGTCCAGGGCCAGATCCGTCATGTCAGAGGCACTGCTCAGTTTCCATCCCTCTCTGTTTGTCATCAGCCATCTGCAGTGTCAGGAAATAACCACTGCTGTGACACCGGAGCTTAAACGGCGATGTTCAACGTAACGTGGTGACGAAGTTACTTGGGCTGAGATGGACACTGTTCACTGAGGGCTCTGCAGCTGAGCGTGAGAAATCCTAACAGAGCCAGCAGGCTACTTACAAGGGATGTTTTTTCATGGATTATTCTAAAGAATTCCCCAAAAGATTCTGCACGCCTTCCTAATCTGGTTATTCTAAGAAGCTTCTGAAGGAAGTGCGATTTTATTTTATTTGGACTTACGGGATTATATGATGACTAAGACTAACTAGCATTTAGAGAGGAACTGGGAGTTAACTTTCAGCCCCAACTCTTCTTAGCCACGTGTTCCCTACGTTTTCTAAACTTTTGAGACTATTTGAAAATTTGGGCCCCTGTTTAGTTAAATGTTCAGCCATTCTCCTGTTGCAAATAAGAATCATTAAAAAGATCTCAATCTTTTCCTTTTTTCTCTTGCCGTTCTCTGAGGGAAACAGAATTCCAGAGAGTTATTATGAAGGATAGAGGAAACGTGACCCTGCTGATGACAGCATAGGAAACTGGCCATCTCAGTGTCCCCTGCGGACACTCAGGGGTTTAGTGTCACCTCTCTCTCCCCTGGGCTTCCCTCTTCCCCAGCCCAGTCTCTTGGGACGATACTGCTTTGCTCCAAGCAAGCGTAGGCACTGCATCTTCCAAGGGCCGCGGAAGTCCAGCCCTGCCCTGGTTTTTTCTGCCTTGTCCTCGCCTGTCTCACCAGGCTGGTCCTTGGACTCCTCCCTGTCCCCGCCAGAGACACATCAGTCCTTCTCTTAGTCTGGATTCTTGCCCTGGGCTTTGACACCACCATAGACCCCTTCCTTCTCTCAGTCCTCTGCCTTTCTTTGTACCATCAAGACAAATTATTGCACAGGGTGATTGATAGTGGATACATTCATTTTCTCTTCAAGGGCAAACGTCATCACTATTTAGCCCAATGGGCTAAATCATTAAACTATGGGTTTTTTAGTCTCATCCACGATTACCTTGTTATACTCAGACGATAACTTTTGCTGGCTTCCCTTCAGACACATTGTGATGAGTTCACACACATGATGTCTGTCCTGATTCCTCACGATCGTCCTACACAGTGGCCAACATTGTTCCTATTTTAAAAGTGTGGGAACTGAGCTTGAGAATTCCCATATCTCGCCTAAGATTACACATCTGTAAATATTAGAGTGAGAATTCAAAGCCAGATACTGTGCCTTTCCCACTTACTAAAATGCATTTTTACTTATTACTTTTCTCACTTAAAACTACGATACATTTTTGTTTTTCTATCAAGTATTCTTAAAAGCTTTACTCAGCTCTAAGTAGGCTAAATCATTTTTTTTTTGGTTTATTTTATAGTCAGGGAAAATGAACTGAAATTATAGCTGGATTGACTCCACCAAATTACTTTGATTATTTTAGCTGACCTTATTGATTAAATGGAAGAAATAAACAGTAAACCATCAAGTCTGATTGTGAGAAAATTTCATTTCCTTTAGATTAATTAATCAAATTCAAAGTCAAAGAAATCCACTCTTATAAAAAAGAGCTTTATTTTGAGATTGTTTAAAATTTGATCAGCATTAAAAATCTAGTTTTCAAATATGACAATATGCCTAAATCGTATTTGTCCTACATATATTAAAGTTTTTCTTCTGTAGTTATATACAACGTATTCTAAGTATTTGTGTTTGAATTGCATGAGCCTTCCTCTGAAGTATGTAGAGATGTTTTCACTGTAAGTGTATCCTGAATAAATATGTAAATGAATTACTTCAAATATATTTGATGTTTCACATTAACTTTTACATTAATTTTGCAATATGTTCCTAATGAGAAATTTAAAAAATTGTTTGACCTTTATGTCTGCTGAGTAGAGCAAAATGAGTGCCATTGTGTTTTAAATAATGTTCAAGGGAATAGAACAAAGTTATATTTCTCAGTTGAAAATACAATCCAATGTAATCTCTTCTGATTTATGGACCAAAAGCTCCCTGGAGATTTTTGTAAATCAAAGTAATGCTCAAAGTGTTCAAGTTTGCTGTTGGATTTCTGATTCAGAGAAAGATGTGTAATGTCACAATTTGACCACTTTTATTTTGACCTCCCATCGCAGAAGATATTCTCATTTGGTGTATATGTGTCGACTCTAGTGAGTGGACACTTTATAGAGTCTGTGAAGCAAGGGCAAATTCCAGCATGAAAGGAAGAAAAAAAGATATTTTAAAATAGATCCTAATGTGCCAACAACAGAATTTCAATCACAAAATACCTACTTTTAAATTATATTCAGGTGTGCCCACAGTTTCATAATAAATCTGTAGTATACCTTTAAGTTAATTTTTTAAAAAAGATAGTCGTCGCTTTTCCCATTGCAGACCCTGATGGGGGGCACTGACCCCTCTTGTGGGCCCTCGTCAGGTCACTGAACCCAGTTTCATTATTTTAAAGTGGAGATTAGGTGGTGTTTTTGTTGCTGTTGGCTTTTTGTTCTCTTTTATGGTTCAGCATGTTCAGAGGTCATGTAGAACATTCATAAATATGTTTATCTTTCTTCACGTGCTAGAGTGGAATGAATGTGAAAGCACCCTGAATACAAAGTAGTGTGTGTGGTGCCTGGGCAGTGTGAGAGAGTGGGTGATCAGGAATAAGCTCTAACCAGAACGGCATCCGCTTGGGGACTCCCTCAGACACAGTATCTTCAAAGGAAAGAAAAATCCATTAGAAAATTGGATAATTTGCAGATAACATCCCATGTATGACATCCTGACTCCAGATCAGGGATGGAATAATTTTGATGACAGTGACAAGGTTTAACCTCAGTGTGATTTTCCCAAACCTGTAGGTGAGATTTTCTACCGTCTGGTACCATACGCACTTTTTTGGATTAAAAAAAATCCTAAATTGTGTCAAAAGTCAAAGCTTGGTCTTGATTTTCCTCTCCTAGAGCAATATTATTCCTTTTAATAAAGTAACTTGTTGAACAGAATGTCCACTCCTCTCCTTCCTGCCTCGTGGAGGGGGAAGATGCACCTTAACTGATGTGAACCACCAGCGGCTCTTGGTGAGGGACAGTGTTCTGGTCCCCTGCTCAGAATGTCTCTGCTTGACATCTCCAAGTCATTCCTCCCTGGAATTAAAGCTTTGAAAGACCATGTTCAGCTGTAAAGAGCATTACATTCAAAAGGGTAGCATTTAAAGCTACTGTGACTCCTTAACACCTTACGTGGGATTTGTCAGACTAGCCCCTCTAACTCGCAGAGGCGCTGGGTACCTGAGTGAGGAGAGACTCACTTTAATGGGAAAGGAGACAGTTTTTAAGCACAGGCTTCTATCTAGATCTTTCACTTTCCTGCTCATCTGAGCTTATTCTACAACCAGTTCTAATTTTCTAGTTTCCTCACAAACTTACCACCTTTTAAAACCAGGTCACCAACTTCTCCTAGACATCATTTTGTTTCTAACTCTTCTGTGACTCTCCCCCCAAACCTTCAAAAACACCCGCAGCTCCTTCACTCTCTGGCTTTTCCACTGTATCCAAATTGGACATAGTCAATCTAACGTCTACCCTCTGCTACTTTGTTTGGATTCCCTTAAACTTTTTGAGAACATCCTTAAAATGCATGTAGATCTGTCTGTCTAACTATCATCTTCCCACCTACCTACCTGCCTACCACCCATCTGTACTGTGGTTTCCAATCTCATCTGGACACTCAGACCCACTCAGCAGTCTTCATAATTTTGTGGCCGAGTTTCTCTCCTGTTGTCCACAGAGAATTTATTTTCCCGACTTCAGTCATTTTCCTGTGGTCCCGATCCCAGCTGCTCTCCTGAGCTGTGGCCGTACCTGTACTTCACAAAGAACTTCTTCAGTCACCTTAATGCACTTCACTTTAGCCTGCAAACAGATCTACGCCTTTATTCCTCTATCTAGTCCTTATGGAAAAGGGTCCTTCTACTGTGAAAGAAAAGTCTCCTTACTTATGTTCTAGTCCATGTGGCTATCTATATCCTTGGAGACTTTTTCCCATGAATTACCTAGTCTCTCCTATATTTAAAAAATTTTCTCTACCTATTGACTTTTCTTTCTGAGTGACTGGAGTAGCTCCCATCCCCATCCAGCCCTCCTCACAGCTGAGCAGCTCCGGTTATCAGCGCTTTCCTCTCCTTCCGTTCGCAGTCAACTTCGTGAAAAGGGAGGCTGTCTCAGCACCTGCGTTTTCCAGTCTCCATGTCAGTGACTATAATTTGGCTTTTGCTTTTATCACTGCATTGAATGGCTCTGCCATGCAGTAGTGAATTGTTCATAGCCACTTCTTGGTCTTTACCTTACTTGATCTCCTCATGGCCTTTGGCCTTATGGTTATGCTCTTATTAAAATAAATTTCACTTTACAGGGCATTTGTGATTGGTTGATGCTGCAGCCATACAGCCAGTGAGGAACCTGGTAGAAATGCTCGATCCTTTCCCCTCCCTTACCACCAAAGTTCAGTGGGATCCTGAGTACTGCCGATCATTCTCTGATACGGAATCTTCCCAAGGTGTTTCCTATTCAACACCAACATTACTCTCATAGGTAGAAGTATTACCATCTTCTTTTATTAACTTACTGAAATATTCTCATAAAAAGTCTTTCACTTGAAAAATAGAAAGGATCTGACTTCTAGTTGAATCATTCCTCAAATGTCCACTGATTTTTTTTTTGAATAATGCCAACCTAGTCATGTTTATCTATAGTTTAAACCACTAATGTTGCTTAAACAATGGTTCCCAAATGTTGGTCCAATGACCTTCTTCATGGTAGACACCGTTGATTGCCCCAAAACAGTATCTTACACTTTTATTATATCAGAACCCTGATTTTATTCATTTATTTTATTCAGATAGTGTGCATTTATGTATTTCGGAAGCAAAGGATGAATACTGGTTAGCAGTCATGGTAACTCCATTGCCCTTATCAGTGACTGGTCTGAAGTTGCTCTGTAACAAAATCTGGGTAGTAAACATAAGGACGTATCTGTTGGCAGAGCCATCTCTGTGGCAGTTTTCCTTGCCCACAGGAGATACAGAGAAGAAAAGAGTGTTTCTTTCAGTGGGTTTTGTTGTATGGAGATAAAAAGCGCAAGGCTACTGAACCCATCTCAGAATAGAGAGGTAGAGTAGCTGACGCGCTGCCGTGTGCAAAGCAGGAAATAATCCGCAGGAACCCTTGTTGACGTCGTTGGCTCCTAAATTATCTGACGGTGGAGAGATCCCATCTTGAGACTACTTAACGTGGAAGAGGCTACATCTTTTTAAGATACTTACTAAGTTTTCTTTTGCCTGAAGCCTGATAAAATTGATATCAGAGTTACCTGGGAGCTTGTTAAAAGTTTACCCCAAGGTGACTCTAATTCAGGAAGTTTGGAGATCAGCAGTCTGTATGTGTGACAGTTTTGATGAGCAGTCAGGTTTGGGAACCACTACTGGAAAAGTGCCCTTCTAAATTGTTTTGTGTGGTTGATACCTTCTAAGATGTGGCCCTAGCCTGCCTCCCTGTCCTTTCTCATCTCCTTGTTCGCTACTCTGTAAAATGTAACATGGCTTCAAGTTGTGTTCAGTGGCTTGAAATTCATCCTTTTTTTTTTTTTCTCCTCATCCTCCAGCTTTCCCTGGAATGTGCTTTTTCTCTTCTCTCACTTATCGAAAGGTTACTCCTTTTACAAATCTCAGTATGAGATTTTTTCCTTGTGATTTCTTTCCTATTACACCGAAGTGCATTTTGGTAACTTCCTGTTTGTGTCACTGTTTCACCCAGTAACAGTGTTTTTCTTATTTCATGTGTGGCACCATAGCCTAATTATGTTTACATGCTGTGTTTGCTATTAAGTTCAGAGTTCCTTGTGGGCAGCAGAGGTGATGTTCTATTTAATTTAGCTTTCCTTTAGTCCCAGTGAATTAATTGCATAGGGAGGTACTCATTAAAAAGTTTGTGGGGCACAATTAAGTTGAAGAAACTGTAGCCCCTTTTACATGTCAAGGACTGTGTCAGGCAGTGGGAGAGAAATGATATCTTAGCAAATCCTTGGCAACTAGGAAATAGCTGGAAGACACGTTCTCCTTTGATTAACCTATGCTCATGAAAATTTGAAGATGGAAAATATTTTTAGATGAAACAAGATAAAAAGCTTACTAGGATGATATGTAAATATTCCGACTCTAGTAAAAGTATACTTAGTTACTACATTTCATTTTTAACTGAAATTAGAAAAATATACTGGTGTGTCATCCATCTATGGTCAGAGTGGAAAGTTATCTTGACCAACTTTTTTTCTCCCAGACACCTAAAGTTACAGATAAACTATGAGAACCATGTTTTTAAATGCACCAGTGGGCTGCCATGAATGCAGGAAATATGCAGAATCCAGGCAAATATTAAGTCAATCAAGAAACCTAGAGTGGTGAGCAGAGCACAGAAGCCAGTGTTATCTCTGAAGACATTTAACAAATCTGGCAAAACTGAACTTCACTCTTGACAATTTTCAGGGCTTACAGGACAAGAGAGGAAGCCAAAGATATAACTTAAGAGACCCTCTGTGATTGGCAGAATAATGGCCCCACTCAAAGATAACTATGTCCTAATTTCTGGAAACTGTGAATATATTTTATGGCAAAGGGGAGTTAAATTTGCAAATTAGCTGACCTTAAAATAATTATTAGTTAAAATTATCCCGGGTCATCCACGTGGGTCTAATGTAATCAAAATGTCCTTAAAAGTGGAAGAGGGAGGGAGACAGAAAGGTCAGTGTCAGAGCAGCACGATGCACGAAAGACTTGATGAGCCATTGCTGGCTTTCAGCTGGAGGGGGAGGCTCAGGTGTTCAAGAATCTGGGCAGCTGGAAAGGACAGAGAAATAAATATTCCCTTAGAGGCTGCAGAAAGGAACTCGGCCTTGGTGGCACCTTGATTCTAGCCAGATGAGACCCATTTCAAACTTCATTCTCAACTACAGAACAATTAGATAATAAACTTACATTGTTTTAAGCCACTACATTTGTTACAGTTGCCATAGGAAACTAATACATCCAGGCTAGGCCTGGATCCTAGCCCTTTACCGTTTGAATGTAAAGCATCTTTTGAAAGTAAGAGTGAGCTGGAATGATGCCAGCACATTTAATGTAGGCAATCGATAAATGAAAATAATAACCTCCCCACTTATTTAGTAGCCAGCTCCTGACCCTCAATAATGAATTCATGTTGTAACCTGGGTAGCTGGCCCTAAAACTTTGAAGCCAAAAAGTTCATTTTAATTGGATGTGCTCTTGCGTGGTTGGAGCAAATACAACATTCTCTCTGGGAGAAGTCACCTTTAAACTAAGCCTTGAAGAATCTCAACAATAAAGTTCCAAGAAATATGAGCTCATTAACAAATATTACAAAATAAACACAGAGAAAGCCAAGTTACCATGCACAGATGTGAGCAGAGCAGGCAGAAGAATCAGACCCAGAAAGTATCGTGATACGGGAATTATAAGATATAGGATACAAAATAAGTAGGTTCAAACATTAAAAGACAGAATAGATTGAATTCTGAGGGATGAGCAACATGAAATAGCATACAGATTTGAGGAGAAGAAAAACAGCTGAAGAGAGAATTGGTGAACTGAAAAAAAGATTTAAAGAATGTATCTATTATTCAGCACAGAGAGATCATGAAATGAAAATATGAAAGAAATGTCAAGATAAATGGAAGAGAGAATAAGAGGGTTTAATTATGTATGAAGCATGGTATGGAGTTAAAAAAAAATGACAGCTTCCCTGGAGTCAGGGCCGTGCGCTAAGGGCCGTGCGCTAAGTTCCGTGCTGAGTCCAGAGACGTGCCAGGCTTAGCCTTAGCTCTCAGACGCCTTCCCTGGGGCCGCGACACGAACTGACACGACATCCGGCAGCACCACTGCTTATAAACAGATGTGGAATTGAGGTAGCAATGTCTTTTTGAAAAATTATTCAACAGATCTTTATTAGGCTCCTCTCATGTGCCAGAAACTTTTAATAGTAATTTGAGATCTAGCAGTGAACAAAACAAAGGCTGTGCTCAAGAAAATTGCATCCTGTGGATGTGGTGAGTGAGTCTGGGGGGAAGATGAGCTGTTTTCTTGGGTAACAATGTCTTTAATAAGTTCAGTGTAAGGAATTTGTTTATATTAGGTTTAAAATGTAATTTATCAGTATTACGCAGCCATTAAAAAAATGAAATAATACCATTTGCAGCAACATGGATGGACCTAGAGATCATCATACTGAGTGAAGTAAGTCAGACAGAGAAAGACAAATAGCATATGTTATCACTTATATCTAAAAAAAGCGATGCAAATAAACTTATTTACAAAACAGAAACAGACTCACAGACTTGGAAGACAAACTCATGGTTAGTGAAGTGGAAAGGCGGGATGGATAAATTAGGAGAATGGAATTAACAGATACACACTACTATATATAAAATATATATGAAGCAAGGGTTTACTGTATAGCACAAGGAACTCTATTTAATATCTTATAATAACTTGTAATGGAAAACAATCTGAAAAATATGTATAAAGTATATATATATATATAAAACTGAATTGCTTTGCCATGCACCTGAAACTAACACAACTTTGTGAATCAACTATACTTCAATTAAAATATATATAATTTATCAATATGTAACTTATGTATATGCCAAGTAATTTCTTGTCTATTATTCCTTTGCATATTTTTGGCCACTTTGATGTTACTTCTATCCTATCAAAGACAGTGGGAGATACAAACGAAAGAGATAAGACTTGATTAGCTTAGTTGCATTGGTGTCAGAATTTATTGACCGAAGTGAATATTTTGCATTATATGTTTACTCTGTGCTAGCTACACTCTCTCCTTTTTCCTGTTATTATGTGTGAAAGTGGGCCATTATTAAAAATTGTATACTCACTATCACCTTTGATATAGTTTCAGGGCTATTGGTGACAGTTGAAAAGAAAAAATATATAAATATAGAACATCTAACTAGTTTAAGAGTGGTATGATATACAATTTGGTTTTCATAGTAATTTGCAGGTGTCAGGATGAGTTGTCATACAGAAGATGGTGCAGTGTACATTCAGAGTGTACATTCAGCAAGCTGAACAGAATTTCGGAGGATTGTGTTTTCTGTCAATCGGAATCTCTCTGTGTGATGCTGTTTTGCATGTTGAATTCAGATTAGACATTTAAATTTGTCTCTCAGTTAAAAGTCATCGTAAGGAGATTCCAGGAGAATACAGAGAAGAACAGCCATGCTTGCTGGTCTCCCCCAGCTCCCGGTGTGCTGAGAAGGGAAGGCAGTGCAGCACTGCACACCCCCGGCCCACCTTCCGCTCAGTGGCTCAGGTACTCTGCCTGCGCCCCCGCAGCTTGCACACCTTTCACAAAGCACTGCAAATACTCGCCTATTTGTTTCTGCTGCTAAACTGTAGGCTACACTCAGTGGCAGGAGTTACCTGTCTTTGAACTCCCCGTGGTGTAGTCAGTTAACTGGGACAGCAACTGGTGTGTTTCCTAACATTTAAGTCTGTGCTGTTTGCAAAATATTATCCTGAGAATTAAAATTCAGTTAAGCTTTAATTGAGGGACAAAGTATAAGGACCAGAAAAGAGCAGTTTCCTGAGATATAATTAAAAGTTCCTTTGAAGGGCAGAAAACTGTCTTAATTTCCTTCTGTGGTCCTGGATGCTCAGAAGCTGATTTGTTTGGAGGTTGAAGCAGCCTTGAAGTCCACACACTGTTGTTTTCAGGATGGAGAGGGAACGTGGGAAAACCTAGGAAACTGAGTGGAAAGAGAAGCAAATGGCTCCGGAGCACTTGATTCCTGTACTTTATGAAAAGCCTCTCTTTATCTGCACAGTACCTCTTGTTTTGCAGTTTGCTCGGTGTGTTGTTAACGTGGCCGTACTTTATTTCTCATGATTAGTACTTGCATGGTTTATCTTTTCAGCCCTTTTTACCCATGTCCTTATATTTCAGTATGTCTCATAAATCGCATGCAATGATAACTAGAAATCAAATGATCCCCATACGTTAATTGGAACGATTGGTCTGTTTATGTTTAATACGATTAATGATACATTTGGGCATCTCCTTCTTTTTATTTGTTCTCTGCTTGTGTCATTTATTCTCAGTCTCTTTGTGCTTCGGTTTCTTCCTTCCTTAGGGTCAATGGGATATATTGGTATTTCGCTTTATCCCTCCATTGGCCCCTTTGCTGTTCCTCTTTGTTTTGCATTCTTAGTGGTTGAACAGGAGATAAGTACTTGTCGCTGTCTGCTTTGAATTAATATTCTACTTCACAATCACCAAAACCCTCTGCAGCACCACCACGCCTATTGTAGGAGCTGTTGTTGGCCTGTAATTTTCTCCTACGTACAGTGTATACATATCGCAATATATTATTATGTTTGTTTTAGCCAGTCATTATTCCTCTAAATAAATGTGTAAAATAATACTCTACGTTTCCCCATTTATTATCCCTTTCTGGTTCTCTTTCTTCCTTTCTGCCATCTGGGCTTTTATCTTGGAGCATTTTCCTTTGACAGAAGTGCAGTCTTTAGGGTTCTAACAATGAAACTTTCTGGCAGCAAATTATTTCAGCTTTTGTTTGTCCTAAAGTTTCTTTAATTGCTCTTGTATTTCAAGGATATTTTCATTGGGTAGAGAAGTAAAGATGGATAATTTTTTTCTTTAAACATTTTAAAGTTATAAATCTCTTGTTTTTTAGCTTTTATTCTTGTCACCCTGAACATAGCATTGTCTGCTCCCCCAGTTCCAGCCCCTCTCAATATGCCCGTGGGTCTGTTGTCTTTGGTTTTGTCCTGTGAAGGGTTCTCTGAGCTTCTTGAACATGCGAGTTGATGAATTTCTTTAATTTTGGAATACTGGAGGAATCATGGCCATGATTTTGCAAAGAAAAATTTCTTCCCCGTACTCTTTCTCGTCTCAACCTGGGGCTTCAATATGAACATACATCTGGTACCATAGGACTCTGAGGCTCTGTTCTGTGCTTCCATTTGAATAGCCTCTGTTAGCCTCTCTTTGGGTCACTGCTCTTCCTTCCCCACTGTAGCTAGTCTACTTGAAGCCCACATGATGACTTTCTTGTTTCAAAGATGCTTTTTTTTGTTTCCAGTTCTATAATTCTTTTTTGGTTAGTTTTTAGATTTTCTAGTTTTAGAATTTGTGGGATTCTTATCTTTCTAATCCATTTTTTGAAAAACATTTACCCTAAATTATAGATACACACACACACACACACACAATTTCCTGTTAAATCCAACGTCTGGATCTGGGTCATTGTTGGGTCTGCTTCTGTTATGAGTTTTTTCTCTTGATTGGGGTTCATGTTTTCCTATTCCTTCACTGGTCTTGTGAATTTTTATTGTGTGTTACTAATTGTATATGAAGAAAAAGACACGGAAGCAGATAATACTTTCTTTCAGAAAGATCCCATGCTTTTCTTTGTCAAGTGTGCAGAGTGAGATGCTCATCTTTGTGATTTACTGAAGATTTGGACCAAGTCCACACGGGGTTTTAGTTCACCTCTGGTTTCAGAAGTCTTAGTGGGATCAGAATGTTTCACTTGCACAATTAGATGATAAGATCGCCCTCTGTCCTGCCCCTCTACAAATGCCCTATGGGGTAAAATTAGTGAATGGGAAGGACAAACTCTGTTTTAGGGGTACCATCAGCCTCTTATCAAACATGCCAGCAAATGCATTGCTATTAAAATTATGCTGGTTCTTTCTTTTCCAGCAAAATTTTTCTGCTAATTCCTGCTCTGTGTACCTTCAGAATTAGCTAATATTCCATGCTTAAAAGTGGCTATTTTTGAGGGAGAGTTTATCCATCTCCAGAATTCTTTGTACCCACGGTTCTTCAGTGGCTTTAAAGAAACATATAGTATTTCATTTTATCCAGTGTTTTCTCAGAATTAAGGCAGGAGTGATGACTTTTCTGTGAGCTTCAACAACCTAGCTAAAAGCCAAACTCTTAATGTGGTATTTATACAATTAGCCTAATGGAAAAACACTGACATTTCTTTAAATTAAGTAGTTCGATAAATTTTAATGATCACTGACTCTATACCAAATATTTCGCTGGATTCAGGGAGTGTATCAATGAACAAAGTACATAATTGTTGATATCCTCAAATACCCGTGATCCATACATTCTAGTAGACCAAATGATTATTTGAAATAGACACTTAATAGAATATTTAAATGGTTTTTCCCTGAGGAAAAATTATTTTTCTATAACTCTTACAATGGATCTGCAGTATTCTGTTACTTGATACTATTTTTTCGTGCTGATTTAACCAGAAATTGTATTATCCTTACATGAACTAGGCTAGTTCAGATTAAAATTCCTAAGTCATGAAATGCCTTATTCAGGTAATGTATGTTACTCAGGAGTTCAATGTGCAACAAGATAAATGTTGAACGGCCCTCATTAGAGTGAGTCTGGGGGATCTGAAACCTCACGTACTTGGCATCTCTTTTCTGCCTCCAATTCTTCCTGCCTCGAGGCTGCCTCTGAACTAGCTCCAAGGTTTCTCTCTGTTCCCAAGGTATCTAAAGAGCACAATTTGAAAACCATTAAATAGATCATGCATACAGGTAAGGGATTTTTCTGTTTCCTTTTTTATGACCATTTTCTTCAAATTTCTGAGACAAATTAAATGCTTAGATGAAGTTAATGGTTGGTTTGAAATTAACTGCTGATATATATATTTGAGTACACAGAGTTATTTAATAGTTCTTTCGGGGTTTTCTTCAAGCTCTACTTCATTGAATTATAGAATCTCAGGAGTTAGAAATAGCCTTAGAGATAATTTAGCATAACCTCCCACTCAGTGAAGGCCTCCCTTCTGCAACCTCCCTGACAGATGGTCACTTAGCTTCTGCTTCACTATCTCCCGTCATCAGAGCTCACTTTCTGAAACTATTTCATCTGGACGAGCCCAAATTATTAGAAATTTCTTTCCTCTCCTGATCTCAAACATGCATCACATTGATCGCCAATAGTTGATTAAAATTATTCTCTTGATTCCCTTCATCTCCTCCCCACCTGACCTGATTTATATATCTTTCTTCTCAACATACTTCTATCCCTCAATGTGCCTTCTACTATCGCAGCTTTTATTTATTCTCATTGGGGAATTGCGGAGAATGCATTGACTTCAAAAAATATACATGAGGAATCAATGTGCAGGTAGCCTACTGGGCGGACCATGCCATATGAACATTTCTTAGAAGCTTTGGATCCAGCAAATCTGATACCAGGACCCATGAGAGGTTCCTAGTTGACATCCTTCGAGTCGGTTTCCTTTTAGACTAGTGTTATAATTTTTCTGCCCCTCCTCCTCCTCTTCCTCCCAATTCTTCTTCTTCTTCCTGTGGGGGGTGGGTGCTGAGGAGTCTACTACATACAATAGTTTAAAAATAAATTATTCGCTAAATAGTGTTATCATAAGTTGTTAGCTACCTATGTTAATTTTTCTCATTCATACTTTTAATGGGGAAGGAAGCAACGAAGGTTACGAAAAATCCCCTGCCAGATTTTGTTTTTAATTGTGCTTCCTATATTATAAATTGTTAGAGAAAGTAAAGCTTTCTAAATCCTTGGGGGGAAAATGTATGCTTATATTGTAATTTAAAGATTAATGAAACATCTAAAGTTTAGCTAGCAGTCCGTGCTAAGGGTAGATGAAGATAGAAAATGCAATACAAAATCCAGGGACATCTGACCATTTTTGTCATGGCTTGTTTGGAGTGCCCGCCTCACTTGCTTCTAATTGTTCAAAGTCCAGCTGTGCGTAACGATCTGTGCAAGTCCTGCTAGTTCCTCAACCCTTCTCCTGAATGTTGTCGTTTCCAATGAGCTCAGCTTCCCGACTCCTGTATTAGTAGCTTAAAAACGTTTATTGAAAAATTAATGCTTTGCAATCTGGGTATCAGTCACTACAAGTAAAGTGATGGAGATGCTGTCGTCAAACAGCTTAAATTCAGAGGGGACTATGGAGGTGATCAAAAATTACAAAACAGTGTGGAAAATGCTCCGACAGAAACAAGCACAGGGCTCTTTTTCTGCAGAGACAAAGGGCAGCTCATTTTCTCAGCGTGGGTTTCTGGCAGATGTGGAGTGGTCTATAGTAGTGGTGCCGGGGAGGAGGTCCTGTGTCCGGAAGGGGAATAGGAGTCCTCATGTAGAGTAACCATTTCTTTATCTGTCTATTTTAGTACATTATAGTTAACAGTAGACCAGTGGTAGTAGTACTTAGAACCCCCAACCCCACCCCTGGGGTTCAATTTGTAGATTTTTTTTATAATTGAAGTATAGTTGATTTACAATATTGTGTTACTTTCTAGTGTATGACAAAGTGATTCAGTTATGGTATGTGTATATATATATATTTTTTCAGATTCTTTTTCATTATAGGCCATTACAGGATATTGAATATAGTTCCTTGTGCTATGTGGTAGAACTTTTTGTTTGTTTTATATGTAGTAGATTTGTATCTGGTAATCCCAAACTCCAAATTTATTACCCTCCCTTCCCCTTTGATGACCATAAGTTTGTTTCCCATGTCTGTGAGTCTGTTTTGTAAATAAGCTCTGTTGTATCTTTTTTTTTCAGATTCCACATATAAGTGATATTTTTCATACGGTATTTTTCTTTCTCTGTTTGACTTACTTCACTGAGTATGATAATCTCTAGGTCCATCTTTTTATCTTTGAAGGCCTTCAAGCTATGCTTGCAAACTTCCTGGATATGATGTTGAAAAGATAACCTTCCAAGTCCCTTCCAAAAATAAGGAGCTATAATTTTTTGATTATATATTAATCTTTTTAGCATTTGATTCATACTATTCTCCAGAGAATTTTTAAGTTATACTGAGTGATTTTTGAGTGGCCCAGCTTTTCCTAGCTTTTGCTGAAGTTCAATCTTTTTATCTTTAAATGCTTTGCATTTAATTTAAGACCATGCCAGTTTTTCCTTTTCTTGTGGATGTTTATGCTTCTCAAGTACTTGTAATAGGTGATCACAATTTTAGATGTCTTTCACTCAAGCCATACATATTAAAGGATTTTATCTAATTTATAAATTACTCATTCTTCCCAAAGTTACTTTATCTGTGACTTGCTGTGCATCTGAAATTCCTCCAGGTCTTTTCCACCTTCCTGGTTCTGAGGTGCCTAGTTGAAGGTATCGCATCTCATTTACATTAACTGTGTGTTTTGCATGTTGCTCCCTGTGTTGTGCTTGCTTAATTTTGTTCTATTTGGTCCTGCACTGCAGAACTGGTTAGGTAGCTTCCCAGTCAATATCCGCTGATAAACAAGCTTTTCTAAGACGGATGGTGCCAAAACAATACTTTTCTAACATTGAATCCCAGGTTAAAATGATAAGGCCAAGTAATATCCAATATAAGAAATTAAAAAATTAATTCGTAGCCACTAGCTAACTCATGCATAATCAAATCATTATACAGAAATGTTTTGTATTGTATTCAGTGGAGCTCTCAAGTAAGCTTTATTTGAAATCACACTCTATTTCCATAAATATTTGTTGTGCTCATTTAACCAAATAAAAAGTGCAAGTTAAGCCCAAACATCTTTTATTTCCAATAGTATAACTTATACTCAGAAACACTCCTTCAAACAACAGATTTAAAATGTAAAACATGTTTGCCAACGTTTAAAATTCCCCAAAGCCCGGATTAATTACCAAATGCTCCTGCAGAGTCAGCAGCAATAGCCCCCTGAGTGCCACAGACCTTGTTTTGTACAGAATTGGCATGTTTTTGAACTTTGTGAACTCTCTGCAGACTTCTTCTGCGCAGCATTCTGGCTAACTCACGGAAAGTTCATTTTGCAATAATTAAATGTTACATTCAACAAACTATAAGAAAGTGTTGGAAATTATCAAACAAGTTTGACCAATATAAATGAATTGCATAGTTAATTTATATGACTTTCTTTAAAGGGAATTTAATTTGTAATTAGACTTGCTCAGTCACTCAATCTCAATAATTAACATCTACTAATTCTCAGACTAGTAGACCTTTATTACTTTCTAAGGGTTTAGGAGTGAATTCATCCCTGAAGGTGTGGCGGTGGTGATTTGCAGTACTCGTGAAGCTCACAACTGTGTACAGCACAATGCAAATGCTAGGTGCTGGAACAGAAGTTTCCACAAGTTGCTAATTGAGCATTGAGGAGGGGGCACGGCATTTCCTGAAGAGCAGGACAGATCAGGGGACACTTAAGGGAGAAGTCAAGATGGGAGCTGATATTGAGGGCTACTTGAAGGACTAGAAGCCTAGAGAAGAGAGTATGGAGAAGGAAGAGAGAGACAGGAAAAGGCAAGACCAAATAGCATGTGCCCAGTGGCCTGAGAAAGGTTGGCACAGTCATCGGTTGTAGCTGGTTTGCTGTGATTAGAGTTGAAGGTTTATATTGGCTGAAGAGTTCAGTCTAGAAAATGGGCAGAAGCCAGGTGATAAAGAGTTTTAATTTTATGCTGAGAAGATTAAATTTTTTATTTGATGTACATCAGAGTTAGTGACATGTTTTTAAAATCTGATGACCTCTTTAGTGAGTAAATGTTTGTCATCCCAGTGAGCCACCTGCCTTTTCTCTTTCCTCCTATCTGCCCTGCCTTCCATCCTACTCACTCCATCTCTTTTTCCTCCTCTCCTCTCTTCCTTCTCACCTACTGTTCTTCCTCCGTTTCCTTCTGTATTTTCTCTTTCCACCTCCCCATCCCCCTTTCTCATGCCTCAATGGATTAATTTATATTGCTTTGATTTTTGAATAAAATCTGATATTTAAAAATATTTTAAACATTTGCCATTATGCCAGTATACCTTTTGAGTTTGACATACTTTCAAGTATTCTTGAGCCTAGAAATTTAAAAATAAAAACTAGTTTTTCATCCCTTATAAAATACAAATTCCTATAACCAAAACAGAATGGAAAGGAAGTCATTCATCCACACTGATCATTTGAAATGATGGAAATAAGAATAAAACATTATTTTATTAAAGTAAGAGTTATTTCTTTCTTGGCTTTAGGCAAATGACTTAAAAAAAACTTCAAATAGAATATGGGCTACTTTCATATTTTTAGCATACTTTCCTGATACTTATTTTGTTGCTCAAAATGTTCATTTCTGATGGTCTTTTGAGATTCAAACCTTTAAATACACTAGTGAGTCACTAAATACTTTACAGTCTATCAAGAAATGTACTTGAAAAGAGTTATATTTCTGGGTTGTACCAAGTTTCCACAGGTATTTGTATATTTTTGAGTAGATTATTTCACTGAAAGGTTAAAGAGAAATATTTGAGTAATTTCCATTAGAATTAAATCAAATGGGTTTAAAGACTCTATCAAGTATTGAGGATTTAATGGGAAGTTTGGAAAGGAAAATGTCATGATTGGAGAAGGTGAATATTATGACAAGGAAACTAAAATGCTACTTGTAAAAGATTATGTGAATTTCAATTATTTATCATGAACTTATTTATTTAATTCTGCCCTCTTATTCAACCTGATGTCCAATTTTATGCAGATAAATGTCATGTGTTTTTATTATTCAAAACCCACTTATTTGTCTGATATCTCCCCTCTCGTTATGATTTCTGAGTTTTAGGGCAGGTTCCTTGACAAGTTTGAACCCAGATATTTTATTTTCAAAGCCTCTAATGAAGTTGCCTGTTAATGTGACAACAGTTCCTGATAGAAACCAGGTCATGTCTAAATATTGATTGTGATGTCTGTCACAGACTTTGAAGTACTTCTGTTTAACTCAGTGTAAAGAAATAAGGAGTTAGAAACTGGCAGATGAAAGGAGTGCATTTAATTTTGAAACATAATTCAGCATATTTATGTGTAATATTAGAAATGAGAACTTAAGAAAATTGTAGCCATATTACTAATGGTATTGAATTGTTAAGCCATTGCTATTATACCCATGATATATGTGCATCTGAGCATTCTGTATTAGAAGGATTTTTTTTTTAGTGATTTCAGCAAGCTGACAGAATAGGAGTTTTCCGCTGTTATCCCCCAAAGAACACTGATTCTTGACAACCACTCATGGACAAAAGTACTTTGCTGAGAGTCTAGGAGTCTAGTGGAGAAGTTATATCACACTGTTGGAGCTAAAATCACAAGAAAAGATGGTTGAAGAGAGTAAGCAGAATAGCTTCACTTTACCTGCATCACCCCTCTTCCAAGGTAGCACAGCTCAGTGCTGAGAGAGAATCCCAGAGCCCCCGGTTTCCCCAGCAGAGGAAAGTGAGTACATAGTGAGTGAGCACCTGGCCTCCCCAGATGTGCAAGGCACTGCGCAAGACACCCACTTCTTTCCCACCCACCAGGAAGAGTGAGATGATGAGTGCAGCTGAGAGGTGGAGAGAGGCTGGGAGCACAGCAGCCAGGACTCAGAACTTACCAGAGGGCTGCAGGATTATCGCAGGCTCCACCAAGAAGCCCACCCGCGAGCTGCTTGGAATGCCTCCCCTGTGGAACCCCTGAGTGGCCCGTGGGCGCTCCCAGTGCTCCAAGTGCCTCACCCCCTCCTGCCTTGTGGCTAACTCTCGTGCACCCCCACAGATGGTGCGAGCCAGCCTTTGTAGAGGGTTTGTGAGCACGTGCAGAAAGGCTGCCCAGCTATGCAGGATTGGGAGGAAACACACACACTCGAGCACTTCAGCAAACTTCCCTGGGGAACCCGAATGGAAGGCTCTCAGCATTGGGCCTGGTGTTGCAGGATTGAGAGAAGACATGCAATCTTAAGAATTCCCCCTGTAAGAGGAAATAGAAGGTGTGGAGCAGGCATGTCCATAGAAAAGTTCTGAGAGGGCCTCAGAATCTTTAGCTGAGCTGACTGGTGAAGGTACTTTTCTCCTAAAGCCAGTCAGTAAAGACTAGAGGACGTGACTGCTTCTTCAAATGTAAGGACAGCAACACAAGACTTCCAGGGACACTAAAAATCAAGGAAACAAGATACCCCTAAAAGAACACAATAATTTTCCTGTAACCAAAGAAATGGAGATATATTAATTACCTGAGAAAGAATTCAAAATTACTATTTTAAGGAAGCTAGAAAGCTATAAGAAAACATACATAGACACCTCAACAAAATGCAGAAAGTGACATATGAACAAAATGAGGAGTTCACCAGAGAGAGAAAGCATAAAAAAACCAAAGCAGACATTCTGGAGCTGAAGAACACAATAAATGTGTGCAACGACATGAAACATATAAAACAGTAAAGCTAATTGGTAAAGGTAAATATACAGTCAAACTCAGAACTCTGATACTGTAATTATAGTATGTAAATTACTCTTAACTGTAGCATTAAAGTTAAAAGAGTAAAGTATTAAAAATAACTATAATAACTTGTTAATGAATATACAATATGAAAAGTTGTAATTTTTTATATTAAAATATAAAATAAGGGATGAAAGTTTAGAGTTTTTGTGTGTGACCAAAGTTATTAACAACTTAATATAAAATTTATAAATATAAGATATTTTATGTAAGCCTCAATGGAACCACAAAGCAAAAACCTCTAGTGGGTACACAAAAGAGAAAGAGAAAGAAAAGAGCATACTACTAAATAAAATTGTCAAATCGCAAAGTAAGAAAGAGAGGGAGAAAGAAAGAAGTATACAACCGGCAGAAAACCATGAACAAAATGGCAATAGTCAGTCCTTATTTGTCAGTAATTACTTTAAGTGCAAATGGATCAAATTCTCAATATTCATGGGGTAGCTAAATGGATAAACAAGCAAAGAAACAAAAAACAAGACCCAACTATATGCTGCCTGTAAGAGATCCACTTCAGCTTAAAGACACACATAACCTGAAAGTGAATAGAGGGAAAAAGATCCTCCACGCAAGAACAAACAGACAAGCAAAAGTAGGATAGCTATGTGTATATTGGACAAGATAGATTTTAAGCAGCTACAACAAAAGATAAAAGAAGGTCATTAAATAATGAGAAAGGGATCAACTCATCAGGAGGATATAACAGTTATAAGAATCTATGTACCCAACATCAGAGCACTTAATTTAATGAAAATTTTTTGTCAGATGTGAAGGGGGAAATCAACTATGTTTTCTGACTATAATGACATAAATGAGAAATCATTAACAGGAAGAATCCTGGAAAATTCACAAATATGTTGAAATTAAACAATGCCCTCCTGAATAACCAATGGATCAAAGAAGAACTCTAAAAATATCTTGAAATAAATGAAAATGGAAACACAACATACCAAAACTCATGGAGTGCATAAAAGCAGTTCTAAGAGGGAAGTTTACAGCAATAAATGTCTGCATTAAGCAAAGAGAAGTATCTCAAATAAACAATCTGCCTTTATGCTTCAAGGGATTAGGAAAGGAAGAACAAACCTAGCCCAAATTACCTGAAGGAAAGAAATAAAAAAGATCAGAGCAGAAATAAATGTGACAGAGACTGGAAAAATAATACAGAAGATTAATGAAACAAAGAGTTGGTTTTTTAAAAAAAGATGAAAAAATTAGCAAATCTTTATCTAGAGTAACCAAGAAAAAAGAGAAAGGATTCAACAAATACAGTTATAAATGAAAGAGGAGACAGAATACGGATAGCACAGAAATACAACGTATCATGAGACTACTATGAACAATTATATGCCAACAGATTTGATAATCTAGAAGAAATGGATCAATTATTAGAAACATATAATCTACCAAGACTGAATCATGAGGAAATAGGAAATTGGAACAGACCAATTATGAGCACAGATATTGAATCATTAATCAAGTATCTCCCAACAAAGAAAAGTCCAAGGACAAATTTCACTGGTGAATACCACCAATCATTTAAAGAATTAATACCAATCCTTCTCAAACTCTTTCAAAACGCTGAAGTGGAGGGGTCACTTCTGATCTCGTTTTACAAGGCCAGCATTCTAATACCATGATATTAATGCCAGATAAGGACAGTACCATGAAAGAAATTATAAGCCAACATCCCTTTGAACATAGATACAGAAATTCTCAATAAAGGACTAGCAAACCAAATTCAACAGCACATCAAAAGGATCATACACCATGACCAAGTGGGATTTATCACTGAAATACAAGAATGATTTAATGTAAGTGAATCAATAAATGTGAGACACCACATTAACAGGATGAAATAAAAGTAATTTGATAACTCAGTAGATGCTGAAAAAGCATTTGACATAATCCAACATCCTTTTATGATAAAAACGCAAAACAAATTAGGTATACAAAGAATGTACCTCAACATAATAAAGGTCATACATGACAAACCTATAGCTTATATCATACTCAGTGGTAAAAAAAAAAAAAATGGAAGATTCTTTGTCTGAGGTCAAGACCAAGACAAGAATGCCCACTTTTGCCACTTACATTGAACTCAGTACTGGAGGCCCTACCCAGAGCAATTAGGCAAGAAAAAGAAAGAAAAAGCATCCAAATCAGAAAGGGAAAAATAAAGTTATCTCTGTTTGCATATGATATAATCTTACATATTAGAAAATCCTAAAGATGCCATTAAAAGAACTATTAGAATAAATGAATCCAGTAAAGTTGCATGATATAAATCAACCTACAGGATCTGTTGTGTTTCTATACACTAACAACAAACTGTCCAATAAAGACATTAAGAAAACAGTCCCATTTGTAATGGCATCAAAAAGAGCAGTACATTTAGGAATAAATTTAATCAAGAGGTGATAGACCTATATGAGGAAAACTATGAAACATTGATGAAAAAAATTGTAGAAGACAAATGAATGGAAATACAGCTCATGTTTATGGACAGGAAGAATTAATATTGTTAAGATGTCTATACTACCCAAAGCCATCTACAAATGTGATGCCAGTCTCTACCAAAATTTCAATAAAACTAGGGGAAAAAGAGGGACAGAGGGAGATTACACTCAAAGAGAAGGCAATATGAAGATGGAGGCAGAGACTGGAGTAATGGCTATAGCCAAAGAATGCATCCTGTTTGTGGTTGGCTGTGTTTAAGGTAGCATCATAAGGAAGAGATGAGATTAGAAAGAACTGGCCAATTTGCAAGAGAAAATGTAAAGAAATATAGGATATTCAGAAATGAGGCTTGAAAGCAACTGCTTCCTAAATCCAAACAGCAAGGGAGTATGAAGCACTTGAGAAAATTTTGAGTGACCTTTATTAAAACTGAGCTTTTGTCAAAGATGAAATTAAGAATGTAGTTTCCATACCTACTGTTAATGATCCTCAGTAGATTATTATGCCTCAAGACAAAGTTCCAACTTAAGACAGTGGGGCCAAATAAAAGTTCTTAATTAGATGGAATGACATAAGGGCAAAAGCACAGGGTTGTGGTTCTTTCTGTTAAAGCCCCAAAGTTCAAAGTATCTGACCATCTATCTGACCAGCAGATAGATGAAGGCAAGAGAGAAAGCAACATAGCTGTTTTGGATGTCATATGGTATGTCATCTATGTCAAAAAACCAGACTTCTGAGTGTGGTCTTAGGCATGTGAAGGAGATTGATAGTAGGTGGATATGAAGGAAGCCAGTTAAATTTGGAAGATTGTACTTCCAAGAAGAACTATGAGTCTGTGACTTAGATTTCAATTGAGCTTGGACCCCTAAGCTTTTTTTTTTTTATTTTTGGCAGGGGAGTGGGGGATAATTAGATTTATTTATTTTTAATGGAGGCACTGGGGATTGAACCCAGGACCTTGTGCATGCTAAGCACACGCTCTACCACTGAGCTACATCCTCCTCCTACCCCCAGGCTTTCTTACACATTCTTAAAAACGCCCCTCTTTACTATTCACAAAAGCCTATGGCAGATGCTTTGTTGGGGCATAAAAGAAAACAAAGGGCAGATTTGGCTGTTATTCCGTGAGCCTGAAAATTTTCAAAAGAAAGTTATGAAGTTAGCTGGTAGACTAAGAAGACATGTAAAATTTAAGAGTGTTGTAGACATAAGAAGTAGACCAGAAATCTGTAGTGTTGTCTTTCTACCCCAATACATGGTACTATATTCTTGGCCAAGAAATCTTATCTTTCTCTGCCACGTTAGTCTTTAATGGCAAAATTGTAGTGATAATATATCAGCTAATTATTCCCGAATTTTTGTTTTCATAATATAACAGAAGGAAACATTCTTTGAAAATGTTACAAAGTGATATATTTAAAAAAAAAAAACTGAGACACACAGGAAAGCAGGGATCTGTGGTTATCTATATAAATAATGCAGCCCCCTGCCCCCCACCCCAATTGACCGGATTTGCTTAGAATAGCCGCTTTGTTCTGGTCCTGTAGGATATGTGTCGCTGATTATTTCACAATTTAGAGTCTGAACATTTAAACAAAAAAATTTTTTTTTGACAGTCTCCAGATGGAATGGTTTTTAACACCTAAGGTGGTTAGAGTAAGAGACCATTGTCTTTCCAGATTATATTACATTTTAATCATGGTAGATTAAATAAGTAATTAAGAATAAAAGTAAAATTTTAAAAATCGGAGGTTCTTTTTGAAGATAAAAATCTAAAGAAAGCTCAATAGAAAATGTTTTCATTTAAAGTGAATTTGCTTTCTGGGCACAGGAAATTGTAATTTTTTTAAACTGCAGACTAAGTGAAGCCTAAGATGTGAATGTGTGTCTTTCCCCTAGTGCCTCATGAGTGCTTTCTAGAGCTCTCTCAAAGGTCAAAGGCACTCTGAGCAATGCCATGTCAATTAAAGCTGTCCACAAATTGAAGCGCATTTTGGCTTTTGTTCAGTTACTCTGAATAATGTCAAATGTCTGAAAGGTCGGTCCTCTTCAGTAGTCTGAACTGGGGGCCAATTTTTCCAAGCTTGGTTTATTATTCAAAATAGAGGCTATGCTGTTCTGACAAATTTCAAACAGCAGCCACAGTTTGTTTCCTGCCCATGCCATATGCATCTGTGACTGGCCTGGGGGTTCTGCACAGGTTCCTCAGAGCCCTCATTCTAGGGTCCAGAATAATGCACCAGCTACAATATAAACGCTGGTGGTAACTGTAGCTGAGGGAGAAAAGTACACAGTTGTCAAAGGAGGCACTGCTGATGATTGCATCTGCTCGAGAGTGACACACAGTCTGTCTGCCCTCCTCTCTCTGCCCACAGCAGCACACAGCCACGTCTGAGACAGGTAGCATGTGAAGTTTAAGCCTCCTGCAGGCAGGGGAACCAGTGAAACATAATATCACCAACACATTTCCCTGTTTACTGTGCAGACTTAATCACTTACATTCCAAATGGCTACTTCTGTAAATAGAGTATTTTTCACTTAAGCATAATCCTTTCTCCCCAAGTCCTAAACTTATTCAGCATTTAGCTAATTTTCAGTTACGAAGTTAAAAAACAAAACCAGCATTCCAACAGTCTATGAACTACAATATAGTTTTGTTCATAAATAATTTTTGTACTGCTGCTCTCCTTTCTCATGGCTGTGTTATAGTCCGTGGGGTAAACCGATTGGGTAATTAGAGAATGTGACAGGTGGTCAAGGGGGCTGTCTCATCTCTGCCAGAAACTGGTGCTTGTTCAAAGAGCTCACCTGTCAACATGCATGCACTCTTGGCAAAGACTGGAATCCCTGCAGCATTGGCTGGCGGGCAGCGCCACTTTGGGGGAGCTAGAAATTACAGTGAGATAAAATTATTATTTATCTTCTGTATGAAAGATGAAAATAAGAAAGGGACTTATCATGTCAAAGTGTGAAAATAAGCTTAAGTTTCATTAAAGCCTACCATCTGAAAATCAAAGATAGTTTTTGTATATTTTTATATTTTTTTGCTATAGAAAATATTTGTTATTTTATAATCACTATAGATTGAACTTTTTATCCATAGAAAATGAGCCCTTTAAATTTAATATTTAAAAAATTTGATGATTTTAATCTGAAATCCTACTTTAGCTAATATTAGCTTTATACCCTGCTTTCTTTCTATTTATATTTTTGGACATACTTTACACATTTTTGATCTTCCTGTAAATTTTTATCATTAATTTTTTTGTATATAGTATATATATATTTTTTGTTGAAGAAAAGTTAATTTACAATTTTGTGTTAGTTTCTGGTATACAGCAGAGATTCAGTTATACATATATATATATTCTTTTTCAGATTATTTTCCATTATAGGTTATTATAAGATACTGAATATAATTCTCCATGCTATACAGTAAGACCTTGTTGTTTATCTGTGTTATAGATAGTAGTGTGTATCTGTTAATCCCAGACTCCCAATGTGACCCTCCTGCCACTTTTCCCTTTGGTTACTGTAAGTTTGTTTCCTATGTCTGTGAGTCTATTTCTGTTTTGTAAATAAGTTAATTTGTGTCATTGTTTTAGATTCCACATGTAAGTGATATCATATGATATTTGTCTTTCTCTGACTTATTTCACTCAGTATGATCATCTCTAGATCCATCCATGTTGCTGCAAATGGCATTATTTCATTCTTCTTATGGCTGAGTAGTATTCCACTGGCCACACCTGTATGTCACCACCAGCAGCGTACAAGAGTTCCCTTTCACCCACATCCTCATCACTATTTATCTCTTGTATTTTTGATACTAGTCCTCCTGCCTGGTGAGGTGAGACCTGATTGTGGTTTAGATTTGCATTTTCCTGATGGATAGAGATGTTGAGCATCTTTACATATACTTATTAGGCACTGAAATTTATTGTTCTGAGAAGTGTCTATTTAGGTCCTTTGCCAATTCATTTTTAACTAAGACTCCATTTTTTAAGAGCAGTTTTTGGTTTACAGCATAACTGAGGGGAAGGTGTAGACTTTTCTCATATGCTCTTGGCTCCACACATGCGAAACCTCCCACATTATCTGCATCCCCCACCAGAGTGGTACCTCTGTTCCAGTTGATGAACTATGTTGACCCATCATAACCCTTCAAAATCCATAGTACACACTGTTGTTCACTCATGGTGTTGTACATTCTAGGGTTTGGACAAATGCATAATTACATGTATCCATCATTACGGTATCACACAGAATGTTTTCACTGCCTTAAAATTTTTCATCCTTCTTGCCCTCACCCACCCCTTGGCAACTACTGGTCTTTTTACTGTCTCTACAGTTTTGTCTTTTCCAGAATATCATATAATTCGAAACAGACAGCATGTAGTCTACTCAGATTGGCTTTTTTCATTTAGTAGTGTGCATTTAAGTTTCCTCCATGGCTAGGCAGTGCATTTCTGTTTAGTTCTGAATAATATTCCATTGTCTGGATATACCATGGTTTATTCATCCATTCTTCGACAGAAGAGCATTTTGATTGTTCTGAATTTGGGGAATTATGAATATAACTGCTGTAAATATCTGTGTGCAGGTTTTTGTGTGGATCTGTTTTCAAGTCTTTGGGCTCAATACCAAGGAGCATGATTGCTGGATCGTATGAGAAGAGGACGTCTAGAGGGCCAGAGCCAGTGGGGGCAGCACAAGCCAGTTCCACCTGTGCTTGTGGTGATATGTGCGGGCGCTGTTCTGGCCCAGGGAGGGGGGCTGTACTGGTTCAGACCTGGGATCTCTGATGATAAAAGATGATGAAAGCTTCTGGGGATCTGCAACAGATGCTATGGCTGTTCATTTCCCCAGCAGTGAAAACTGCTGGGACCCTCTGCAAACAGGCTGTTAGTGTCCACGATCATGAACACATCCAAGTCCTTGTTTGTGGAAGTTGCTGGGGGTCTGTGGTGCCTGAGATGGCTGTTCAAGCTCACGGGGGGAAGGCTGTCCTGGTCTCCTGCGAGCAGACCCTTGGGGTCACCCTGCCCTTCTCCTGGCCCTGCCCTCCTTCTTTGTCTCCAGATGCCTCAGCTCTGCTCATGGCCCCAGGGGTTGGGTGGGATGAAACCGCAGCAAGTTCTTCAGGCAGCACCGGAGAGGCTGGGAGGGCTGGATGCTCACCCTGCTTCACTTTCATCCCCTTGCTGCGCAGGAGAGCCCACCAGTGGAGGCGAGCCCTCTGGGCACTGCCCTGTGCTGGCCTGGGGGACAGCACGGTGCAGGTGAGATGAAACTTCTCTTACTAACTTTCCTTTGTGGTCCTGCTCCTCCTCCTACCCCCCCCCCTTTTTCTCTTTAGTGTATTGCTGTAGCTTCTTGACTAGATTCCACAGCCCTCCCAGAGCTATTTTTGTTTGTGGATTGTTGTCCAATTCCTGTTTTTTTTTCTTTTTTTTTTCCATGGACAGATGAGGGTGAGATTTTCTACTCTGCCATCTTGTCCATATCACCCAGTAGAACTTTTTTAGTTCATTCATTTTCGCTGCTATTGGGTACGCCAGCATTTTGTTATGACTGCAATTATTTATCCATCCTACTGTGACAGGCATCTTCCTTTATGTATGTATTTAGGTTTTGCTCTTCTGAACAATGCAGCCGTGCACACTCTCCTGCCTGGCCTCTGGTGGTCGTGTCCGAAGTTTGCTTTCGGGGATTCTTCTGCTGCCTCGCCTGGGGAATCTCTTGTGGTCGCAGTCATTTATTTGACAGCTCGACGGGGTGTGGAGGGTCCAAGACAGCCTCACTTAATGTGTCTGGTGGTTGATACTGGCTGTTGGCTCTGGCTTCTCTGTTGTCCCCCATATGGCGTCTCTTGTTCCAGTGGGCTGGACTGTGTTTGCACAGTAAGGGAGTCTCAGGGTTCTGAGAAGGTGAGAGCGCAGGGTACAAGGTCTCTTAAGCTCTAGGCTCCATCACCTCACACCCGCTGTGGGTCAAAGGAAGGCATAAGGCCTGCTGGGATTCTGGGTTTGGGAGGAGGGGGATGGAGCTTTCACCCCTTGTAGCCCTGTTTACCGTCTAACACAGTCCAGTCTCCCACCGAAAGATTGTTTTTAGTTATCTATTGCTACGTAATAGACGATCTCAAACTTCATGAAGTAATGGTGATTTACTGTTTTCCGTGTTTCTTGTGGTTGGCAACTTGCTCACTTTCTGTGCATTTCTAGCTTGGGGGTATTTAGGGGGCTGCAGCCATCTGATGGCTTGAGTGGGCCTGGAGGATCCATGAGGGCTTCACAGCTGTCTGGCAGCAGGGGTCTGCTCTAGACAGCACCTTATCCTTCTGTAAACTGGATTAGGATTTTTCACACCATTGTGGTCTCAGGAGTCCAGGAAAGTGAGGCCAGGATTCCCCAAGACTATTACACCCTAAGCTCTGCAGTCTACCCAGTACCACTTCCAGCAGATTATCCGTTGGTCAAGGCCAGACACAAGTCAGCCCAGTTTCAAGGGGTGGAGAAATAAGCTTTGACTGATGTGAGGAACTGCAACGTGCCATGGAGATATTTTCAATCTATCATAGCTTGTAAGGTTTTTTTGGTTTAAAGACTTCATCTGATATTAATAAAGTACATCAGCTTTGTAAAAAAATAGTTAATACTTGCCTGGTCTTGTTTTGGTCATTTAAATTTCAGTCTTTTCCCTTCTGCTTTCAAGAGCTTATGGTTTAGATCTTAAAATCCATCCAAAATATATTTGCTTTTGAACCTCTGCTAAATTTTTTTGAAAAAATTAGTATTTTTAAAATTCTTTTATTTTTCCTGTGAACTAGTTTGAATATTGGAACATGGATTTCAGTCTTATGTGACATGATGTATTGTAATCTCTGTTGCTTAGTTTTGCTGGTACTTCTAATCTGTCACTGGATTGGACAGAATTGCAGGGTAAATCAATTTTGTTTGGGGTTCAGCCAACATCCTTGCTAGTAGGAAATGTAGATAAGCATATTCTCAGGCAGTATTACAGAATTTCTCTTTTATCTAGGAAATAGTTCAACTAAAATTTTTTATTTGATGATTGGCAGAAAGACTTACTATTTTTAATACCATCCTCAATTCTATCTTCAATAGAAAATGCTATCCTCAGTAGAAATTTCTCAATTCCTAAAAGGTAATCTCATTTAATTGTATTTTATTACTAATATAAAAATTGTCTCATACTGAAAGAAAAAACTTCAATAATATAAAATATCTTTATTCAAAATTAATTTCTCTTTGATTTTCTTAAAGTAATTTTGCCAGAAATGCCTCTTCAATATTTATTTGACTAATTTTTTAAAAAAAGTCTTGCCTTTGAGGTTGAATGTCTTTGCCCTTATTTCCTGCTACATTTTAAATTTTGCCAAGAATTTTAAGCCAACTGTTTTCTTAATTATTTATAAGATATTGAACAACATGCTATTTTTATAATCAGAACTATTCTTGAATGTTTTTGTCTTAATTTTCTAAAATTAAACCCTTTTTTTGAAATTTGTAAGCAACAAGCACACTAAAGCAAATAATTGTGGTAGTGAATGTAAATCCATGAGCATGTGGACTATGACAGCATTGTCCCATTCAGCAGGGGGATGAACTGTGTAATAATTGTGCCGTAGGAAGTATCAGTGTACCAGGGCTGGAGAGCTTAATTCAATATTTTCTCTTGAGTATTACTGAAAACAAATTGCCTTGGATTTTTTTCTCAAAATAGAGGTGAATGTATTCTTTTGTTAGATGTTAGTCAGTAATAACGACTGTGGAGTCTTATTTAATGGGTGGATGTGAGAAGCCCACATGCCACGGAAAAATGGCTAAAATAAAGTCAGCACTTCATTTTCCGAGGACGTGGTTGAGTGGATTAACAGACTTGTGGATTTACTTTGGATGAGGCACAGCGGAGAAATGGTAGTTGATCTTTTTTGGAGAAGTTCAGAATTAGTAGTGACAAACTAAACTGAGATCCAGTCAGTGATTTATTTTCTTTTCCTCTTGGACATTTAAGAGGTATTCAAGGCAACCCTCTGCCTTGGCCTTCTCCACGAGAGAGAGGGGGGCATATGGAGAGTAAGAAATTTAGGCGCCAGACCTCCCAGCTTCAACCAAGGTTCCCTACAGAGCTCTGCCCCTTCTCTGCTTTTAGACCAGGTGCTTCAAGCATCAGCAGTCAGCCACTGGCCGGCTGCTGAGCAGCACCGGGAAGATGCAGAGGCTCTGGCCCATTTGACCCCACTTAACTCATAAATCAATTAATCTGCTTAAGTGGCTGAGAGTTGACAGTATCTGTGAACCTTTGTTATTCTGTTAGGCTCACAAACAGCCTTATTAAAATGTTGCTCTAATAAACGCCACCCAGACTAGACTCAAAAAAAAATCCCGAAAGTCGACTTCATTATCAGCAAACTACAGGCTTTGCCCGAGTCCCCGGAGCAGGTGACAATTTGATTTTTAAGTGGCTGACTGATACTTTGCATTGATGTAGCACCCTTCAAACTAAATCTCAAAGTGCTCTACACAACATTAATTAATGACAGCTCGTAATATCCCACGGAGGATGGTACATCTTGCAGCTACCCTTTGAGAGAGGAAATTTCCAGGGGTTAAGAGGCTTCATAGAAGTCACACTTCAAAAGCAGTTGTGAGGCTATGAATAGAGTTCAGAATATGAGACTTATCAATTTCCAGCAGTATCAAACAGGACTCATTTCCTCTTACTGTGAGTTACTAACCAAAATAATTGACTTTTTTTTAAATTTTAAAGCAAAAGTAGAGTAATTTAGAGAGTAAAAAGGTCAATGCTTTAGATAGGCTTTCGAAATAGGTCTGATAATGGCTGTAAATTGCTACATGATGCCGAAATAGTTGAATTTTCAAAATGAGGGTGTTGACTATAAAAGGCACTAACTACTTAAAAACAGTACATAATTGGGAGAAGAAATGGTTAAATTTGGCAATTTGGTGGCGAATATTGATTTAAAGTTTCCAAGCTAACACCCAGAGATCCAGTTGTAACTAATCTCTAAAGAGTGCGTGTCATACGGCGGTTAATACAAAGGCATTGGAGTTAAGTAGCACTGAATACAACCTTAAGTGCCGCGGCGAGTCTTGGAAAAAATTGTGGAAGCGATCTTATCTTCAATTTCTTTATCTGTAAAATAGAGACAGACTCTAACTCCGTTAGAACGTATGTTAACTTACACACAGACATACACATGAGGATGGATGCCATGTCCATCCTCATGCGTATGTCACAGACGTATCCCATTTCTCTGGTGCATCTGGAAAAGCCCACTGGAGTTTTTTGCCTCTGTAAATTTATTGTTTTGAAGCTATGTAATCCACATGAATGACGCCACATTTGAAATGCACAAGAAACACATACTGTCCTACAATTTGATTCTCACATAGTATATTAGAGACCGTTTGATGTTAGTATGTTTAGAGCTATTTTAAGAGCTGCAGATTATTTCTTTTTAACGAATAATGTGTTAACCACTACTATATTGATGAGCAGTGAATTTTTCCCTAGTCCTGTCCTATCATGACTAGTTTAGAATAAATGCCCTTGTATGTATGTCATGTTATTCCTATGTGAGTGTATGTATATACGTATATATAACAGTAGGGTAAATACCTGTAGCAAAATTACTACATCAAAGTGCGTGTATTTTTAATTTTGAGAGATTTTTCTGGATTGTATTATAAATATGACTGTCTCAGCTCTGTCTTCTTGCCCCTGACAAAGCTGAATGCTATTAATTTTTTTGAGTTTGGCCAATCAAGTAGGTATAAATGTGTTTCATTAATTAGAACATATCATAGAACTATTAAAATTCAAAGACATTGATAACATAATGAGTAATGAAAGGAGTAACTTCTCTTGATGTTTAATTTTGGCTGATATTTTGTGTGTAATCCTCAATAATTGAAATATACCACTTGTCTAGTACCATTGGATTTGGAGCCATGTTGGTTTATATTGTATAGGTAAATATAGTTATCATGATTCATTCTAGAAACACCATCAATTTTTAAATGATACGTTTTTTCCTGAATTTTAAGTTGTGTCTTTATAATGTCAGGTTGTTTAACTTAATCATTCCTCAAACACTAGCCTAAAGTATATTATCTGGATATATATCTGGATATACGTTTGCTGCAAAATTTCTGAATACTTTTATCAGTTGAAATATGGCAGGAATGAAGGTTTAGTTCTCATGATTTGTATGCTCATTTGTATTTGTCTCTTTGTTGAAAGAAAGTTTATTTTTACCTTGTCACAAATGCTATTGGAACACAGTGTGTGTGTGTGTGTGTGTGTACATGTGTGTATTGAGCACTATTTGCATTGCTATATTCTTGGCTTTCTAAATGAAATAGTGGAAAAGATGTTCACTAATGTTACCTATGTTTTTGTGAGAGAGAATTTTAATTTAACAGAGCTAACCCAGTAACAGACTGGAGTTGACATTCGTGAAATTGATGTTTTCTTTGCGTGTGTATGAAATGAAAATTTTAAGCAATTATTGCTATAATTCTTTGAGCTCAATTATGCTGATGTGCAAACATAGTATTCTTTACAGCCTGGATAAGCTCTGTAATTGAATCACTTCCCTACTTCATTTTCCCTTTTTAATAGAGTAGAGAGCTCAAAATTTTCTCTGTTTATACCTCTATTGACCAAAGAAGCTTAATATGAGCACAGAGAAGTGGGGGTGACGAGTGTGGAAGGGATCGATGGTGACACTCACAGTGGCCAACCCAAGTACGAGGTGTCTCAAAGTTGTTTACACTTTGTACTATATTCCATATTAGCTCCTGTTTTAAATGTGTTTCCACTCATGTCATTGCATAAAGTTGATGCTCCGGGATTATGAGCCACACTTGTTGGGTGACTTTTCATATCCTTGTCACAAATGAGACCTGTGTAGAGTTTGAGAAGGACTAGTGCACATTAGGTAAGTTAAATGGGCGATTCACTGGATAATTTAACTGATTTCGTCAAAGCTTTTTTGGGTATAGAGCTAACATTTTTTTTCCTACTGAAGAATTAAATCAAACATGGCTGATTTTATTTAAAAATACAGGCATGCCTTGGAGATACTGTGGATTTGACTCCAGACCACTTCAATAAAGCAAGTATCACAATAAAGCAAGTTCATATGAATCATTTTGTTTCCCTGTGCGTGTCAAAATTATGTTTAGACTATACTGTAGTCTCCTAAGTGTGCAACAGTATAATGTCTGAAAAACAAAGTACATACCTTAATTAAAAAATACTTTATTGCTAAAAATTGCTAACCCTCATCTGAGCCTTCGACAACTTGTAATCCTTTTGTTGGTGGAGGGTCCTGCCTCGACCTTGCTGGCTGCTGGCTGATGAGGGTGGTGGTTGCTGAAGGTCGGGGTGGCTGTGGGGCAATTTCTTAAAATAAGACAGCAAGGAAGTTTGTGGCAGTGATTGACTCCTCCTTTCACAAACAATTTCTCTGTAACATGTGTTGGGTGGAAATTTTTTTTCAAAATTGGACTCAGTCCTCTCAAGCTGCTTTATCAACTCATTACTTACATTTTTTCAATTCAGTAGCTGTTTATTGAGCATTGACCTTGGAGTTAGGGACTGGGCTAAACGCTAAGGATACAGAGATAAGAAAGACACGCTCTTGTCATCTAGGATATTACTCAAAATCCTCTGTGTCTTTCAACAATGGGCTAAATTCACTGTCTTACATGGCTGCAATTTCTGGTGCCTCCAGACAGTCACAATAGTAGCACCAAAGATCACCATAGCAACAATAAGGATAATGCAGAAGTTTGAAATACTGTGAGAGTTACCAAAATGTGAGTCAGAGACATGAAGTGAGCAAATGCCACTGGAAATGGTGCCCGTAGACTTGCTTGACACAGAGCTGCCACCCACCTTCATCTTGGGAGAAATGCAGTGTCTGTGAAGTGCGGTAAAGGGCAGGAAATGAGCCCTGCCTGTACATTTGAGAGCCAGTGTTATATTTAGTCTGTTAAATTATGCTTTGGGCCCAATTTTGCACATTTAAATGGAGAAGACAACAAAATAACCAATTTCCCTCAACATTTGTCTTAAACTCGTTGCTGGACACTAGCGCTGCAAGGTCGCTTACCATGATGACTGTGGTGACGATGAGAGTTTGCCCTCCCAGGCTGCTCTGCACTTCGCCTCACGGGAGTTTTATCCCGTAACAGAGAGTAGGCTCTCCTTACAGACAACCCTGCTTGTCTGGATTTTGAGTCCCCAAAGCCTGAGTTCCTAAAGAAAAGGGCGGAGGCAGGTATGGGGTGGAGAGAGAAGAGGCCAGTTTCTTTCTTCCTGTGGTTCTGGGTCCATGGCTAGTTTGATGGGGAGGGGCGGTGGGGGGACTTGGGGGGAGGTGGGGCGGTGTCAGGCTGATGTGCTCTGGGTTCCAGGATCCTCACCCCCGACCCCACTAAGGCCCCAGGCATTTTTCTGGCCAGTTTGACAGAGAAATAGTGAAGTCATAGAAATTCCAGGGAACCTGTGATCTTGGGCAATGGATACAATTGCAGTAACTTGTTGAAGGTAACTGGAGGGAACTCCCAGGGGTTAAAGTCCATGCTTTTCTGTTTTTCCAAGTTCTAATCAGCCAAAATGAAATTATCTCATACTTTAGGTATTTTTTTAATAACACACGACACTTTTGTATTACCTACTTTCTAATTTAATGGGATGATGTAGTATTAGAACTACCTATATGACTAAAATTTTCAACAATATTTAGAATAAATCTTTGGGTCTTAATTTCAGATTCTGTAGTATTAGAATAAATTAAATTATGCAAAACCTTCCCATATCCTGAAAATATGTTTATTGCGAAGATTTCTAAACTCTGAAATACTTCTTTTGAGAATTACATTGATGGAAGGTATAAGGACCACCTAATTTATTTAAAACATAGAGATTCTGTTTTTGAAATACCAACAGGTAGGTCCAGATTTTTTCTTCTATACTGTTATATATTTTCTTCTGAACATTCAAAGTAGGCATATCATACAGAAGAGATGTTTAAAGACTATTAATTCAGGAGCTAAATTTCTGTTCCCTGGATGCTTTCCCCTTTTTCTTTGGATTTGGCAGAACAAACAGAGGTGCTATTCCTTTGAAAGACTGTTTCATGGCTGTGGCTGCCTGAGGTCTCATGTGTCTACGTACACTTTCAAACACATCTGTCCCTTTCAGGGGACACAGACTCTTTGCCAACGTCTGCGTAACACTTCAGTGAAAAATATCCGGTGGTTATTCAGACTTCTTCATCTGTTTAGAAACTTACAGGAGCTCGGCCAGACTGACTGACAGCTGCTTTCACACCATCACAAGTGAGTCACACTAGGGTGTACTTAAACACACACACACACACACACACACACACACACACACACACACACACTTATGAATCCAGAAAGGTATTCACATTGTGATGACCCGCAGGAAATATTTCTGGCAATAATGTTTGAACTAGCTATACATTTTATTCAAAGTCTGCTGTAATATTTACAACACAAAATAACAGCTGTTATCTTGCCCCCATAAAAAGAGCCATGTCAAAACGACATCAGAAGACAAATACCCCCACCAACGGCCTGCAAACCCTGTAAGCACAGGCTTTTGCAAAGAAGATAGAAATGGAGACATAGTTAATTTGAACTCCATGGGGGTCATTTTCAACAGCGAGTAGTTGTGAATATTTTCAACCACCAAGAAATAGTGGAATATTAAGACCTCTCTATACTTCTGGTTTAAGTTCAGTTCTATCTGGAGCTTAAATTCTCCTTTCTGATCATTAATACCTGGTAGACTGAACACTTCCAAATTTAGAGTAATATTTTATCTACAATGAGGTAGTAGGGACCTACTGCTGTAATGATGAAGTAGACTAGCTCCCCGTGCGCCACGTGCATCTGAGCCTGCGAGTCTGCAGGTTACCTTCCCACCTAACCCCCACCCCCACCCCCACCCCATCATTCTCTGCCCCCTGTGTCCATGAAGCTTCTTTTAAGGTCAGGTTTTCTTCTTGCTACCCATACCCGTTTTCCCTCTTCTGTTTTCTATGACTTGACGACTCATTTATCCCTCCTGACTCCATGTGGTCATTTCCCTGTTTGGATTGTCAGCTTCTTAGATGCCAGACCTCATTCTACATTCTTTGTTCTGTGTCAAACCTGGGAGATGCTGGGCACATTATCAACAGCCAGCAGGTAGGTGAGACAGCGTTCCCTTTTATCACTGTGGTCTGCAAAGGAGCTGTGCCTTGGAAAAGAGTCAGCTCATGAGCAGGAAGTGTCTGGATTCTATGAGAATCTGGTTTAAATGTCTCCATATTTTGAATAATGTCTGGAATAAAATTTTAAGGTGAGAGCACTCCTTTGCAACAGGTAACTATTATTTGCTGTAGTTAGAACATCTTTGCTTCAGCTGTTCTGACATGGAGACGAGATTAGTAATTAGGAAGTGTCATGTAAAATGTTTTAAACTTAGAAAAATGTTCTGTTTGAAATTGGTTAGCTTCAAAATTGTTCACTGATTGGAGCCTTCATGTGGAGTAACGAAGTTTGTAGGAATTTCCTAATTTAATCAGAGTGAGAAGCTCAACCAGAGGCCCCCAAATAAAATTACTAATGAGCCTATCAACAAATTATCCTAATTGGCTGCTTATCTTTGGCAGCTAAAAATTAAAATAAGAATTATTTGAGGACAATAGATATGATTTGTAAAATTACTAGAACTGACAGCTTTTGAGGCTTTCTCCCTATGTCCTCTTTTTGAGGAGAAGTTGCATTTATTTTGCTGTCATTATTATTTGAGACATCTTTCTAAAGTCCTGGAAACTAATTTTTTTTTACCTTTTTTTTATTGAGTTATAGTCATTTTACAATGTTATGTTTAATTCCAGTGTAGAGCACAATTTTTCCATTATACATGAACATACATACATTCCTTGTCACATTTTTTTCGCTGTGAGCTACCACAAGATCTTGCATACATTTCCCTGTGCTATACAGTATAATCTTGTTTATCTATTCTACATTTTGAAATCCCAGTCTGTCCCTTCCCACCCCCTACCCCTTTGGCAACCACAAGTTTGTATTCTTTGTCTATGAGTCTGTTTCTGTTTTGTATTTATGTTTTGGGGTTTTTTTAGAATCCACATATGAGCAATCTCATATGGTATTTTTCTTTCTCTTTCTGGCATACTTCACTTAGAATGACATTGTCCAGGAACGTTCATGTTGCTGCAAAATGGCGTTATATTGTCGGGTTTTATGGCTGAGTAGTATTCCATTGTATAAATATACCACATCTTCTTTATCCAATCATCTGTTGATGGACATTTAGTCTGTTTCCATGTCTTGGCTATTGTAAATAGTGCTGCTATGAACACTGGGGTGCAGGTGTCTTTTTGATGTAGGGTTCCTTCTGGATATATGCCCAGGAGCGGGATTCCTGGGTCATATGGTAAGTCTATTCCTAGTCTTTTGAGGAATCTCCATACTGTTTTCCACAGTGGCTGCACCAAACTGCATTCCCACCAGCAGTGTAGGAGGGTTCCCTTTTCTCCACAGCCTCTCCCCCATTTGTCATTTGTGGATTTTTGAATGATGGCCATTCTGACTGGTGTGAAGTGATACCTCATTGTAGTTTTGATTTGCATTTTGCTGATAATTAGTGATATTGAGCATTTTTTCATGTGCTTTTTGATCATTTGTATTTTTTCCTTGGAGAATTGCTTGTCTAGGTCTTCTGCCCATTTCTGGATTGGGTTGTTTGTGTTTTTCTTATTAAGTCGTATGAGCTGCATATATATTCTGGAGATCAAGCCTTTGTTGGTTTCATTAGCAAAAATTTTCTCCCATTCCATAGGTGGTCTTTTTGTTTTACTTATGGTTTTCTTTGCTGTGCAGAAGCTTGTAAGTTTCATTAGGTCCCATTTATTTATTCTTGCTTTTATTTCTATTGCTTGGGTAGATTGCCTTAGGAGAGCATTTTTGAGATGTATGTCAGGTAATGTTTTGCCTATATAATTCTTCTAGGAGATTTATTGTATCTTGTCTTACGTTTAAGTGTTTGATCCATTTTGAGCTGATTTTTGTGTATGGTGTAAGGGTGTATTATAGCTTCATTGCTTTACATGCTGCTGTCCAGTTTTCCCAACACCATTTGCTGAAGAGGCTGTCTTTATTCCATTGTATACTCTTGCCTCCTTTGTCGAAGATGAGTTGACCAAAAGTTTGTGGGTTCATTTCTGGGCTCTCTATTCTGTTCCATTGGTCTATATGTCTGTTTTGGTACCAATACCATGCTGTCTTGATGACTGTAGCTCTGTAGTATTGTCTGAAGTCTGGGAGAGTTATTCCTCCAGCCTCTTTCTTTCTCTTCAGTAATGCTTTGGCAATTCTAGGTCTTTGATGGTTCCATATAAATTTTATTATGATTTGTCCAAGTTCTGTGAAATATGTCCTGGGTAATTGGATAGGGATTGCATTAAATCTGTAGATTGCCTTGGGCAGTGTGACCATTTTAACAATATTGATTCTTCCAATCCAAGAGCATGGAATATCTTTCCATTTTTTAAAGTCTTCTTTAATTTCCTTCATCAATGGTTTATAGTTTTCTGTGTATAATTCTTTCACCTCCTTGGTTAGATTTATTCCCAGATATTTTATTACTTTGGGTGCTATTTTAAAGGGGATTGTTTCTTTACTTTCTTTTTCTGTTGATTTATCGTTAGTGTAAAGAAAGGCAACTGATTTTTGAATGTTAATTTTGTAACCTGCTACCTTGCTGAATTCTTCGATTATTTCTAGTAGTTTTGTGTGGACCTTTTAGGGTTTTCTATATATATTGTATCATGTTGTTGGCATATATATCTTCTTTTCCAATTTGGATCCCTTTTATTTCTCTCTCTTGCCTGACTGCTGTAGCTAGAACTTCCAGGACTATGTTGAATAGGAGTGGTGATAGTGGGCATCCTTGTCTTGTCCCAGATTTTAGTGGGAAGCTTTTGAGTTTTTCACTATTGAGTACTATGCTGGCTGTAGGTGTCTCATACATAGCTTTTATTATGTTGAGATATGTTCCCTCTATACCCACTTCGGTGAGAGTTTTTATCATAAATGGGTGTTGAATTTTATCAAATTCTTTTTCTGCATTTATTGAGATGATCATGTAGTTTTTGTCCTTTCTTTTGTTGATAATGATGTATTACATTGATTGATCTGCGTATGTTGAACCACCCTTGTGTCCCTGGGATGAAACCCACTTGATCATGATGTATAACCTTTTTATGTGCTGTTGGATTCTATTTGCTAGTATTTTGGTAAGGATTTTTGCATCTCTGTTCATCAGTGATACTGGTCTATAATTCCCTTTTTTGGTGGTGTCTTTGCCTGGTTTTGGTATCAGGGTGATGGTGGCTTCATAGAATGAGTTTGGGAGTATTCCCTCCTTTTCAATCTTCTGGAAGAGTTTGAGAAGGACTGGTATGAGTTCTTTGTATGTTTGGTAGAATTCCCTGGTGAAGCCATCTGGTCCTAGACTTTTATTTGTAGGGAGGTTTTTTATTGCTATTTCAATTTCATTTCTAATGATCGGTTTGTTCAAGTGGTCAGTTTCTTCTTGATTCAGTTTTGGTGGACTGTATGTTTCCAGAAACTTGTCCATCTCTTCTAGGTTATCCATTTTGATTCCATATAGTTTTTCATAATATTCTCATATGATATTCTGTATTTTTATGTTATTTGTTGTAATTTCTCCATTTTTCTTCTGTATTTTGCTAATTTGTGCTCTCTCTTTTTTCTTCTTAGTGAGTTTGGCCAGAGGTTTGTCAATTTTATTTACTTTTTCAAAAAACCAGCTTTTGGTTTGATTGATTTTTTTCCATTTTTTTTAAATCTCTATTTTATTTATTTCCTCCCTGATCTTTACTATTTCCTTCCTTCTGCTGACTTCTGGGCTTTTTTGCTCTTCTTTTTCTAATTCTTTTAGTTGGTATGTTAGATTGTTTATTTGAGATTGTTCTTCTTTTTTGAGGAAGGCCTGTATCAATATAAACTTCCCTCTTAGCACTGCCTTTGCTGTGTCCCATAAATTTTGTGTGGTTGTGTTTTCATTTTCATTTGTCTCAAAGTATTTTTTAATTTCAGTTTTGATTTCATCATTGACCCGTTGGTTTTTTTAATAGCATGCTGTTTAATCTCCATGCTTTTCCTTTTTCTCCTTTGTTTCTATGTAGTTGATTTCTAGTTTCATGGCATTGTGGTCAGTAAAGATGCTTGAGATCATTTCTATCTTCTTAAAATTGTTGAGGCTTCTTTTGTGCCCAAGTACATGACCAATCCTAGAAAATGTTCCATGTGCACTTGAAAAGAATGTATGTCCTATTTTTGAGGGGTGTAATGCTCTGAAAATATCCACCAAATCTAATTTTTCTACTGTATCATTTAATTTCTCTGTTGCCTTATTTGTTTTCTGTCTGGAAGATCTGTCTAGTGCTGTCAATGCAGTGTTAAAATCTCCAACAATGATTGTATTCCCATCAATTTCCCCCTTTATCTCTGTTAATAATTGAGAAACTAATTTTTTCTTAAATTGATTTCATTCTTGCTTCTCAGCCTCCTTTCTTCCTTTCCTCTCTTTTCTCTTCCTTCCTCCTTCCCTCTCTTCTTGAAGTTAATCCAATCCTCTGTCCAGGAGAAGAGAACTATTCCTTTAATGATCCTCACTTCTGAAATTAATAGGACTAAATGTGTTATTTTTCAGTTTCCTATGAAGCTGTTTTAAGGGAGGGAGAACGTAGGTATTGAACACAATTATCTACTGAGCAGCCTGGAATCAGGGAATTAGCCAAAATGTTTCTGGGAAGAGATCAGTTCTCACAGGATTCTTCTCATTCAGTCATTTCAAAGTGTGGTCCCTGAATGAGCAGCAGCATCTGGGAACTTGCTAGAAATGCAAACTTTGGGGCCCCGACCCAGAGCTGCCGATTCAGAGACTCAGGGAATGGAACCCAGGAGTCTGGGTTTTCCCAAGTCCTCCAAGTTGGGCTAACTGCATGGTCAAGTTTTAGAATATAGTGATTTTTTTTTTTTTGGTAGAATGAAGAATGTGGAAGCTCTTATTCTAAGATTTCTAATCTTTTTCTCAACATCAAAAAAACAGCAAAGGAAGATGAAAGGGCAATTTTAGAATGGCTGATGACAGAGGGAAACTAATAATCCAATTTCAGCAATTCAGATCAGATTCTTCTGTTTTGTTGCACAAGATCTGTAAGGGTGATTCTCCTCACCTCTTCACAAGACTGAAAATAAGATATCATATTAATTAGAGTCTGGAGGCAGTCAACACTCACTAAAGAGCACAAAACAATTTTCAAATGATTTATGCTCCTCTAAAGTTAAGTTTGGATTACGTGTGGAAAAATTTGAGAGGGAATGAGATGTGGCAGAGATTTTTCTAATCCTTTGGTCAATGCTTTTAAAGAGGAAAGTGTATAGAGACATTTCCAAACTGGTTTGAAATATGAACACAATTTTCTTTTTTTCCTTCAGTACATTTCCATAGTTATTTCTTTAATTTCTCTTTCTGTCAAGGAATGCTGTTTGATTTTTCAGACATGTATTCTGTAGAGCCAAGAATAGAGGCTTTCAGAAATTGTTGATTCTAACAAACTAACTTCAGAGTTCTTAACATATGGTGGTTGTTGATTGAACGTATCTTGCCGAGCAAGAAACTAAGATAAGATTCGATTCAGCGAAGAGTATGATCAAGTATCACTTTATGGAAAGCCATTAGCTGGGACTCTAAAGTTTGAAGGAACATGAGAAATGCAAATAACAACAATATAATTAAACTGTCAAATGTGATAGAGAAATTTATGTGAAAATGCATGTAGCCCTAGTCTTCTCTCCTTCTTTTCCCCTGGTTTTTAAGGCGACATCAAAACAGTTACTTCTGAGAATATTTATTACCTGTCAAGAAAAAGAGCTGGAGAGGATGTTGTGATGTATCCCTGAAGGCAAATGTTAGTTTCAAAGCGCCATTGATGTAAATAGTGCCTCTTTTTCTACTTTGTGGAATGGGTTGCTATGCTGAGGAATTTATTTGTGTTAAAAACCTGGCATTAAAAACACAAGTGCATGTTTGTAATAGAATTATAAGTGTGGGATCATCTTTATATAGGAGATACAAAGCTTAATACAAAGATTGCTTTTTACGTGGAGAAATAGCATAATAACAACAAAGATGCTTAAGAGGAAGTTGGATATAGTTGCTGAGAGACAGGGTTAAGAGAAAAGAAATTCTTGCAGAAATGTTGCTATTTCTGCTAAGCTGTGCAAAAAATTGGAATATGTCCAAATTTTTATTATCACAGACACACAAACATTCTTACACACATGCACACACACAATGTCTTTTCACTGGTTTTCATCTGGTTCTGTACACACACTGAGATTATTTTATATATGAAGTAGCAAAATATCTCTGTAAACAAACAAAACAACTACAATAAAAATGACCAAGTTACATCATTCATAACTGAGCTAATATAATTATGAATGTTTTGAAGAGGGACTTTTGCCTAATTAATTGGAGTTAAATATTGTTTATCCAAGGAAAGAGATGAATCAGTGATGGAAGGGGCAGTTTGAATAGCAGTAGGTGTTGGAGAAAGAAAAGGGATGTGTTTATCTGTGGCGATGTGATTTATTTTAAAAAATAGAAAATTCCCTCTTTTGGGCCTGAGGGAAATTCATTTTGGCAAACCATCAACTGTTTTTATGGAGCCAATATAAAATCTGTAGTTAAAGTTTGTTCAGTAATAAAAATGCTAAATAAGGCTATTTTGGCAAGGTTATTGGGAAGAATAAGTGAGATGCTGTATCTGTGACAGAGGACATGTGATATGATTTCACATGGTAAATGAAAGTGGGTGTGTGAAGTGCTATTACCTCCACGCTTTAGAAGGAAATACTTCTCAGTATTTCTAGGTGTACAAAATGACCCTGCACGGCTGGTGACAAGCGCCCAGGAGATGAGCTTGTTGTGGTCCCGTGTCTCTCACTTGACAGAGGCATTTTCCAGACCACATAGATTCATTGCTTCTACTCAGGTGATCCATGATGCTTCACGGTTTCCAGAAGTAATAGTATGTTTTTATTTGTGATAACAAAAACTGATGATGTAAAACAAAAAGGAAGGAAGGAAAAGAGATTCCATTACTCCGTCATGATAGAATCAAAAGCACAAGGATAATCTCCAGAAGTTGGATGTACTTAGCTTTCCCAAACCCAGCAGTCGTCCTTGACTCCTTCATTTCCTTTCTTACCTCCATTTTATTTCCCTCAAGCTCCACCTCCATCCCATAATAATCTTGTCTGAAAAATAAAACACTCCAGAATACAGTGGCTTCACAGAGCACACTTGTTCATGAGTGATTTTGTGAAAGCCATTTCTGGTGGCTCCAACTAGGAAGTCTTGTATTCCTTTCAGGGAGCTTGTCACCGACCCCATGATCATTATGGAGGGGGGAGTGAGAATCTTTGGGTATGTATTCCCCCATTTTTCACCCATTTCATGTTGACTTTATTCTAACCAACAGCTTGTTGCCTGTTGTGTGAGTACTGGAGATCAGGGTCATGGGCTGGGATCTGAATGGGGACATCCAGCCAGCTCAGTAAATCCACGTCCCACCTGTCCACTCACAAAGCTTTCGGAAGATCACCCTGAAGTGTGCAGTGCATGCGTGTGCCTAAATCCCACGTCACCCTTCCCACCTGACGCACAGGTGCAAAGAGAGATTGTGTTTAATTTACCCTTACAAATAAGTCTTATAATAACTTCTCACCATATTACTGAGATTCTGTGGCTCAGCATGTGATGAATAGCAGAGTTACTTTTGGGGCTTTTACAGTGTTTTGCATCCATACGACTTGTGCTACATGTATTTTCAATATCAGTAGGACAGAGATGACCAAAAACTTTTCTTAAATGCTGATTTGAAGAGGTATGTTAATTTAGGATTGTATATTCTGAAAACTCTTTTGAAATTGAAATTTTAATACACTTATAAACTATGTTACTCTTCCCTTCAGACTGACATAAAATCAGTAAGAACCAGGTAGTAAGCCTCCAGCAATTAATGTTTTTTTGTAGAGGTTTTTCGAAATGTATATTGGGTGATACTATCCTATCTCCCACTGTTAAGGTATTATTATGAGCCTAAAACTAGTAGCACTGCTGAAGTGAAATCCACAAAAAATAACAGGATTCTTGGAAGTTTTGGGCAGTGCATTTGACACGTTAGCGAGGAAATGCCAAGCTGACTTACGCAACGTCGATCCAGTTTCTGTGCTCTCTGTTCGTTCTGTTTGTCTTCCAAGTGCGTCATGATCAGTAGGCTCACCATGTTCATCTAGTTCAGATCCAAGGTGTTGACGTGCAGATGGATAAGCGCACTCTCCCCGTGGGCTTGGTTCTAGTACTTGTGTCACTGGTCCTTGCGGAGTCTCCTTGGGATTTCTGCTGCAAGGCTGTGATAGCCTGTGTTCCACTCAGCGAGGCTTTACTAAATTCCTCCCAGGTGCCTAGGTGGATTTTGTACGAAGGTCTGGCAGTAAAGTCAGAGTTGTAGAGAAATGATTGTGCAAGAAAGGGTTACAAGAGGAACTCCAGGGTTGTACCAGAGCTATGCAGACGACACTGTCTACAGCAGATGAGATCAGATGGTTCTCCTTGTTTGGGTCCATAAACAATTTTCAAAACAGCAGGCCTTTGTTCTCAGCTCTGCAGCTCTCCCAGGCCTGAGAACTCTTCGTCAGGATGGAAAGTACAGTCTTGGTGCTCTTTCTGAAAATGTGAGAATCTTTTGAAGCTGAGTTTGCTTGTAGTCGGTGCAAATGGTAAGAGAGAAATGAAGGAATTTAGCCAAGCTGTTCGCAAAACGTTCCATAAAGTGTTATTTGTTGATGGGACTGTAGGAGAATTATTGGAAGATTTTGTAAAAATGACCAAAGCTAGCCTGAGGGAGTAAGTAGTAACCCACTAGGCAAATCACATAATTCTGTAAAGAACTTTTGTGTAACAAGAGAACATTTTTTCACTCCATTTGTGTTTCCAGTCTGGAAACCACTTCAGTTTTGGCATTTGAGAACAAAAAAACAATTTCCAGGGAAATCTATTTATATCAAGGTAACACTTACAACAACAACAGCAAAATGTGTCTTCCTGAATGTATTTTCAATTCTTACTTCCACGTGGCTTGTTTTGGTAGCCTCCAAATCACAATTCATACTCACACCAGATTCAAAATTATAAGAGGGCAGGTATACCCTCTCCTCCATTTCTCAACATTAAACCTATATTAATAATTAGTTCTCCTTTTGAAATTATGTCAGAATTTTACATTTTACAGTACAGATTTGAAAACACTAAATTTACTGGCTTGTCCCCTTAATGAATCGAATAATTATTTTCTTTTATACAGTTTGAGTGGTACTTCCAAGGAAATGTAGCTGACTGTAAGAAAAGTACAAATCTAAACTTAGAGAGTAATACATTTTTGTGTATTTTAAACTCAATTACTGTTCTAATCTCAAATTTGAAAAATATTGTGCTATTTTTTATACCTATTTTTCTCAGACTAGGCAAGGGACTTTCTGTTATTGACTAGTTGGGAAATATTTATTGTGGCCTAGGAGTAATTCTAATATCCCTCTGTAAGATTAGGGTTGTAAAAGTTCTTATATGACCTGGGTTTTGGGGATGATCAACGAAACAACTTACGTAAAGTGCGTTTGCAAAACAATCATTATGTTGTCAAGAATTTGGCCTTTACTAGCATTTGCTTTGCACTTTATACTTTCATAAATTTGTTCATGTGTATTTTTGATCTTAACAGCTTTAGGAAGTGAACAAGATTGAATGTACGTACCCTAATGTGAGAGTATGAGAACTGTTTAATTTCTTTATTTCTAGGGGATGTGAGTAATCTTATCAAAATAAATTCAATAAAACAAGAATGGTAGCAACATTACATGGTTTTCAAGGTTGCAGAGTTAATGAGTGAGACGCCTAGGGCAAGGCCTCAGGTGCCTTGAGTTTCAGTCTAACTTTTTACTCCGCCCCATCCCTTCTAGATGGACAGGTCTCAATGGATGTAACTGTGTCTTATCCTAAAGTCATAGGAAAAGTTGTGTAACTCTAAGTGAATTTTGATAAAAATGTATGACATAAAATTCTCATTTTTTTCTTCAATCCCAATAAGTATTTGAACAATATTTTTGGAGCAAATCTCCTTCATTGATTATTAATGATTGTCTTGTAGACGAAGGGGAAAAAAACCATAAAACTTTCTTGATCATATTCCAAACTTAACTGTAACATTTTTTTTTCTTGAAATTTTTCATGTATTCACTTAAAGGAACTCAGTCAGTTCTTCTCAATATGTTCATTATTTTTCAGTGCGAAACCATGTCTTAATAATGTTCTTAACACACAACTTTACAGGGCACAGCAAGGATTTGGTGCTCATGTCATATGAAATGGCAAAATTAATATAAGGCCCGTAAAACACAGGTTCTTTTTAATCTCTTGTTTAATTGCAAGGCAGAGATTTTCTTCCGTTCTCTGCCAGTTCCTTCAGTATAGCATAGATGTTCAGCAGATCACTAATTAGAAGAACAAGATTGGTAACACAGTGAGTTAATTTTTGTTACCTGTTCTTTATGAACAGCCATAGCACTTGGGACATAGGAAATAGGAAACGGTAAAGCTACGGACAAACCATGGTATATTCTCACTTTCAAAGAAGCATCTCACTCTAGGCAGAAATGTCCTCAAGTGTAAAGATGACTGGTACATGGCAGAGGGTTCATGCAAAGGTAGAATATAAAGTGCTTTATGACTCTAAAGGGATTGCAAGAATTGCAAGTATGAAAAAGCAAGATCTGGCATGTACAGATAGAATATAATTTCATTCATTTCCTTTTGGTCCATTTCAAACCATTCTGTGGCTAATTCTTTTTTTTAATGTGTGTGTGTGTTGTGGGGGTGGGAGGGTTCACTCATAGATGATCAACTGTTCTGTGATTACTTGTAGTTCTATAAAAAAAAAAATCCCATCTTGGCAATGATCACTTGCAGTCCAGTGTAAGAGCAGAGTCCTTACTTCGTTTCAAGTTGACGCTTCTTCCCCCTGCCCGCTGCTGCAGGCTGGGAGGCTGGTGGGAAGGGGCAGCTCAATAGCTCTCCTCTCATGTTTCCATCAACATTTCTTCTGCTTTGTTCCTGTGCCTTAGGCTCCCCAAGGCTCCAGGATCCCCAGTGAGGGGAGGCAGGGAATGGTCTCCATGAACTTGAGCCTGTCTGTCCCTGGCTGGTTTTCCCTGGCTGTGGTAAGTACTCATGCTTTTTCTTTTTCCTTCTCTCCCTCGGAAAAATAACAGCTTTGCTGGAGATCTCGTATCTGCAGTTTCCATGGGACAGTGACTTGGAACAGGTTCCTCTATGTGGTCTCTTAAGATACGTCCCTCAGCCTTGGGACACCTGGTGGGACTTCTCCAGCTTTGTTCCTCTGAGGTGTGCTTTCCCCTCCAGCCAGCCCTCTTGAGTGTGATGTAAGATAAGGCCACACTAGCCTGATCTCTGTCTCTCTTTCTGGCCCTCACGTTCTCATGGCTTGTATATAAAAAACATGCCTTTTTCACTTCTACAATTTCCAGAGGAATAAAGACTTTGCTTTCTGTTACTCTGCCGTGAGAGGAGTCGGCTTGTGGCAATCATCTCTGTTACACAGTCTCTGTTGTCAGGTGTTGGTTTGTTTTGACCTTAGCAGTATTAAATGAAAGGAAGAGAAGCTCATTCCTTATGCATACACTTGGGGGGACTAATGCTTTGTGTGTTGGGAAAGAAAATAGAAGTGTTTTCTCGTATGAAAGTTTCCATTATTAAGTTTATTGGAAAAACGAAATGCTCACTTACAGAAGAGAGCCAGCACTGTTACAGTTTCCTTCACAATTATATAATCCCTTCTGTTCCAGACCTTCAATCCCAAGAAATAAAATGTGCCTTTATTTCTTTCATTGAGTGCTCCCAGTAGCGTTGTCTGCGTCATTTGTGCCACAGCGCACGGGAAGAAAAGGTCGTTCTGTCAACGAGATGTGGTGCCCATGTGCTCCACATGTGAAGTGGGCTGCGCTTTAAGGCATGTCCACTAGCGCTCCAATTAGACTGAATTTGGGTGGTTGGGATAATGTGCAGGGCAGGAAAAGGGTATTCCACAGGTATCATTTAAGATATCAATACTGAAAACTGGAGAGAAGGACCCTCATTTTGCCATCCAAAAATTTGTGCTTAAGTAAAAGCACAGATTTGGAGAGTTCTTTGTATTTTTGAGTTAAAAGATTGTAATAAATTAATGGATTTTGATTTTTTTTCCTCCTTGGTGAACACGAAGGAAGTAGCTAATAAATGACCTGGAGGAGGTTGTAGAGCATGACCATTGGCAGGACTCTGGCTGCCGGGAAGGGCTCGGTGTAGGTTCTGGCCCAGCCAATTGCAAACCAAGCAGCACACGTCAGCTCTTTAAGCTTTATTTATCTTCTTTGTAAGACACGTGGAGTGAGATTAATTCATTAGGTTGTGGTGAAAATGAATTAGGACAAGGGCAAATTCTTGGAATTTTGTAAGCATTTAATAAATGGTACCTATCACCATCATCATTATTGTTTGAAAGACGCACCAAGGATAAGATTGTGAGTTATGTCTGTTCTGTCTGTCTGTGTAACTGTCTGCCTATATATCTACATCCAATATTGAGAATAATTAATATTCAACTCCAAGGGTATAAATATTCAGAGAATAGAGGTCAAACAGTAATTGTGTCTAGAACTGCATTTTTGTAATCTCAGGCAGTAAGGCTAAGAAATACTTAAAGAACACTGAAAAATACTTTAAATAATTATGCTCTTTTTTGGGTAAACTAATAACAGAATGAACAATTGTGTTAGGAGCTGACAAGGCTTGAAAACTATATTTAGCAAACAGATTGACACTTCAAAGTTAAAAAAAAAATTCCCCTGTGAACTAGTGTCAAATTTTATGTCATGAAACTTCACTCCTCTTTTCCTCATGCTTTAAAGGTTTTAGTTCCCAGAAATATCTGTCCATTAAGCACATTCCTGCTCTGTTGATTTCCAGTCTCCAAAGCAGCAGCTTCAATAAAATGAAGACAAATCTAAGATTTTACTGAAAAATCAACCTTATTTTTTGGCTAATTCTGATTAGATTTTACATATGCTTCTTCCCATTGTACAAAAGTTTTTAAGCTTGAGTAATATATGTTTAAGAAACATTCATTAATATACTTTTAAAATAATAGTTGTAGTTTGTAGTCTTAGACATGAAAAAGAAACCCTCCCGTCCATGGTCTGAGTATCCTTTGTGCATACTGGCCTCTTTAACCAAGTACACTCATAGTTCATACTCTTGGGGAAACGATTTAATTTTTTGAAAGCTTGATAATAATGGCTCCAGAATGAGGGGGAAAAAAAGCAAACATTAATGTTCCCAATCCCAGACGTGAAGAACTTGTACTTAACCTTGTCAGAACTGGTTGTGAAATAATTCTATACAGAAGAAACATGTTGAACCATTTGGCTATAATTATCTTTTGCTCATAAAAATATTGAGTAGATTTGCTCCTTTAAATGTATTTCTTTAATATGGGAAATACACAGATGTGAATGTTGTTACAGTGAGAACATATGAATTCAGTTGTCCAGTTTATTTTACAAAATGTTTTAATTGAGGATTACTTGCCCAAAGGGTACAATGCAAGCAGTTGAAAGTGGGGAACTTTAATGATTTTCTGAAAATGTTTTTACACGGTAGAGATGGAATGCAGGCTTAATATCTGAGACGCTGCCTGGTGGGTTCTGTCCTTGGAATGGGTCTCACGTTGCCCTGTGAAATAAAGAGGCTGGATTACGGATGGGCTGTTGAGAAAAGCACAGCAACTCAATTGTTCCGTGAGTGTGACCCTGTGTGAAAAGTGATCAGATAATCTATTTTGAATATGTGTAGTTTAGGTGCTCCAGTTATGCCTCACTAAAGTTAAGAAAACCAGGCACTACCAGGTGTGAGATTAAAAAGACTGGGGACTATGTAAACAGAGGAGAAGGCTGTACCCCCTGCCCCGGCACCGGATAAGACATGACTGAGTCTCAGGTTGGAAGAGGAGGAGAAGGAATTTGGGAAGGAGCTCTGGATAAAGCGAATAGGTTAACTACTTCCTCTGCCTTTCATCATCTCTGGGGCGGGTGGCAGGGAGGTGGAGCTACAAAATAGAAACGAGAGGTCATTTATCCTGGGGAGATTGAGTGGGTACCAGATCCTGGAACTTTGCTTCTTGGCTAGAGTTTGAAGACAGAAACTTTGTAGAAATGTCCAGCAACCCTAGCTCAAGGGAAAACCCATGCAGTTTGGAAGCCTGTGTTTCCAAGAAGCTTCCCTTGGGCCTGAGAACCGTATGTATTAGACACGAACATTTCCTTGCGCCCAGGGGGTGAGGAGGAAAGCAGATCCAAGAGAATGGGCCAATCAGACATGTGTCATTTACATGGAAGCACAGCTCATCTGTCAAAGTGATCGTTATCTTGAGCGTCTGTGAGACGTCTAAGGGTGTCACCACAGAAATGATCGCCATTCATCAGAGCCAGCACAAGATACAGAGAGTGGAACTGAAGTGCTGTCAGCTAGGTACTACATCAGAAAACAGCCCCAGACCATCTGAGCCTCATGGTCACACCGACTCCCATCATGCATGATGGTCAGTAAGCCTCACAGCCCAGCTTGAGAGAAGGGAAAAGAATGCTTAAATTGAGCAATGTTAAATTTTGGATTTAAAAAAACAACCCTAAATGGGCCCTTTATCAAAAAAAAAAAAAAAACAGAAAAAACAAAGAACAAAACAAAAAAACCCCCAGAAAACATTTAAATTTTCTCTACTGATCTGAATTCCATATAGAGAAACGATGACAGAATCATTCCTGGATTCTCTGGACAATTTTAAGTGTGAAAATTCACACCTGCTATCAGTATTTGGATCTCAGGAAGAATTAGAATAAAGGAAAAGCAGATGCACAAAAAAGCAAAACAAAATAAACAAGCAAGTAAGCAAAAAAAAATCCTTATTGATATGGGTACTAAAACAGTAATTTTGTTAGTTAAATCTGTAATAAGCTATATATCTTAACACTGTAGTAACTCATAGCGGTATTCTTGCTGTGTTTATAGTTTCAGTGATGTGAAACTATATTTGAAACCAAATCTTGTACCTTCATTTGTCTGTAATAAGGAAATGAAATGAGAGAATACCATGCATTTCCTTTTCTTTCTTTACAAAAACTACCCTAGTAAAATTAGGAAGGGAATGAGCAAATGTACTGAAAAGTTCTATTTGAGAAATAAGTTACTCATATTGGAGAATCCTATTGGAATTATGCTAAATATTTTGAAAGTAATATTTTGATAATTTTTTTAATTTTTACATTTTATATGTATATGCAAAGCTGGATAGATTCTTGTATATGGCTCTATATAAGTATAGTACACATGAAGCTAGATCATCTTTCGAAAGGCTGTGCTATGATGCATTGCATTTAAGTTTCACCTTAACAGGCTTGGCTCAGTGTTTACCAGTATTTTCTGAGGACTTTTTCATATCAACAAAATAAAAATCTATTATTCACGGATGCAATGAAATTAACATAAGAGTCCTTTAATAGGTCTGTACAAGAGTTTGAATTCTATGGTAATCTATTTTTAATCAAAGGTGAGAAATTAGCTATTTATGTGTCCTTTTCTGCTGAAATTGTCTTCACATGAGCCTTCATTAGTCCCCTTGAGATTCACAGCTCCTATGTTTTGCTATTATTCAGTTTATGAAGCTTTGAAACAGCTTAGTATTCTCTTAAATCCTTCTGTCACCTGGGATCCACCCCTAAGTTCTCACATTTATCCATTAATATGCAGTCTTTCCAATATAAGTCCTTGGAAATTCATAGTCAAATGTCTCCTCTTCTGTCTCTCTCTTTTACTATAAAATTTTCTGAAATTTGCCAAGTAAATAGGTAGGTAAATTTAAGTTGAAATCTGTTGACATGTTGATGATGACTAAAAAATGTGTGTGTGTGTGTGTGTGTGTGTGTGTGTATTTATGTAGAACTTATATCCAGAATTCTTCTTTCCTGTGCCCTATGTATAGAAAATTAGTGAAATCAGTAAATCTAACTTCAACAAGTCCTTTTATAAAACTTAGATTTACAAAATTTAAATTATCAAATTCTGTCCCTAAAGCACATTATTCATGTTTGTTAATGCTTTTATTTTCCCCTCAGATATTTTTCCTTTTTTCTGATGACTGAGAAGTGAACCTGTATAGATCATTATTATCAGTCATTTTATTAACTGCAATTTTAAAATTTCTCTACTTGTATTATTCATTTGCTCAGTGGCATCCAAACAGATTTTTATATTAGCAAGAATCTATTTTCCAATCATTAAAATATGACCTAATACATACTGAAAATTCATCACAAGTTTAAAGAAACTGGATGACAGCAGTTTGTTATGACACTAAAGAAGCAGATCAGAAAGACTTGATCTTGTATGAGTGGTGTCATCCTGTAACGTCCTACATGAGAAATCTTCCCGTTTTGACTTAACTCCCCTCTGTCTAGAACATTTAGGTACCTCTCTGCTTTCAGTGGGAGCACACTGAGGGCAGGGGTATTTTATTCATTTTTGTTCTTGGCTCATCAGAGGTGTTCCATAAAAGCTGAGTGATGACTCAACAGACTCTTGAATACAGAGAGGCAGAGCGATTCCCAGAGTGTCAGGATCTGGCAGTGGTGTGACGGCTTGTTCACCTAGGGAGAAATTTGGGTCCCAGAAGGCGAAGTACTTTATGATTTTGCTTGAAGTCAGCCTGGTTTCAGAAATGAACTGTAAAGTTGGAGCATTGAGTGATAGTGTTTGTGTATTTGGCTAGACTGTTGAAGTGTGATATTTTAATCACAATCTATAATCTTATTGAGTCATAATGGAAACCCCTCATTTACAAATGAGAAGATGAAATTATGAGACTTGCACATGGTGGTGGTAGTGGAAGGGCCTTTGATTCTGGGTTCTTTTTTCGTCCCTGTGGGGTGAGTCCGTCTGTGGAAGCTCACTCACTAAGTGACAGGAGACCTCTCTGTCTTTCTCTTGGGAAAGACTTCCACTGATACCAATAATTTATAGTTGCACACTTCTTACTGTTTAGAAATATTTTCATATTCATTTCATGTACCTTATTTTAGAATGATGGAACAACTCAGTGAGGTTCACAAGAGGTGATTATTACCACTTTACATATGATGAAAATTACATTGCAGAATATTAAGAGAATTGACCAAGTTTATATGCGGAAAGATATTGGACTCAAACTAATCTTCTGGCTCTAAATCCAGCACTCTTTCCATGATAGCAAGATAATTACAGTAATTACAAAGTAACTACTAATGGTAGGCTGTATATTAATGAAGTGCTCTTCTCCTGTGCAGAGTCTCCTAGGATAATCATATCCATGATTCCTGGCTTTATGTTTGATTTTCTTCCCTCCCTCCCCTTCTCCTTCCTCTGATATCGTTATCTAATGTAGCTTAATAGCTTGGCTAGCGTCCATTAACATGTTGATTGCCCGCTGTGAATCAGGTACCCTTGAGGAGACACAATTGTCACCCAGATTTGGGTGGCATGACGATCAACATGTTAGTAACAGGAGACAACTATTAGATTTTTTGAGTTACTACTTTTTTGCTTAAATGAGATCTATACTTTGTAAAATCAAAAGTCATTCTGTGAATTTGGTCAGTTGCCATGGTTTACAAAAGTGGAAACACTACAGCACTTTCAAGACCTAAGCAAATTAACAGAAATGAGTGACTATAATTCACTCAGGAGAAAATGATGAGAGATAACACAGAACATAAGTAAGTTTCCGTCTGTTTGTAGCTGTTACCCATACATGGTGCTATTAACCTTAAATGCATGGATTAAAAAGCGTGTTACTTAATTAAAAAGGAAAAAAAGTGAAAAAAAATAGGAAAGGTTAGAGGTGACATACTCATTTGTATGTGCTTAATTGAGAGAGACTGCTGTGTTCCAGGCTGTAGTGCTAGATAAGCTTTATGCAGTCTTTAACCTATAGACGTTTTCGTATTTTGCATATAATGGAATTGAGTCTGTTGACATTATATGACTTTCCCAAGGCCCCTCCGTGGTGTCGAGGCTGTCCTTCAAACCTAGAGCTTCTGATTTGCAGGACAACTTTGATTTTGTTGTATCATAATTTATCATATGATGGGAAGACAGAATAGGTTGATTTTTTTTTTTTTCTGTTTTTCACCCAAGTTGGGACCATTTGGGAATCTGAATATTTTCCTCTTTCACCCTCTTCTTGAATATAAGCTCTTACCTCTTCTTTACCTGTGGTGTGAGAGTTAAAATACCAAGGAAGGAAAGGTTTACTTTCCTTTGTTCTTTTTGCCGTAAACTGTTCTGTGATATTTCATAAGACTGCATTCTTATAAAAACTGAATTACACTGAATGAGGCAAACAAATTTATTTTGTCTATTGCAGAGGAATATACAGTAAATACTGATGGAGTTAATAGACCTGTCAACTGGCTTCTGAGTAAATATGTGAGGAACTCATGCCATTTTCTCTCTGAAGGTGGCATTTCTCATTGATTTATGGTTAAGTGTATCACTAATAAGAAACTGACAAATAAAAACACCTGAGTTGACAATTTAAGGAAATATTCATAGTGAAAGTGAAGTCACCGAAGCCTCACACCTACGGTAGTCATGGCTACATTTAAAGTAGGTACGTTTAAAGTCGAGAACACGCATACATTTTAGTGCTGTACCTGAGGTGAGGTGGGTGCGTGGTCCTGACTGAGCTCTGAACCAATGAAATAGAGGCTTCCGGGAGAAAGACACACTTCACTGCTGAGTGGCTTTTTGCAAATTGAAATTGGGACTTCCTTCTATCAGAGAATTCTGGTCCCAAAGGTGTATCTTGTCATAATATCCCCTAAATGATTTAATATCTTGATTTTGAGTTCAGTTTCCTACAGAGATTTTTAAGGCTGTGTGTGCATCAAGCTATTTACTTTCTTAATTTTTACTCTTTTAACATTTAGAACAGTTCTGAAGCCAGTATCATGGAAACACACACACACACACACACACATACATACACATACATACATACACACCTACTGGTGATCAGTAAGAAGAGCTGTATTCTTCTAATTCTTAGCTTGAAAAATATACTTTAGTGTTCTGCTTCTATTCTTTAGGAAATAATTGCAACAAACTCGTTTCACTTAATAGCATGTCACGTAGCTAATCACTGACATCACATAGAAGCTAAAATTAAATTTGAAGCAGTAAACAAATTGATCATTTTATACAAGTATGTTTCATATGTTAAAATGATCTTGTAAGTATTCTGAACTTGAAATCTAAACTGTTTTAACGGAAAGAATGATAGGAGAACAATGAGCATTCATCATTAAAGCCTGAAAAATAGTTTAACTAAAACTGAAAACAATTTTAGGCTCTGATCTTCATCTTCAAAATTACATTGGTGGCCTGAGGTCATTTTCTTGGGGTATCTTTCTACGGGTGGAAGGGGCAAGGGAAGAAAGAAGCAATGGAGAAAAGATGACACGTGAATTAATTAGTGAGACTTTTAAAAGAAAAGTTCTCACTGTAGGCAAAAATCATAGTGCTAAGCACTTCTTGGCCTGGCTTTTATCCCAAAACTCTTTATGAAGTGGTAGGATTGTGTTGTGCAGAAGCTGAATCTCAGATTATTTGCGGCAAAAAATACCCTCCCTCTCACTATTTGTATACCCTTCCAGAGCTTTTAAACTTCCAGTGCCTGAGCCCCAGCTCTCCCATGGTCCTTTTCTCCTCTCTGTCTCACATCTCTGTTAAGGACCATCTCGTGTGCTGGCTCTTTTACCCATTCCCTTATGATTACTCCAGGCAACTAGCCTAATAAAGGTAATTACATGATCAGGTATTGTTGTATGAGATAACGTATTTCCAATTTAATAGTAATTTTTAGTGTGCAGTTCTAACAATAATATGTTGTAGTGGGAAATTCAGGCTGTAGATGCCCTCCTTGTCTCTCCAAACACACTGGAGGTAAATGCAGATTTCATGTAAACTGTCTTGCATGCTAAAATATTAACATATTAATAAGCATGTAAATAATAGCAAGTTATGGGGCAAATTTCAAAGTAAACGAAATTATACTCTGACAAACTTTCCCCTCCTTTTAGGTAACTGCTCCTGTCTACACTTTCTTTAGACTGTTCAATCCTCCTCTGTAGTCTACACACGCAATATTGTTCCCTGATCAAATCCAGTTATTCTGGGCTGCCCCATGTAGACTCTTTTGTCCTCAGCCCCCTGCTTCCCTCGAGTTCATGGTCTGGATGCTGCCATATTCCCAGGGGATGGATAAAGACTTGTCAAGCAGACAGAGCCTTTCATGATATGCAGTCAGAGTCATGCAGATCAAAGCGGGAGAGCAGGTCTAGGTGAGATTTAGTGACTGGTAAGAAATAGCTATCATAGAAATGACAGTTATGCCTGGAAGAGTGATTGTGACGTTCCTGTAATTCAGCATCAGTTAGATTGCTGAAAGGCAAGGACATTCATAGGAATGAAGAAGTATTTTCTGTGCCATCTGAATACCCTTTGATTACATCCTTTATAGCACTTTGCTACACTTCAGTATAATTACTGGATTACTCCTCTGTGTCTTTCAAGAGACAATGGATTCCTTGAGCTCATGGACTCGGCCTTTCTTTGGTCTTTGTAGTCCTAGTGCTTGTCACATAATATTGTCAAGTAAATACACGCATGTTCAACAGTTACAGAGGAATTATTATTTTAAAAGGCCTTCTCTGATAGACGAATTCTTTTATTCTGGACTCTTCAGAGCCGTTCCTTGAGACGTGACTTACGTCAGTAAGTCTCAAACGTTCATGGTTTATATGACATCAAATATACTATGTGTGTGTGGAGGAAGAGGGGGTCTGGGGGAAGAGGGATCTCAATTCACATTCTTAACTAAGTTCAAACCAGGGAGAGAAACTAGAGATTTGCCTAGGGCTCGGTTTCTCTTCTCTTCCTATTGTTTAAGGTAAAACCCTATATTGAATAACTTTCTCCTTAAAAATTGTTAACATGCAGAATTGGAAGTGAGGGCAGTGATTCTGATCTGCTGGGACTGGATTCCAGAGTAAAGATTATGATCTGCCGGTGTGACCCCTCTATTTCCTACTTGTTTTCGTCCTTCATGACTCACTTGCTCTTGGAACAACCAATCTCATTCACTTAGACCCAGGTCACTCATGCCTTTTAAAGTAGAAAAATTATTAATGTCAAGAAATTCTTCTAAGTTAAAGATCGAGACAAATTTTTTTCTTTTTCTTTTCTTTTCTTTTCTTTTCTTTTTTTTTTTGTATTTTTCATTTCTAGCAAAAACACAGTGCTGAAACATACTTCAGTGTCTGGAAGGGACTTGATGAGACCTTCCAGATTATCTTATCTCAAGTTAGAATTGGCTTTTTGGAATTAAAAGCATGATATTTCTTTTTTTGGCAGGGAGAGGTCAGCAATTATTATTATTATTATGTTTTTGGCTAGACAGTTTTTAAAAAATTTTTTTATTTTTTATTTTTTTAATTGAAGTACAGTCAGTTACAATGTGTCAATTTCTGGTGTGCAGCACAATGTCACAGTCAAGATTATAATGTAAGGCTGTGATTAAAAATTTTCTAATATGTCTCTTTAAGATTCAATATTGAAGATATTTATATGTTTTTTATGTAAGAGTGATGTTAGAACTGTTACTTATGTAAGAACGAACACGGAGTAGAAACTAAATTCATAGCTAATGTATTTTGATTAGTGATTTATGCCTTCCTAACAATTTAAGATCTTGAGTACCTGAATTGCTCTCACAAATATACAGATAGATTTTCCTATGCTTTTCAATCTTGGGACTTAAGTAGCAAAACCCACTCATGACCTCTGAAAACATATACTGTGTTTAATCAACATGTAAAGTGCTACATTCATAATCAACTCCACCAGAGTAAAATGGTAGGTAGTTTTGCTGAAAATGAACAATGACTAAGATTAAAGAAAATTTTAAATGAGCCTGTAATTCTGGCTTTATCAGAAGAGACAAAAACTTTAAATTTATGTGTCAAGGGGAAACAATCTACTTAAAAAAAAATTGGTCTCACTTTACAAATCACTGAATATCCGATTTTTCCAGAAGATGGAAAAGATATTTTATCTAACTGCATTGAGTATTAGAGCAAAGAATGAATTGAAGGGAAAGTTTTATTCAACTGGCTACAACATGTTGGTGCTCTGAGAGACTTTTCTCTTTATAGGAGAATCCATTCAAATATATCTGGATGGAAAACAAAGATGTACAGAGGGAAATAAAAGTCCATTTCTCATGATTTTGGAATTCAGAAGGCTGCTCCTTTTTCTGTTCTGTTTCTTCTCCTCCTCTTTCAATTCTCTCTAACTTTTATTCAGTTCATTCCATTTACTACCAACACTCTAGATTTGGTAGCTTGTTAAAATCATATCAACCCCCTTACAAGAAGATCCTTTGGTCTCTTTGCAAAACTGGGGCTCATTAGGTCAGTAAATGGTGTCTATCCGTATGGAAAAATATTCTCCCTGGTAGCATCTGAGCTTGTAAGATAATCGATAGGTGATTTTCTCTTTTACTGCTCAGTCTCTTATTTGCTCACTGGTAATCTTACTTGAAACATTTCCCTTTTCATGTCATAACTTTCCAGTTTTAAAAAATAGTGTTGGGAGAATTCTGGTGATTTGTACTTTAAAAAAAAAAAAGCTTTGCTATCTTTTAAAAAATGCCATATAAGTCATGAAATGTTAAATATCTTGTTTAATTAAATTTCTAATTAAATCTCTGGAGATATTGCCAGTTACACTTGTATGCTACTATAGGGCCCACAAATATGAAATGTCTGCGATTAAAGTAGGTTACTGTAGTTAATACTGAAAGTATGTCAGCCTGTGTATTTTTCTAATACTCAATATGTCTAGTAAATGAGGTGCTGAGTGTTGCAGACATGTTCATATATACACGTACACACATATCTTTGGTTTTGCTGTTTTCTCTGTCTCTTATGCTTTAGTCACGTGTGAAGTTTTTCTTTAACTTTCAGTTACTACATGGGACCCCTCTTTAGGCTGTAGGCTTACCATGGGCGAGGATCTTGTGTGTTCAGCTGTCATCACGGATGCTGCACGTTACGTTTGGCACATGGTAGGAGGTCAGTAAATGCCAAAGGAAAGCATGGACTTGCACTCCAGTGTAGACTGAATGTGCCGGATCCTGTAAGTAGGCTTGCTTGGCACGCTTTGAGGGGCGAGTGAGCCGTGTGGCTGAGTCACGCGAAGGCATTCTGATCTCCTGGAGGCATGATGGCCATGCCGTCTTTCTGAGGAGGCGCTGGTGAACTTGTGCTCTGTCGTCCCAGCTGCCACAGGTCCTGAGCAGCAGCGGAGGGCAGTGGTGTTGCACAGAACAGCCCTGCGGGCGCTTGCGCGCTGGCCCAGCCAGTGCTTCTGGCTGTTAGGACACAAGTCAAGTTCTCTGGCCTCTCGGAAGTGCCCTTACGCTGCCTGGTATGTTTCCATAGACACCCTTCTGATGAATTAGCTGCACTGGATTCTGTTGTTTGACATCATGAGCACTAGTCAGTCATCTCTCAGAGCACGGTAATGTGGTCAAGGCCACCCTGAAATGGGAATGATTTGACTTTTAATTGGAAGATGTGGAAGATGACGGAAGTCTGTGTGAATGAGTGTGTGTGCAGTTTTTTATTTTTGTCACGGTAAGTTTTAGTTCCAAAGTGCATAAATGAAATTAATTTGGTGTTCGTTCAATACATTTTAATTACAGAATATAAATAATAATACCTCATGTTTCATTGCATTGTCAACATTTCTTAAGTGCTTTCATGTGTTACTTCATCTGGTAATTACAGAAACCCTCAAAAGAGGAGGTATTACCCATGACTTCCATGCTAATCTGAGGAAATTCAGGCCTAGACATATAGGCGTCTCATTCTTCATTCATGCTCTATCTAAAGATTTTTCTCTGCACGCGAACTTCAGCGATAGTTGGCCTTAAGTATGTGGATACTGTGTAGCCTTGGTATCTACTTGTGTTTCTACTTTTATTAAAGGGTCAGAAATATTGAGTCTCTGAGTATTTTTAGCTTGACTGACAGGAAGCCTCTATAAACTGATTAAATTATTAACTAGATGTGTGAAGTCATTTTCTCTAATATGTGGAGACTACAGTAGCACTAGACATTGCTCAGATCTATTTAGTTTCCACTATATTCCTTGAAAATTAAAACTATCTAATCAAATTATTTTCATTTAGACCATCTTAATAGCATAAGAAGTGATTTTTAAATCTTGTTTATTAAGTCTTAAAAGAAGACTGATTTCATGATTTCATTTCCCACTAACAGTGTCTTTAAGGGAGATGATGATACGACAAAAAACCTCCATTAATAAGATTTGCAGTCATCATTATTACAAAATCATGATAACAGGATACAGGGATGGTCACAGAATCCTGTGCTTAGCTGTGCTCTATGCCAGCTCCTGGTAATTTAACAAGGGCTTTTCTTAAATTCTAACTTTGCAAAAATGTTTCTGTAACTTATCAATGTACTGTGGAAACAAATGAAAGTATAGAAAATAGAGTATGTGGGCAGATGTCAGATTCTAGTAATACTTAGATATAATGTTTATGTCTTGTGTATATTCATAAAGGCAAATGCATTTTTATTGCTAGATCAGGTAATATTTGGAAAACCTACCAGTGATTACTCTTTATTTCTCAAGATTTCACATTTAAGCTTTCAGCTTTGATCTGAGTGTTGCTTTTTTCTGAAAACTTGGTGATGCTGAAATCATATGTATAAACTTCTAGATCATACTTCTGGACAACTGGTTTCTCACATTAGGGAGGAGCGCTCAGAAGCACCTTGACGTCCTTCTGTCACTGAGATGTGAATGATGTATCGTCATGGTAATTTCACAAATGATGCCCTGGAGTGTTCAAAAGTTAATGTCATCCAGATAGTAATTAATTATATCCAAAAGAATGTGAAATATTTCTCTTGATTATGAAGTATTTTAAAAAATATAATGACTTTTGGGAAACTATGTAGAAACATATACCATTTACTAAAAAACGCCCATTGTCAGGCACCCTGAATTGGCGTTACTTTAAATGTTTTGAAGAAATCTGCAAACACTGGCATTGAAATTGTTATTGTTCATGCGAGTTTAGTCTTTTCCAGAGACTTGTTGAAACTTTAAATGGATAACGTATTTCTTATATTTACACGTGGTAGTATCTAGCATAGGTGACACAGAAGGCTGTTACTCATAGAAATTTGGGTTAGATTATGCTGCCATTTGGATATTTCAGAGAATTGAGAGGTTGATGGTACGTCGCAAATTTTAATTTTACCTCATTTTTAAAGAACTGAATGTAAGGGCTTATAGGATATGACAGAAATCAAAGCTCTACATGAAGAGTGAGAGAAGCATTTCAAAGATGTTGCTGCAACTATGTTGACCATTTTATTGTAGAATCTTTTATCGCTCTGTGTTGGTTATACTCTGATTAGATTGATTCTTTAGAGAAGAACACCAGCAAAACAAATGAAAAAAATAATGTTCACTGGCTTATGACTAGTACACAGGTTACTCTGGGACAAGGATGATAATGTGGATCATTGCTCACTCAGTTCTACAGGAAAAATAAACAAAAATCACTTGAAAGGGGTGGTTATCTCTTAGGCAGATGAATTGGGGGTAGAAGGCTATTAATGTTTTCAGGATCATCATAAATGCTGAACACCATCTTCCCCTCTTCTTTCCTCATCCTATTACATACCTAAAACACATCCACATCTCTTAGATGGTCCACTGATTTCTAAAACTTAATCATTAAATACCTAGTTTCTTTAGGTAACAACTGTGTCTTACTAAGTGGGTATAATTGGTAAAAAGCAACACATTGTCTCTATTAGGCATTGTCACCCACCCTTTCATGAGGGTATTAGATACTTCTAAGGTGATGTGATGCCAGAGGCCATCCTTTCTGAGATGGGAACAAATGTTACTGGAAGTATCGATGTGAAAGAGTTGGGGGTGAGGAAGAAAAAAATGGAAAGGAAACAATATAGGTGACAAAGAAATGATCCACCAGTCTGCTGAGAGCTGTCTAAGGCAGAAGAATATCGGTGTTCTCACTGCAGAGTAAGTGAGAACATCTCAGCTGATATATGTATTTCAAACAATATTTAGACTCAAATTGCTTAATAAAACAAAATTATGAGAACTATTAAAAAATTGAGAGAAAATAAAAAATAAAAAGGCAAATGTATAGAAAAATAAACAAATTAAATGGATTGTACTTTAAAAAGGTCATTTGCAAACCTCATTAGCCTATTTATTGACCACCAGAGCAAATTGTAAAAGCACATGAAAATAGAATTAAGATTGAAAATACAAGGAAGTAATAAGAAGAGACCTTTCCAAAAAAAGCAGTCAAATATTTTATTCAGTCCTTATTATTCCTTACAATACTTGTATATCCTTTCAAAATTTAAGGAGCCAGTGAAAAAGAAGATAATCATCAGTATAGCTAAGAGCTTCTGACTCCTTGAGACATTAAAACAAACAGACAAACTTCTGGCTCATTGATACATTGTAGGAGAATCTGAACTCCAGCCTTGGCTTCTGTTTTCATTCTAACTTTTAATGAATTCATTGTAAATCCATAAGGGTGCTGAGACCCCATTATGTTTGTCAAAGAAAAATGCTAGCGAAATAATTCATTGCTCTTCGCCTGTGCTTTTTCTTTTTGATGTCTAGATCCTTTCTAACCTTTGGGCATATTCTTCCTGATTTCATTAACTTTTACCTTTCCTGTTATTTTTAGGTAGTTCCGTAGCTGCTTCTGTGAGATCGTTCTTTGAGAGCAGGGAACATGTGTTCAAAGATGAATGTTCAGCGTGGAACTCAAGATTGGACATATCTGGTGAATTTGTTCAGAATTAAGACAATTGAAAACAGCATGCTAGTGGAGAAAAGCAAGACCAGGTGAACAGAGAAATTTCTTTAAATTAGTGTCTCTTGTTCATACAAATTGACGTTTTTACTCTGAGACGAATAAAACCCACCAAACTGACGGACAGGTGAGCAGACACTGTGAGCCCTCGGAAAAACCCAGAATCCTTAAAGGTGAGAAGACTTGCCATTTAAAATGACTTAATCCTCTTTTGAGCCATTCAAGTCAAATGTCATCTCTTTTAGTGTTTACTTGTTATATGTTCTTTCTTGTTAGGTTACTCATTTGAAAATGAGCACATGAGTGTCTTTGTGAAATACAGTAGCAGGGCTACGTCTCTGGTTTTTAGCTTTAATGGATATTTCCCTTTCAATTTTAATTCTAGATATAAAGTTACATTCCACCTGTTCTTAAAATTGAAGAACATGTGGAAGTTGTAGTTATTAAGGATGAATTACCTTCAAGAATGTGGTAAGTATTTCAAGCAAGTCTTGATACCAAGTAAGCACTTCCCCAACCTTTGCAAGTATGATTAGCATGTGGTAAGATATGCATATTTAAAGCTGACTGTGTTACCTTCTTTTCTCAAGCCTTTTGCTGTGTTTATTTTTAATGTCACTTGAAATTCACTTGGCTCACTCTTCTAGCTCTGGAATAAGTTTGCAAGTGCTTAATAAAGTTTTTTTACTTTAGACCCTCTCAGGAATAGGTACTAATTAGATGTGTGTCTGGAAGAAAAAAAGTAGCAGAAAATGTTATAAGGCATCACAAAATAATTGGTGTACTTTTATTCTTTGAAAAGCAACACATTTTGAAATATTAGACGTTGATCTGTTGGCAAAAGGCACCCTCAAAAATGGCCAGTTTTTATGGCCAAACTGATGACTTTTAGGAGAGCAGATTTATCTTGTTGTTAGGTTAGAAGTGTGAATTATTCTTCCCAAGTCAGCTTTTGTCTCAGAATGTTGCAAGTGGCTGATTTCAAGAAGTTTATATATAGCCCTGGGCTGAGAGCTACAGCCCAAGGATTGTGACTTAAAATTTAAAGAGACTTGACACTAATTTCTTCAAGAGAAAGAGGAAAATAAGAGAAATCATACACTCGCATCCATGAGACCAGGACTTACTATTAATTAAAGGATCATCAAATTGTTGGGTTTCCAAATGTAACTATAATGCATAATCCCTTTCGAAAATCAAAATGGACCTTATTCTAAAGAAGTAAATTAATTTTATCTTATGATTTTAAAAATCCACTTAGTTTTTTTTAATATTTATTACATTTCCTATATGGGCTTGACACTGTGTCAAATCTTAGTATCAGTTCAATCAACAGAGATTTATCAAAAGCCTACCAGTTAGCTGTGGACGTTCTGTCCCCACTGAGAATGCAGTAGTAAGCAAACCAGACACTGTTCTGAACTTATGATGCTTACGTGCATAATTTCAACTAGAGGTTATGATTAACAAAGGAAATAAAAAGGATCATGAGAGAGAGAAACATGGGTTAAGAAGGTGAAGTTGCCTTAGGAACTTAGGAAGTTAACAGGAGTGACAAGAGGAAGTTTCCTTGAGGATAATGTTTAGGCTGAAACATGAAAGATAAGAAACAAGGGTATGGGGATGAACATTCCAGGAGGCAGAATGTTTAACAGAGCCCTGAGGATCTGGAACAAAGCCAGGGGGATGGAGAGCATGACTGAGCGGTGGGCAGAGGCCGGCTACGCAGCTTCATACCTATTAGTTATAGATCCTAATCCACAGTTACCTTCTCTGCACCTCCCCTTATGGGCCCTTATGCCCAGAATGTCCAAAACTAAACTGAATATTGCCATGTCCTTCTTCCTTGTTCTTTATATCTGAAAATTCAACCGTGATCTACCTGGGTTTCTTAGCCCGAGGCATTCCTGAAAGTTCTCTCTGTCCCGTGAGGTCCTCATTTCTCCTTTAGCATCTCCGGACTGCGTCCTCTGCTTTGTCACCCCTTTCATCATAGGCACTTGGAATGCAAAAGTCTCTTAACCATTTTTTGGTTATTTTGTGGAGGACAGGATCAAACCCCTCCTCAAAATGTGGTTTGAATGTGGGGATTGACGATACCATGTGTGCCAAGAGGGTTGCAAAAAAGGTTGTATCCACATAATGAGGCTTTCTCTGGAGGGAAGGGCAGGCTCCGCAGTAGGTACAGAAATGGCTTCAGGGAGCAGGGGAGGAGATAGACTTGGAGTTTATTGTCCTTGGCAGGGGGTGGGGGGGCTGGGGGAAGGGTTCCATGCAGGAGTCCAATGCTTGCATGTTGTACTTCTCGATGGCACCGGGCCAGTGGACCTGGACTTTCTAATCGGCTTGCCCAGAGGTGAGGGAAGAAGGAACTTTAACCTGCCAGTGGTCAAACATCAGAGATGGAGTCAGACTCTGTCACACTGGTCCTCATGCCTCAGTATTGATTTCCTGTGTATATTCCCAAGCTTCCATCTAAATGACTCTTCTAAAATTTAATTACATCATATTTCTCCTTTGCTGGTAACCGCATTGCCATAGACAGAAGTCCAAGTTCCTTAATGTGGCAGATGAGGTTCATTATTCCTTGTGTTCTGCTCACATTTTCAAGTTTTCTCTCACTATTTCCACATTTAGACTCCATTTTCCAGCCACATTAGATTAACTGAAGTTTCATAACATGCCTTGTTTTCACATTTCTGGACGTTTGTGTGCACTGTTCCTGGCGTCTGAAAGACTGTTCTCTGTTCTGCTCCCATATACTTCTTCTTTTTTAACTTTTAATTTCAAGTTTATTGAGGTATAATTTACATGAAACAAAATTTTCACCCTTTTTGAATGTACAGTGCAATGAAATCTGACAAATGTATAGAGTGATGCAACCCCAATCAAAATACAGACTGTCTCACCCACTATAGAATGTTCCCTTATGCCCCTTTGCAGTCAGAATGCTCCCCTGTTTCCGGTCCCTGCTGATCTGATTTGTTTCCTTGTAGTTTTGCCTTTTCCATGATGTCTTGTGAATGAAATTATAAGGCAGATGATGCTTTGTTTATAACTTTTTCCACTTAGCATAGTGTTTTTGAGACTCATCCACATATTTGAATACATTAAATAGTTCCTTTTTATTGCTGAATAAATATTATGTTATGGATACATCACAATGTATTTATCCATTACGCAGTTGATAGGCATTTGTGTTGTTTCCAGTTCAAGGCAATTATTAAATACATTTACTATAAGCAGTGCTATCTAGGTCTTGTTGTGTGGATGCAAATTTTAGATAAATATGTAAGAATGAGATTGCACATTTTATGGTGAGAATAAGTTTAATTTTGTAAGAAATTGCAAAACTTTTCAAAATGGTTGTACTATTTTAAATTCCTGCCAGCTATGTGTGAAATGTTCGCTGGCTCAAATCCTTGTATTGATATGTTTAGTTTTTTAAAAAAATATTTATCCATTCTGGTAGGCGTACGGCATATCTTATTGCATTTTTTAAGGACTAATGATGATGTGCATCATTTTATATGTTTATTTGCCACTAATATGTCTTCTTTGTTGATGAATCTGTTCAAATGTTTTTGACCATTATTTTAATCAGTTTGGTGATCTTCTTATCATTGAATTGAATTGTCAGAGTTCTTTACGTCCTTAGGAAGATCTTCTTGCTCAGGTTTGTTTTGCAAGTACTTCCTCCCTGCCTGAGGCTGACAACTTTTGCTTTTACTCTTGGTCCAGCAGCAGTGGATCCGCTGCCCTGGCCCACCATTAGAAAGCTTTTGATTTTGTTCCTTCACAAGAGGCAGTGGGTTATTCTCTGGGACCACAGGACATGGGCTTCCCTGCCTTTCTCGCAGTGGCTCACTGTTGTTGCTTGGTATGTAGGAAGGAACCGTGAAATGTTGGGAGTTTGTGTTTTTGTACAGCAGAAGGTGGGAGGCACTCTTAACATCTTCTGTCCCACATCCTGTCTTTCTCAGAAGCGTTAGTGAAGCCCTTGGGAAGAGCTGGAGGATGAGTGTAGACACTTCTTCTGCCCGGGCCCCTGAGAATTCTAAACTCTCACTCCAGTCTAAAGTCAGCCTTTACACACGTATTGACAGTTAATCTTTTTCTTCTTCCCTGATACCATAGTGACTGCTTCTTCCTTCCTGAGCAAAGTCTCTTTGGAGGAAGAGAGGTGAGCAGGGCCGATTACATTGCTCAGAAAATCCTGTGGTTGTCAGAGGGGAGGTGGAGATGAGGAGGGGAAATGTGGGTGGTTTTTGCTGTATAGATATCTTGATGCATATTCTCATATAATTCCAATAAAAAGTAAGGCTATTTATAAAGGTCTTTGCATAATTTCAGATCTCTTGTTCTACCCAAGTAAATCCAGTATTTTAAATTCTGAATCAAGTTTATTAAAAAAATTATTTTCAGTTCACTTGTAGTTCACATTTAAACTCTAATAACTGAAGGCTGAGAAAAACAAAAAGCCTTGTGCAACACTTTGTTCTGTTGATATCTCAGGAGCTTAGTTGTTACTGCACTAATCAAATAAACTTATTCTGAAAATTGAATTTCCATATTACATTTGTATTGCATCATGTATATTAAATTTATAGTCAGTAAACAGCATATGTGTACAATTATAGTCATAGATTCATTAAAGTGATATATCGGGTTAATTTCTCAGTAAAGTCTGGTAAGAATAACATATTCTAAATACTGAATCAAACGTTTATTAAAAATTCATCAGTAGTTCACTTCCACTCTTTTCTCATGATGCACAATCTTGAATCTCTCTGACTTCCAAGAATTCAGCCGGTCATTAAAATGTCTCATAAATTTGAATGGATTTGAGGCATTTCTCTACTAAACCTCATACTAGAAGTGAGTCTCAAGTATGTTTTGTTGCAGTCCACACAGATCTGTTCCTTGTTTACAAAGATGTGAAGACCAAGTGGAATGTATTAACTTAAACGCAGGTAATAAAGGCTAATTAAATGTAAGAGTTAACACATTTGATCTGGAAAAGAACGCAGATCATAATTTGTTTCTGATTTTAAAAGGTCAGAGACAGAGCAGCTATGTGGCACGCTAAGCTTAAAAGGTCGGTTGTCAGGAGCTATCAAGGCACACCCCTTGTCATTCCAGCAATTAACTTCTTCTCCCTCCGGGACCTCTTTCATCCTTTACGGATGGAAAGTACGGGCAGCAGATGAGCACTGGGGAGCTGGACTTCCACGTCACAAGCCATTCTCCACTCATCCCAGTTCTGCTCTTCTCGACTTGGGCTGGCCTCCTGGGCCATAACCCCCTTTGTTTCTCTGTGAGGGTATCAGCAGATGACTGAGTAATGGCCAGACCTTATTTGGTCTGATAGACTTCAGTTCTCTACAATAGCTCAGAACTATTCAGTGTTCCTGAAAACTTGGGAGATCATTGAAAAATATCACAACCTAGAAGGAGATTTGTGTAGACTGTGTATTGCGTATGAGAGCAGCGCAGGTGAAAAGCATGGTGAGTATTTCGCAGGTTGTGCCCCTCATAGGCACCTGCCAGGTAAGGCTCATTTCTCCTCAGGTGTTTGCCTCACTTCATCTGGGAGAAAAACACTGTCCTCCACTTTTGGCCTGGGGCTAGGGTCCATTTTGTTTCCTCTTCCCAGGAAGCAGTATTACATATTCAAGGAATGACCCACTTTCCCCTACTTTCTGGCTGTGGGGCGGGGAGTGGGTTTTGGGGGAGAAAGGTTTCACTGTAAGGTAGGCTGAGTAGACTTCCACTCGGCGGGGACGGTGCGCTACCTGGTTGCGCAGGCCGGGTCACCACCAGGCGTCCCCGCCTCTCTCAGTGAGACACGGGGTCCACTTCAGAGTCGTCCACCCACTGAAGTCTACCCAGTCTGCAAGGTTCCAGTGTAACCACTTCTTAGTGTTTGGTGTCATGTCCATTCTTAGCTAGGATGTCTTCAGAGTACTCCTCCCAATGGAGTCTGGAGGAAAAGTCACTGGGTACACTGTGTATTTTATGTGGAAAAGAAAGCATTTTAGAGCAGAAAGGGCCAACTTTGAAACTATACAGCTTCGGGCTTAAATTTCAGAATTTGAGTTTTATGTCAGCTGTGAGCAAACTTGGGCAAGATCCTCAAACTCTCTGTGCTTTTCTGTGCTGCTTGTGTCTAAAATTAGAATAGTAATTCCAAAGCAAGTTAGGAATATTAGATGAGAATATGTATGTATGTGTATGAGTGTATATATAGCATCATGACTTTGTTAACCTGGAGAGCAAAGAGGTCGTTGATCTGTTAGAATCACTTTTGTGATAATGGTCTTAAAATTCATCCAGAATCAAAAGAAGAAGAAAGAAGGAATTTATTCTTCTTTCGCTTCTGTTAAGAGGATCAGATGGACTAATCATTAAGTTTCCTTCAGTATAGAAAAGTTGCCCCCACCACTTTTAAATTTGAACATAACCTAAGGAGCAGGAAAAGATGATATGATAGAAATCCTTGCCAGAGAGAAATAATATGTGGAAAGTTCATTGGTTTCTAGCCCGGGGGGTTCAGGGAAGGGGTGAAGTAGCAATGTTGAGGGAAAGCAGACCCAGAGATGCTTCTGACACATCTCTAGGTCACAGCTCTTTGAATGGGGGATGGGAGGTGAGGGGCTTTAGTGATTTGCAGGGGAGTTGGAGACAAAAGGATCACAGCTGCTCTCTCTGAGGCGCCCTGGGAGGAAGGTACAACTGTGTCCCTTTATCAGCTTGACTTCAGTAAGACAGCGGCCGTGTCCAGGGAGACGAGACTGAGATGGTTGTCCTGCTTTCCCATGACTGGCGTATGTCGGACAGGAGATGCAGGATCTCCCCATGGATCATTAAACGGCTACAGAGCACTAGAGTCAGGATCAGAAGGCTGCCTTTCTTGCCTGACTTTGTGACTGAGTGTACAAGGTTCAAATGTTGTGGACTGGAGAATGATAATGAAAGGGGTCTTAACAAGTTCCTCTGTAAATTTCCAATGTCAGTAGACCTTCTACACTGACAAGCAGTCTCACCATGCTTCTGTATTTTTCTGGGGAAAGGCTTAACTCCTTCTTGAGGAAATGAGGCTGAGATGATCAAAGTCCCTGCAGTAATTTCTTACCCATCCAGAGGGAGCAGATCTGAATATGGGAAATCCAGGATAAGAAACTGACAAAAAGCAGACCTGATGACATCTTCTGAGCCACCGATCAAGCTGTGTTTAAATTTCAGTCGTGTGAAAGAATATACTCGCTTTACTGATAAGCTGATCTAGGTCAGATATTCTGTCATTTTTATCTGAAACAAATCTGACTGATAACAGAAAACAAGAACTGTGGACAGAGTAAAGGGTCCACTCTGGGAAGATGCCAAATTTGAGCTTGGAGTGTAGGGCCTTACAGTGGATCCATCCCCCAGTGCATCCTCATGGCAAGATGGAATCTTTTATGATGTACCTCCAGGAAGGGAGCCTGGAGGAGTTGGACATTAGCCCTGTCCTTTACCATCTCATCCAGATTTATACACATTTTAGGGCAATTAAAATGCATAATTTTAAAAGGATCGATGAATCACATCTGAGGAAATTTATGGAAGTTAAGCAGCCTGAGTTTCACCCCCTTGCTGTACTTGGCCCAAAAAGTAACAGCATCATCACACCCATTCACATTTTAATATCAACAGCATCCTCATTTGTTGTTTACTTTCTATAAAAAAAAAGTGTTGTTTTCCTTCTTAATTCCATTATTTTCAGTACTTTTCTATTTCCTGTTCTTCCTAAGCTGGCCTGCAAACAGCACTTAGCTCAGAGATTTATTCCATGTTTGTTGGAGAACGTTTTGAGACTAGTTATAAGCAATCACTCTTGAAAGAAGTGGAGGGTAAGCCAAATGCGAACCGTTCTGTGTTTCCGCATTAAGGAAGGGAACAGGCTGGCGTTTCAAAGTCCTTCCTTTGTTCCTTCATCCCAGCATTATGTGCCTCCATCCTAGGAGATTTAATGAGAGTGCTAATTCTGCAGAATGCCTCCAATTAAAGCAGTTGAAGCCAAGAAAATAGTATAAAACACGCAAACTCTTGTTAAAGTCAACTTTCGCTTCTTCACTTCTTGCTCGATGTGCCCTTGGCTTCACCAGTCATTGAGAAATGACTTATACAATTATTTCTCCAGCCCCGTGTTCTCCTCTGAGTCCCAAACAGGTATAGTCAGCAACTAATTTTCTCTCTCCTTTTAAATATTTTAAAAGTAATCCAAACTCAGTATGTCTGAAATTGATCTGATTTCCAGCCTCTTCCCTTGCCTGACTGTCTCCGGTTATTTCTGTTAAACAGTTCAGGAAATCCAGCGATATCTGTGCTCCACCCCCGTGCTTCATCCGTTGTAGCTCAAGTTTACCACTTACATGCCTCTCAAGTTTGTTTAGTTCTCTCTATCCTCATGGTAGCTAGTGATCTGTTCAAAATACAGATATAATCACGCTGTAACCATCTCCTTACTCCACGCACACGATGCTTAAAATATTCAGTGTCTTTATAAAGGCAGAGGCCGTGTCTGGTTTTGCTTATTACTGTGTGCTCAGCGACTCAACAGTACCTGTCCCGTGCTAAGAGATTAATCTCTAGGAAATAAAAAAAAAAATCAATCAAGCGATTAATATGGAAATATGGGAAACAACTGTATTCTGAAAGGATCTAGCCAGAGATAATGGGGAAGCCTAGAAAACAACTTGTTCTAATACTTTGGATTACTTCATAGCAAGTATTTACTCTCCTCCCCTTCCACTGTGGTCAGAGGAGACTTCTGGGGTTCTTGACTTTGAGATCAGCCACATTATTTGCTTTGTTTAAAGGACATGTGATATAAGCAGAGGCTTGAATAGTGCGTACCCAGTGCGTTAATCTTTGCACCTCCATCAGTGCCACGTGGAAGGCTTTTCCTTGGGTAGCTGCCACCCCTTCCGCCTGGGTGCAGTCAACAGTAAAGCTCACAGCTTCGATCTAGCCTCGATCGGCTGACTCGTGGGCAAGAGTAGGTTGTTTCAAGGCACTGAGTTTTGGGCTTGCTCAGATAGTTAGCAATAGCTAAGCACTGTAGCTCCCATCTCGGAAGCCTAAAGGTAACTCAGAAAGCAGAAAGATAATAATTTGAATTTCTGAGTATTTGGGATAGATCACTGGTCTTGAATGCTGACCAAGATGGCCTTCATCCTCCCCCAGCGTGACTAAACTGCAGACAGTTTTCCTCCTGGCCATAGGCCCCTGACTTTCCTTTTCTTACAGCATCCACTTTTTAGAAAACTTTTGATTATAAGTACTTTCCCTGCCCCTTTGAGATGTAAATTGTCTCATAACCTCCACAGTCTTGCAACCTAGGAATGTCTTTCACAAGCATTACAGAATCATCCCTTTGAAATACAATCTGCAAGAAAAGCAGGGCCCTGATCCCCAGGCCCTCAGAGGAGACAGGAGCCTCATCTTCATAAGCACCAATCAGCAAACACCGGTGGCCTGATCGCATGAACCAACTTCCCCACTAATTTATAACAATAGTACTTTATTCACTAGCTCACCCTAGCAATTAAACATTTTCCTGCTTTTTAGATTGACAGATTTGAATTCAGTCCTTCCCCTGTTGCAGTCTTGCCCCTCATTGCAATTGTCTATTTTTAAAGTGAAGTATAATTGACTTGCAATAGTACATTTGTTTCAGGTGCACAACATAGTTATTCAATATATGTATATATTATAATATATAAAAATATATACATATTGAAAACTATATATATTGAATATATATTGAAATATATACATACACTGAAATATTCACCGAGATGTCCACTGAACGTATGTTACCCTACAAAGTTGTCACGGTGTTGTTGACTCCATCCTGTACATCATATCCCTTTATTCATAACTTGAACTTTGTACCCCTTAATCCCTTCACCTGTTTTGCCCACCCCCCACCCCTCCTGTCAGGCAGCCATCAGTTTGTTCTCTGTATCTGTGAGTCTGTTTCTGTTTTGTTTGTCCGTTTGTTTTAGGCTCCACAGATAAGTGAAATCCTCTCTTTCTCTGACGTATTTTACGTAACATCACACCCTCTAGGTACATCCATGTTGTCACAAATGGCAAGATTTTATACTTCTTTGTATTTCATTGTATATATACCAGTTCTTCTTTATCCATTCATCTATCAGTGGGCATTTAGGTTGCTTTCACATCTTACCTATTGTAAGTAATGCTGCAGTGAACACTGGGGTGCATGTATCTTTTTTTAATTAATTTTTGAATTTTTGTACAATTTGTAAAGATTACACTCCATTTATGATTTTTAGACAATATTGGCTATTTTCCCTGTCTTGAACAATACATCTTTGTCGCCTGTCTTACACCCAGTAGTTTGTACCTCCCCTTCCCCACCCCATGTTGCCCTCCCCCACAACTCATAACCACTAGTTTGTTCTCTGTGAATCTGCTTCTTTTTTTGCTGTATTCACTAGTTTGTTGTATGTTTTAGATTCCCATATAAGTGATATCATACAGTATTTGTCTCCTCTCTCTGACTTATTTCATTTAGCATTATACCTTCCAAGTCCATCCATATTGCTTCAAATGGCAAAGTTTTATTCTTTTTTATGTATGAGTATGTTCCATTTTGTGTGTGTGTGTGTGTGTGTATACCACATTTTATTTATCCAGTTATCTGTTGATGGACACTTAGTTGCTTCCACATCTTAGCAACTATAAATAATGCTGCTATGAACATTGGGGTGCATGCATCTTTTAAAATGAGGGTTTTGGGGGCTTTTGGTGCTTGCATCTTTTAGAGTTAGTGTTTTTGCTTTCTTTGAATAAATTCCCAGAAGTGGAATTGCTGGGTCTTCTCGCAGTTCTTGTGTAGCTTTTTGAGGAACCTCCATACGTTTCTCCATGTGGCTGTGCCGCTTTCCACGGCCACCGACAGCACACGAGAGTTCCCTTTCTTCTGTATGCTCGCCAACACTTGTTGTGTTTTGCTTTTTGATAGTAGCCATTCTTTCATGTGCGAAGTGGTTTCTTGCTGTAGTTTTGATTTGCGTTTCCCTGGTGATGAGTGATGCTGAGCATCTTTTCATGTGCCTGTTGGCTGCATACATCTGGTGTTTGCTGGTGCAGCCTTGGAAGGCTGGTCAGGTGCCTGTGTTGTGTTCTTGTCTGTGCTGTCAAGGTGAGGGCAGGGCTCACAAGTGTGCCTCTGACCCCAGAGCTTCAGCAGGTCCCTGCCTGTCTGGTATAAACTCGAGGGTTAGTGAGTGGGATCCCTTTACATACGGTCTGTGTGCTCTTTGCGCGGCCGTTTCTTCTCTGTGCCCCGTGGTGGGTGAGTCAGTGCAGCCCCTTACGTGCTGTCTCCCCTGACGGCAGGTCTGTGTGTCAGGGATGGGCCCCCAGTGATGCCGTGACTCCGTACCTCCTACCTGTCTCAGTGTGGTCCCTTTATTGTTTGAGAGGAAGTTGTTTAGTCAGCCTTCAGTTCTGCTTCAGGAGAAGTTGCTCTGTATGTAGGCGTGGATTTGATGTGCCCTTGAGGGGAGATGAGTTCAGGGTCTTCCTACACAGACATCTCAGACTGGATCCCCTATTGGAATAGTCTTGAATAAAATCAGGCTTGGCTGTTTAACTCCATCTGGTGCAGTTTTCTTTTGATAACACCCATTGAGTTGTTTTCTAGGGAAACAACTGTTTTGTAGGGAAGAATGAGTGTGGTTGTAAATAATTAAAAAGTTGTCTCCAGTGCTTTGCAGAGAGCATTCGTTTTGCAATACACATGCTATCCATACTGTGACAATAATTTCCTTCATGTAATAATTTATTAGTTAGTTAGTTATTAGATAGTTAATAAATGTGGTAGTAGATAAAGTCTATTGCAAACTTATATCAGGTGCCACTTTAAGGACTTTCCATTGCCTAGCTTTAAAAACGTTAGTCTAAACGCTGTTTCGGTGTGGTCAGTATTGCCTTTATTAGGGTCTGAGGGTGGTGTGTCTAGGGCCTTATGGGCTCACTTGTTTTTGGCCAATTTAAAGCTTAGGAGTGAGGATTATGGTGCAGGAAAGGGAGAAGCAGGGTCACAAAGCTGCTGGTTATCTAGGCCACCCAGGGCTTTCTAAAAGGGGAACTTCATGGGTGGCGGTGACTTGTTTCCTCACCTAGTTGTTTTGCTAGCATTTGAGTTACATGCACGATAGCGCGTTTTTTTCAGATGAACGTCTTTGAAATGGATGCTTTGGCACCCCCAGCCTTAGTGTCAGGCATTCACATCACAGAGGGAAGGGCAGAGAAAGGGACTGGGGATATACTAACGTTAACATGTTGGACTGTCATACGGAATGTGATAATTTGGGAAGTATGGGGCTGTAGGAAATTATAGATCACGTTAAGAAGCTTCCTTCTAATCCTAAAGGCAATGAGAAATCTTACAAGGTTTGTAATCAGGGAGAGGAGTTGGATATGTTTTAGAACATACCCTCTGGCTGTAATGGAAAATAAATGGACTGGGATTTGCGGCTTCCCTTTAGGATGCAGAAAACTGGAAAGTACATCACACGTGAAAATAATGAGAACTATCTGACATAAAAGTCGCAGGGTTTTTTTCGTCCTATTCAAGAGCTCAGTTTGTAGTGCAGCCAACTAAGAATCTAAAGGAGGCAAGCAGAGTTTGGAAGAAATGGGACACGAATACTTGTTTAGCTGGGACAGATGCTGCTGGACATGGGCCAGAAGAATTCATCTACAAATGTAGGCTTACAGGAGAATGTACAACCCCTGGGGCCACAGACACAAGGTGACTTTGCATGCACTAGGAGACTTTTCTCCTCAGACAGCATGGAATGTTCACAGAAAGGACTGGCCAAAATTCTGAGTAATCCCTGCACATGGTGCAGTCCAGGGTGCTGGAAAGGCAGTGATAAAAGCAGGAGATATCTAGATCCTTCACACTTGCCCCTCCCGAAGAAAAAGCCTTAAACTTAATGCTGAGGGAGGGGCCGAAGTCATCATTGTCCCCAGGGCACTAGTGCAAAGCACTTCTAGCTGAGGAATACAAAGGGCGTGAAGCCCTCTACCACTGGAGCAGTGGTAGGAATCTGTGCTGGGTCTGAACGTACAGCTGGAGGTAAGACAAGAGCAGTGAGAAGCTCTGTTCCCGAGACCCGTGGGAATGGTCCTAAGCCTGAGGCTTAAATAGAAAAGAGAACCCCCGTCCCCGCTGCGCTCCAGTGATAGGCTGCAAGATTCACATCCCAAGCCACAGCGGCCTGATGTTGGAGAAGCAGCAGGAGAGGAACCGGAGTGTGGAAGAGACCCATTCTTGGTTCACTGAGAGCAGCCGTTATCGGAAGCTACCAGGCTGAGGAGAACCCAGTGACAGGCGTTAAGTGCTGAAAGAAAAGGTAGCGCCTGTCGGCCCAGAATGCCTTGCCACTGAGGAAAGAAGAAATTTGGATTTTTTTTCCCCCAGGAAATGAAAACAGAGAATTCAGAATTCAGTGCCAGGAGACCTTAAAACCGTACATGTTCTCCAAGCAGAATATGACACCAGAGAGAAACTCAGGCCTACGCCAAAAATAGAGTGTTAGAAGTGGAATAAATGAGCGTAAGGACACACTTTTTAAAAAATATTTAATTTTTGGATTGGGTTTTTGGTGGTGGTGGTATTGAGCTGTATGAGCTGTTTGCATATTCTGGAAATTAAGCCCTTGTCAGTTGCATCGGTTGCAAATATTTTCCCCCATTCCGCAGGTTGTCTTTTCATTTTGTTTATGATTCCCTTTGCTGTGCAAAAACTTGTAAGTTTGATTAGGTCCTATTTATTTTTACTTTTATTTCTTTTGCCTGGGTAGACTGCCCTAGGAAAACATTGCTACAATTTATATCAGAGAATGTTTTGCCTATGTTCTCGTCTAGGAGTTTATGGTATCCTGCCTTATATTTAAGTCTTTAAGCCATTTTGAGTTTTTTTTTGCATATGATGTGAGGGAGTAGTTTTTCTTTGTTAATTTCCATGCATCTGTCCAGTTTTCCCAGCATCACTTTCTGAAGAGACTGTCTTTTCTCCATTGTATATTCTTGCCTCCTTTGTCAAAGATTAGTTAATTGTAAGTTTATGGATTTATTTCTGGGTTCTCTATTCTGTTCCATTGATCCATATGTTTGTTTTTGTGCCAATACCACACTGTTTTGATTAGTGTAGCTCTGTAGTATTGTCTGAAGTCTAGGAGGGTTTGCCTCCAGCTTCATTCTTTTCCTTCAGTATTGCTTTGACCATTCTGGGTCAGTTGTGATTCCATATAAGTTTTAGGATTATTTGTTCTAATTCTGTGAAAAATGTCCTGGGTAATTTGATAGGGATCACATTAAATCTGTAGACTGCTATGGGAAGTAAGGCCATTTTAACAATATTAATTCTTCCAATCCAACTGTGTAAACACCCAGTGTCTCATTCTAATAGCATATATGATAATAAGATTTGTTGTAAAACTAACATTAAGGATGGAAATAAATAATTGTAACTACACTGTTATAAAGTCCTTATACTGTAAAGCAATATTTTATTATTTATGATAGACAGTGGTTAATTAAAATGTGTACTACAGAACCTAGGGCAATCACTAAGTTCTTAAAGGATATAAAATTAAGCTGAAAGTGGAGATAAAGCAGAATCACAGAATATATTTAAAGGAAGGAAAAGTAACAAAAATTTTTTAAAAATTAAAAGAAAGTGAACAAATGGAAAACAGAGTTCAAAACTTTTTGAATTTTAACAGAACAAAGCTTGACACTCATACCAGATTTAATTTGTAAATCTACTGAAGATATAATAGTGGGGACATTGTGGTTTTGGCAACAGGGACGTGTATAGATCAATGTAACAGAATAGGATCCTGAAGTAACCTACACTTACGTGATCAATTTTCAACACAGATGCAGTGGTAACTCAACAAAGAAATAATAGTTTTTAATAAATTGTGCTAAATCAATTGGAGATCAATTCTTTAAACGTACCTTGACCTATATCTTGCACCCTAATAAACATGAATGCATCACAGACTTGACCTCAATACAAACCTAAAGGTATAAAATTTCTAGAAAAAAACATTGGAGAAAATATGATCATGAGTTAGGGAAGTGTTTCTTAGACATGGCACTGAGGGTATGATTTATACAAGAAAAAGCTAATAAATTGAAGTTTATCAAAACTAAGAACCACTCTGAAAAACACAAAGGTAAAGAATGAGAGAAAATATTTAAAAATCACATATCTGATAAAAGATTTGTGTGCAGTTATAAAAAGAACTTAAAATCAATAATAAGAAAGCAAAAAAAATCACAGTTTAAAATCAGCAAAAAATTTGAACACACATTTTATCAAAGAAGATATATGAGTGGTAAATAAGCACGTAGGAAATTGACCAGTCGTTAGAAAAACATAAATTAAAATGATCTAGATATACTGCTTCGTACCTACAAGAAGAGCTAAAATAAACATGTAAACAAAAACTTGACAATGCCAAGTACTGGCAAGGATGGAAAATGTCTGAAATATTCACAAATTATTGGAAGGAATATGAAACAGTACATCCCCTTGAGAAAATAGTTTGGTATTTTTAATGAAATTACATACTTATTTACAATAGTACCAAAAAATCTGACTTGTAGATTTATATCCAAGGAAACGGAAAACTATGTTTACATAAAAGTTGTATACAAATATATTTGTAGTTTGTATTTATCTTTATTTATAATTGCCCAAATGCCCCTGAGCTGGGGAATGGGTGAACAAACCTAGTTATATACGTACAACGGGGTATGACTCAGAGGTGGAAGGGAGCATGTTTCTGATTCTAAGGAACACATGGTTGGATTCATTAGGCCCGTTGAAATAAATCAGAGTCAAAACGTTATATATGCTGTGGCTGTACTTCTGTGGTGAAAGTGAAGCTGTAAGGGGGGGGAGGACAACAGGCAAGTGCTTACTGGGAGGAGGCAGGACACAAAACCCAGACTAGGGTGTTGTAAACACAGAGGTGCTCCCTCCTCGCTCTGACAGGTCTCGTCTTGACGGGTCACTGCGGGTTATCGTGGTGGGGGCTGTGTGCTCGTTTGGTGGTGGCTGAGATAATTTGCTGATTACTTTTTTTTCTGTTTCAGAATAGTTACTCATTTTCAGATTCAATATCCACAACAGTTTTAAATAATAAACTTTGTTTTTTCCTTGAGATATAATTGACACATAACATAGTGGTATGTATGTATTGTACAGTTTACTGCAAAATGTTTACGTAGTGTCCATTACTGCACAGTTAACAATTTTTTTTCTTGTGATGAGAATTTTTAAGATCTACTGTCTTGGTAACTTTCAAATATAACTATGGTCACCGTGCAGTACATTACATCCCAAGACTTAATTATTTTATAACTGGAATTAAGTACACTTTGACCCTCTTCACCCACTTCACTCACCCCCACACCTCCCTGCCTCTGGCAACCACCAGTCTGTTCTCTGTATCTATGAATTTGTTTATTTGAGTTTTTAGATTCCACATGTAAGTGAGATCATATGGTAGTTGTCTTTCTCTGTCTGATTTTTTTTTCACTTAGCATAATGCCCTCAAGGTCCATCCATGTTGTTGTAAATGGCATGATTTCCTTCTTTTTATGACTGGACAGTATTACTCTGTGTGTGTGTGTGTGTGTGTATCACATTTTCTTTACCACTCATCTGTTAATGGACACTTCGACCGCCTCCACGTCTTGGCTATTGTACATAATGCTGCAGTGAACATGGGGGCGCATGTATCTTTTGCAGTTAGTGTTTGATGACTTCTAATCTCTGTAGAATGTGCGGTCATTTGTCTGAAATGATAAAAGTGGGGATTTAACAATTTGAGAACGGAGGCAATATGAATTATACTTACGATTAATCATTTCATTTAATGCTTAAATAATCTCATATTGTTTTAACCCACATTTTATAAATAAAGAAACTGAGAAGTTAAGTTGCATGCAGATTCCCCACATTTAGTGAAACCTGTACTGTCCTACTCCAAATATGTATTAATTTATAAATGGGGATTTTTTTCCTAATATGTTACATTTTGCCCAAATATTTCTTTCATAATGATTGAATATTTAATTAGAAGGAACTTACTTAATTAAAAATAAAGGAAAGGTCATTAAGATGCATTTTTAAAAAGTCTAATTTCTCCTGAAGAAGAGGCATAAAGTAAAATTAAAAGAAAATAGGAAAGTGCAAAAAGTGTAAGAACTCAGAGGGCCGATTTTTGTTGTTGTTGAGATGAATTCTGGTAAATTTCTCTTCTTTTTTTTTTTATTTCTGGAGGGATAGAATTCAATAACATTTGAACATGCCACATAAAATTCAGTTTCTGAGTATTCAAAGAACAATGTTGGATATTCAGTTGGAAGAAAATTTAAACCTAAAAGGTACAAGTAACCAGTAAAACGCTGTGTGCCATGACGTCAGGTGTCATATGCAAATAACCTTTTTTAATTTGACTTTTTTCCCTCTAGCAAATAATTTTCTGATGATCTGAGGTCATTCAACCAGGTAGCAGAAGCTGGCACTATTCACTGTCCTAAATATTGGAGTGAGAACAAGAATTTCTTTCTGACTTGCAATTTCCCTTTTCCAGTGAAACCTCCCCCCTAAATATGATGTCTCTCTCTTCCCCGGGGTGGTTGCCATGCGTTATTGTGCAGCCTTCACCTTGTATGCAGACACCTTTTAGGTGTACAGTTTACTTCATGTAGGTGTTTTCCTTTCACTCACAGCCATTTCTTGACATTTTATATTAACAATGACAATGCAAGAGGAAACAGAATAGAAAAATGAATAAAATACACAAGCAGGCAATTCACAGAGTAGAAAACCAAATTTCTAACAACGATGAAGGGGTTCTCAAAGAATTATTAATTAAAGGATTGTCAGAATTGTAAGTTACAACAACAGTGACATATTACTTTACATCCACCAATACAAGGACTTAGAAGGACATGGACTAAGAAGATAAACATGAAAGGTTACAGAAGGGAGTAAAGGAACGAACGTGGAGAATTAGGGCAAAAAAGTAAAACCAATAAATTCAACGAGAGAGGGTCTATCTAGCATAGCCAGAGATCACAGTGCATCATGAACAAAGGAAAATAATGGACTGAACCTATAAATCAGGTTTAAAAAAATGACAAGAAACTAAATGGAATTTAGAGGATCAAGTTCACAAGTTATCTCCTTATCAATTAAAAAAAGAAATTATCTTCTTGCCCTCGCACATACATACATGCATACATATTCAACAGTAAATACATAGTCTTTTATTATTAATTGTAAAGTTAGTTTCTGCAGGATATACCCTGGAAAATTAACTTAAACAGTAAGGCAAGAAAAGAAAAACAGAATTCACTAATCACAAGTTACAAGAGAAAATGTTTCTGAGGTAACCTGTCAGAATAAAAGTTCTTATTAGTTGATAAAAAGAATTAATGCAGAAATAGACACAGATATATTCCTATAAAGGTCCTGTATTCCAAGACCATTAGGAGAATAAAGGAACATATTACAATAGAACATAGAATCACATCAGGTGAGAGCTTTTCTTCTGCAACATTAGAAACTGGAAGATCATTTTCAAACTTGACAAAATTAAAGGAGAAAATACTATATTCTTCACATTTTTGAGAGAAGCAACTGTAAGACAGTTCAGAAATTCACAGGCTGAGAATTTCTCCAAGTATCCATTTGCTGAAAAACACTCAAAGAAGTATTCCTGCCAAGTGAACATTGAACACACACACACACACACAAAAACACAAACCAGGAAAAAAATCAGCAAATTAGCTAAATAAAACAAAGCACTGGTTAATTTTTAACTGGGAAAAATCCTTGAAATCATGACCCAGAGAAAAAGAGGTGAAAAGTGTACAATACTAGTGATGAAAGGAGAGATGGAATCACAGAGGGCATAGATAGGACAGTGTGACTGCTCTCTTTTGCTTAAAAATGAGAGGAGACACTCAGTGGATGAGCTGAGTCTCTCTGCCATAGAGTTTAGGAAAGTTCACGGTGACATGTGAACAAAAATATTTCCTTTTGGTGCTTTCTGGGGAGAGTGGCATTTTGCCTGCTGCCCTATCTGCAGGCCACAAGGACAGGACCCCCTGGCGCACCCATCTCACCAGAATGGTACTGCCTAGAGTCCTCCAGAAGCCAGACTTAAAGCCTCATGATCAGACAGAATAAAGTCACAAGGTGCCCAGTGATTAGACAAAAAAAAAAAAAAAATCAGAATATTCAAGACAGAGACAGCCCTTAGCAAAGCAGTCCTACTGGAAGGGATATGGGAATAAAACCTAAAAATGCAGACATTAAAAAGAGTAAAAAATTAAAACATGTAAAAGGCTTCTTGGAAGTAGCAAATATAACTATATTTGGAGGGAGGGTACAGCTCAGTGGTAGAGTGTGTCCTTAGCATGCTCAAGGTCCTGAGTTCAATCCCCGGTATCTCCATTAAAGTAAATAATAAACAAACTAATAAATAAACCTAATTACCCCCCATTCAAGAACACAACAACCCCTCCCCAAAAACCAAACAAAAAGATAAAATTTAAAAATTTTTTCAAAATAATAACAATGGAAAAGTCATTGTTGACAGCCAAATTATTGACCTTGAAAATCATGTGACAAGAGTGTCAATGTCATTAGCCATTAGGGAAATGCAATTTAAAATCACATGAGATACCCCTGCCCACCTACCACAATGGCTACATTACAAAGACTGCACCAGGTGTGACACAGCTAGGGAGAACCTGATGCTGTATCACACTGTTGATGGGGGCACACAGTGGTG